>NC_045477.1:95521005-95824035 GCF_009650955.1 Corvus moneduloides
TTCACCAGGGTCTGTAGTGACAGGACAAGGGGCAATGCTTTTAAACTGAAAAATGGTAGATTTATACTGGATACAAAAAAAAATATATATATTTTTTTAGAATGAGGATGATAAGACACTGGAACAGGTTGTCCACAGAAGTGTGGATATCCTGTGGATACCCTGAATTGTTCAAGGCCAAGTTGGACAGGGCTTTGAGAAACACAATCCTGTGAAAGATCTCTGCCCATGGCAGGGTGGTTGGAACTAGATGGTCTTTAAAGGTGCCTTCCAGCCCAACCCATGATAACATTCTATGATACAGGAAGTAATCTTGTCATATATTTCTTTTTTCTTCCACTTATTCTCTAAACCTGGATGGACTAACTTATTTATTCAGAGGTTTAAGTGATCACTGTAATTTAGAATAAGCTCCTAGGCATGATGCGGGTAGGCATTTTGTTATATTTGGACCAGCCGAATTTCAAAACAAAAGTATAGCTGTATCTCAGTTTAGGAGGTCATGTCTGCTCTAGTGCATCTTCATTGTGATTAGCTTAGAGAAGAGGGAGCATTGCCTCAGCTGTTTCCTGACAATCTTGTAGGCAATGCTGGTCAACAGAAGGGGTCACAGTCACACTTATCCTCGTGGAGACAGGAAAATAAATCAGCATTACCTGCAATGATTGAGTGACAGGAAATTTACATTGCTGCCTGTTTGACAGCTAGCAAGGAAATAGCTGTAGGGGAAAATTTGACCTCTAGAATCATTGTCACTACCCAACAGGCAATAAAACAACAAACTGTTTAAGGATGCAAAGAAATTGTAGGGTTACAGATCTCAACTTTTTCTCCAGTACAGGGAAAACAGGTTCAGTCAAATAGTTTGCCCTTGCCTATCATGATCAGCCTACAGTTGTGCTGGCAATTTCAGAACTTCCTTTACAATCAGCTGTTTTTCATACACTTCCACCTGTAACTTTAAACCTGCAGGGTAGATTGATAGACAGGTGGAAGTTTCCAGTATTCACAGCTTACTGTAGAGCAAGAAATGTGGTATATTCACAGCTAAAAAAAAGGTGTTAGGATTTTTGTAAGCAAGGTCCCTTGGTAGCCTGTTTGCTCTTTCAAGTAGACATCATGGGAAGCTCAACCAAAGTGGTGTTTCTTTGCTGGCTTCACAGGTACATCTGTCCTCAAGGGAGAGTCTGGATCATCAAGAGCTCAGCCAGTCCTAAGAGAAATACAGGGGGAACAAAGGAAGAAATGTTAGCAATTGTGCTGTTTCTCACTTTCCATTACTTCAGTGTGATCTAGAACTTGGGTGAAAGCACTCGGCAGTTTGTTTGCTTTTTTTTTTTTTTTCTGAATGGATTTCCAAGTTTGGTGTGGACAGTTAAAGTCCTACAAAGGTATAGGTGATCCACAGGTAGTCTAAACTTGAGCTACTCTTCAAAATGGCATTGCCAAGCCACACTGAATGGATGTCACAGGATCTTCTGTTGCAATAGTCTCAGCTGCAATGGCTGGTCAGGAATCAGACTCAATTTCAGCCTATGCCTTGGTTTGGTTAAGGTCAAGCATTAATTTAGCCTCAGAATTCCCCATTTCAATTCTAATGTTTCTGTTTTTCTATAATACGTCCAAGTTTTATAAGTAGGACTCCAGTTAAGTATTTGGTACAACTTACCATTTCAAAGCTGAATGCAAGCATAGGTCAGCTGAAGAAAACAGAATGCAACATTCTGTAATGCAATGCAATACAACATACTAGATAAACTAAGAATTTAGTTTCTTTATGAGGACAATCAAATTCAACAGATGAAAAAGAATTGAAAAAGCAAGTGTAACCCTGGCAGTGACAGAGCCTCTAATTTTCTTCTTCTGTTCAATAACTGAGTAATCTTTTGTCATGTGGCAGTGGCATAATACTAAAATTTTATTCAGAGCAGGACATTTTTCTCCATATTGTGTCACTTGAGATTTTTCTCAGTTTTACTGTGTGTACCAGGCATATCTTTGCAGTCATATATCTTAATACAAATTGAAGCAACAATCATTTCAGATTAGATGGATGGAAAAAAACCAAAATGAGTTTTCCTAGACAGAGAAAATTTTTCAGCATTTATGCAACCTCCACTAAATAAATATTTTTAATTGGGTTAATCCTTGGTATTCTTGTAAAGCATATGATTGTCATCATCCTAGTCTTACCACAGGAGAGATTTAAGGATTAATGGTTAGTGCTCAAACCCTCATGGACTTGCTTGAAAATTCTAATTCAAATCTGTAAAACTTTATTTTACGATTTTATCCTGATGTCCTTCTTTTTCCAGGGAAAAAAATCTGCTGTACTCAAATAAATAATCATTGCCATAGTATGGAAAATACAATATAAAACTGTACTGGGCCTGTAAAGACTAATCCCCTTTTCCTTTTAAACTGTATCATTTAATGCAATTCAGAAATCTGACTGTGTCTAAATGAAAATAAATTTGAGGTTCATTATCTTTTGAAGTAGAAGCTGTTACAGAGCTTTGTTCCTCTGATGTTTAGTATAATAACTGCTCTCAATTTATTTGTAGCCAGTTTATAAACCTTTATTCCTCAAAAAGCCCTTCTTCTTTGGTAGTTGTCTTTTCCTTATACTGGGGCACCCTAAGTAGATAACTTTCTATCCCCACATTGCTAGTGTGAACTAGTTTAATTCTTTTCATAATTTCATGTTCAAAACAATTATTCAAATTCTAATTTTGGTACTCATGCTTGGAACTGGGTATTTCATTTGGGAAACTTTTTAGGCATTCACTGGGTGTTAGTAGGGAACCAACACCTCAGTGTAGTAGGAGTTATTTCTTATTTCTGTCTTGTTTGCAGTGTTTAACTCTTTATTATTATTATCTTCAGAATCTGAAATGAAAACAAGAACATCAGTTCTACAGTGACTCCTTAAATCCCTTTATCTAAATTAGAACCAGGTTTTCAGAAATGGGTGTATAGATATATGCAGGGGTCCACTACAATAGGTACAACTATTGTATACTGAGTACTTTATGGATGACCCTGCTTCAGATGTAATGTTCTAACCCTTTAGGGAAAATACTTGCCCAAGACCTTACAGCTCACCCAGGGCTTTACAGGACTTCTGTGTTTGCTGGCTTTAGGCCAATAGGAATATACTACAAGTAGGATGCAAAGGTTAACCAGACATTCATATCACTTTTCACCTTCACTACTCTTCGCTTCTCTCCCAGCGAGCACCAACTTCAAAAACCAAACACTTTTTTCACTTGTTAGTCAATTTCCCAGTAAAGACTTTTCTCAGTGTAGTATGTGGCTTCTTCAATATTAGAGAAGCTGTTAATATTGCCAATTTTAGTTTCAGCAGGGAAAATAAAAGGACATTTCAGCCCAGATCTCCTTGCTTAGGTTTCTACACCTTGGTTCCTGTTAAAAGTATCTTCAATGAAAAACACTGTCCTTCACCCAGCAGATCAGGCTCTCTTACCAGACTGCATCCCCCATGTGCAGGGACAGCAGTGGCTCAGCAAGGGGGAGGAAATGCAGTGAATCGTAGCCCAGCCCAGTGATCTAATTTATAGGGGAACAGTCAGAATGAAGCTTACAGGAGAAGTGTCTACGAAGGATGTCTGGACTTCAGGCAGCTCTCTTGAAAGCTGTTTATTGCACAGGCGAAGTTACAGCATTTCAGGGAGTGGGTATCCAGAGCTGCCAGCTCCAGCTTGTAGGCATACCTGAAGCCACCTTCTGTTCAAGTTACTAAGCATTATATACTTTCTTTGCTGAGTATCTTAATACATAACAACCAATAAGCACCACACACAATACCTTTACATTTGCCTATAGCCTATCAGAGCTACTACCATCACCATATTATAGTCATTATTATCCAATCACAAGAGTAAGTAAGTTACAATTTAAGCTTACAATGGAAAATTCTCAGACCTTTCTTCTACCTGCCACATCGATATGTCTTATTTGCCTGTGATATCTCTCTTTTTGGTAAAAACGTTTTCTATTTACTTATGCTCTTCTTGAGACTTATTTACTTGGGGAAAAACATGTCTTTGTTTGTAGTCACATACCTTTGTCCTAATCATAAAAATCTCCTTCCAACTCAACTCATCTTCCACCTTTGCCTTCTCAGTTATTCAGTGATCACTGGTTCAGCAAAACATCTTTTACTCTATATAAAAACTTGCTTTCATTTCTATCTCATCCTCAGTTTCTACATTCAGAGATCTTTCTGCCAAGCCTACATATCTGTGAAACTTTCTTACCAAACTTTCATCCTCTCCAACAGAAGCTGAACTATAATTCCATAAAGACATTTACCTGTAATTGGATATTTTGACAGTCTGGAGTTTTGTCTGGAATTTTTTGATAATTTCTTTTGGTTTTGTTCAATATAAGAAAGAAATTATAGAAGAATTAAAAATTCTGTCATAACAGAAATTCTGATTTCTCAACCCAATGGGTTCTGTTACTGCATTTCTTACACATAAAACCAAATGATTGCTACTAAAACACAGTCACAAATCAAACCCCTCTTGGTAATTTCTAATTCTGCCTTGGGTAAAATCAATACCTAATTGCCTGCAAACCAAGATAAAAGTAAAACCCAGGCAAGATTTATTTCTTATCCTTTACACCCACCACTTACCACACTGCAGCTCTCATTCCTTGAAAAAGTGTGAGCTCTGTAACAAGTGCCCTCATCCAGCAGTAGAAATCTTCTCTGGCTTAAAAGGTTCTTCCAGCATTCCCATTTCAGAGAACTTCCTGTATCTCATTCATAGCAATTGATGGAAATATAATTTTGGACAACAGAAGCAACAGGGCAGGTGGTAAGGAAATCTGGGGGAGGAGGAGGCTTGTAAGAACCTATGTTTTAGCCAGAGGTGGAATTAATTAGTGCCAAGGAAGAATCAGTAGGTAAAAAGCCCAAGAGCTGCTGAAGTTCCTCTGTGTGTGTGTGTGTGTGTGTGTGTGTGTGTGTGAGACTGTTAGCAGAATGCAAGCGTGACCAACCCTCAAGCAAAAAGATCCTGAGAAATTCACTAGGGAAGATAGTCAGTGGTATTTTACTACAAAAATCACCTCATGGAAATAACACTTTGGATTTCCTTGTACAGTGTTCTGGGTCTCAGCCTTAATGGAACTCTGTAAGGAACATCTGGAAGATCTCTTTTCCCTAAACACGTGTTACATACATAGCCAAATATAGGCAGTTCATAACCTACCACAAGAAAAAACCCAAACCAACCAACCAACCAACCTCCCCCCCCCCACACACAATAAGATCACATTTCTACAAATATTTAATAATGTACTATATTCATAGCAAGATTGGGGCAGGAATATACCAGCATAAACCGATCACAGTCAGCTGGAGTCTTTATTTTAATCCATTCGGGCTGATCTAGACTCCATGGTGGAAGAACCAAAAATACAAGAAAAAACTGGGTCAGCAGAACAGCATATTGACTGCAACTAAATACATAAATTTTTCAAGTGTTAAAATACTTCTCATTGTTATGCTTTGAACTTCCAGCAAAGCAGGAGTTATTTTAAAATGATCTGGAATCACTCATCCCGTATTACTGTGGTAATAGACCCTTCATTTCTCCTCATGAAGTAGAATGTTACTGTAGGGACCAGTAAATTTGCTGCTGCCTCTGTTAGTCAGGGTCCATCAATCACACTGCAAAACCCTAAACAATTCTAACTTATGAAATAAGAATAAGAAACAGAAGCAGGATTCATTTTGTTGCTATTCACTGAAGTTCTTTGCCTGTTCTTATTCCAAATGTTGCTTTAGGAAACTCTTCTGAAGTTTCTGTTAGGTAGGAGGAATTAACTTCACATGCTACTCCTATTGTATACTGTATGTGGTTTATTAGCTCTGTGTAAGGCCAAGGAGGAGCATGTGTGAGATAAATATGACAACTGGTCTGTTTTTCCTGCAGTGATAAACCCATTGACAACAACCATGTGTAAACCAATGTGTACTGAAGACACAGTAGCATTGTTAATATCTGCTTTCCTGTGCATAATCAATCCCTTTGAAGTTCAAAAACCATACTGATTCCATTGAAGCATGGGCAAAGGAAAGTTCCTCCCCGTTTCCTCTGACAAAATAACTATCCCCACTATATGATCCCCTCAGCTTTGATTTCTCACTTTGTTAGCTTTGTGTGAGATCACGTGATCCACAGGGACTTAATCTAAAAGGAGTATTTTAAAACAATTATCTGAATAGCATGCTACAACCACGAAAATAAGGCAATATTTCTCAGACATGGTATATGCTCTGTTGTTTCTGCTTTCCTTGCTTTTCTACCATGGAACAACTCTGTTAATATTATTTTGGTAACAGCTTACATGTTTTCTTCTCATCTCTACTTCTTGGGATGCTACAACCGCTCATTAAAAATGCCTAATGTCCTGACAGCTACATTCTGCCCTGTGCATTTGTGAAGTCTAAATTAGATCCATCAGATAGCTTATAATTTCATTTGTATAAATGAAAACAAGCACTGGAAACAACTGAAAAATAACCCAATACTTCCAAAGAGGAATATTGCTAAGGGAGAAAAGTAATGTTGCTTGGTCCAGTTGGAAGCATCAGCTAAGACTCCTATCCCCTTTACTGAAAAAGCAGTCTCAGAAACAGGTCCAGAACAGAACCTTCCCCACTTTTCCTTTCTGGTCATCCGTCTTCTCCATACTCAGGGTACAGCATTTATCTAAACCTCCTGGCTCATGTGCCTCATGGGCAGTAGGTCTGGGCCTAGGGGCAGAGCTCTGGCACTTTTAGCTTGCCCAAGACATATATTGCATATTTCTTGCCTTAACTTGCCCAAAACTTTTCATGCTGTCCTTGTCTTTGTCCAAAGTGTAGATACTTTAGATCGAGAATGCCGCCTAGTTTACAAAACAGCAGACAACTCCCAAGTCATGAACCCAAACTTCTTGAGGCACATTCATATGGTTTCCTAGAACTACTTTCACTAAGTGATGTTTAAAAGATAACACAAAGCCTTCTAGATTTATACAAATCAAAACAATCCAGAATCACCCAAACCTCTTCCATTAGCAACACTCCCACCCCCCATCCCGAGGGCCTTACCTGCACAGGAGACATACCTGCTGCACATGGTAGCAGTAGTGCAGGATACAGCCAGTACAACATATCCACCAGTGCTCCAGGACTGGGGGTGGAAGAAACCTACCTTTTAGAAGGTGGAGCAGCAAAATATTTTAATCAGGCAGCTCAGTTGCAGTCAGACAACTGTCTGGGAGCAAGGTAATTAACAGCAGCTGACACAGCCTGGAGTCAGCACTGGCAGTAATTTTCCCCTCTGGCTGCTTCCATAAAATCAAAGCACCTGTGATGCCAATTGCCTGCCCTCTGTAACCCCTCAGGGTTTCTGGAATCTTCTCACAAGCATATAAGGAGTTGATGTTGCAGTAATTATCCCCTACCTGTCAGCATCTTGGAATCAAGGCAGTATTTGATTTGTATTTGTCTATATGCAGAAACAGGTCACCAGAGGAAATTTGTTTTCCTATTTCAGTTATCATACAGATGACTATAAGCACATGGAGGAGGTTGTTTGGAGTGTAGCATTGTAACCCGGTCAGTCTTTTCTCAGTTAAATTTGTGGGATTCATTTGTTTGCAAAGAAGCTGAACTCCAGCAGAAGTCATTTTAAGATCACATCCCAGCACATTAAACCTGACAATAGCAGTATGAGCACCAACAGATGACTTGGGTTTCTCTCCAGATGTGCAGAAAAAAACATAAGAAAAAATGCCAAACCCAAGGAAGTGAATATTAGGAAAAAGGAACAGTCCTGCTCATCTGTTACAGTACACCTAGCTGTTTCTTTCTATTTTCTTGGTGTTTTTCATAATTCCTTGTCTCTCCCCCTTTCTTCCACTTGATCTCATTCTTTACTTTTATAATTTTTAAGGATCCAGCAATCACACCAGCAATGATTTCCCCTGTGATTTGTCACAACCTACTTGTGCTGCCAGTTTTCTGGTGGCTATTCTGTCTCCAGTGTAAAAAACCCCCACTATATTACTGCATTAGAGTTACTTCCCAGTCAGTTTAATATAATCAGTTAATATTTTCATCAAACTAAATAAGCATTTACTTAGCTTATTTTTAGGAAAAAGAAATAACAGGGCACACAGTTCTTACTTGCCTTGGTTATCAAGGCATGAAGTTCCACAGTCAGACTATGCTTAACTTCCACAACAGTATTGCCATTTCTTTGAAGTGCATTCTCTGGAGTAACTTACTGGTGTAAAAAAGTAGAATCTAAAAAAACAAGGAAGGATATGTATATGGAGTAGACATTGGCAAGTTTTGGGGTGCAGCAGGTAAAACTATGCTGTTCTGATGAAGCAATCAAATTTGTCACACTGGTAAGAATAAGATACCAGGAAAGCTAGAACAGAAGTCCAAACAAACCACAAGTGTTAGTGCTCTGTTCACAGTAATTGATGCAGTCCCACAGTAAGATACTGTTTAATTGCTGCTGCCGGTGCAGTTACCTGCGGAAGGTGGTGGATGTGATTATAGTAAAAGACTGGCTCTTCCCTTGCTTGTCTAGCTGTTCTTGTCATAGTATCACAGAATAGTTGGCTTGGAAGGTCACTTTTAAAGCTCATCTAGTCCTATCCTCCTGCAATGATCAGGACCTTCTTCAACTCGGCCAAATTGTTCAAGGTCCCATCCAATCTGACCTTGAATATTTCCAGGGATGAGGCACCTACCACCTCTCTGTTCCACCATGCTCATCATAAAAATTTTATTCCTTATATCTAGTCAAAATGTACACTATTTTAGAATAAAACCATTACTCCTTGTCCTATTGCTACAGGCCCTACCAAAAAGCCTGTCCCATCTTTCCTGTAAGTCCACTTTAAATACTGAAAGGCCACAATAAGGTCTCCCCAGAGCCTTCTCTTTTCCAGGCTGAACAATTCCAACTCTCTCAGCCTTTCCTCATAGAAGAGTGCCCAAGCCCTCTGACCTCTTTGTGGGCCTCCTCTGGATTTGCTTCAACAGGTCCACATCCTTCTCATGCTGGAGGTCCCAGATCTGGATGCAGTACTCTAGGTGGGGTCTCACCAGAGTGGAGGAGAGGAGGAGAATTGCTTCAACAAGTTCATGCTGCAGTCAAGATAGCAAGTTGAATTAATCATCCTGAGATATGAGTCTTTCAGCCAGATCACAACAGGCAAGCTAATAATGCAGATAAACAGACCAAAATGCCTGTATGAAGTTTGACCTCTCAAGAGAATTATGCCCCTAAGAACTACTCAAGTGAAACACAGCTGGCTAAAAATGATAAAAGGTACCTCCAAAAAAGGCATGTTGTTGAAACAAAGGCAGTGCAATTTTGGGAATAAACCTGAAAATGAGTTGCCTCCAAGGCTCTCTGAGATACTATCAGAAAGGTAATGTCACACCTCCGATAGCTGTCCCTGCTGAAGAATAGTGTGTACAGCAAGATGTCCTCTGTGCCCCACACAATATAGTTCATGGATTTCCACCTCTTACTGAGGTACAGTTTGAATGCAGTGAGATAAGAACATCCTCTCTGATGTCACTGAGAGTGAAGCTGACTGGACATTTAATAGACACAATACAATTTTCTTGTTCGTTTTTTAAATAGAAAAAGCGAAGTTGCCGGATTTCGAACGTATCAATTAGTTGTTTAATTTGTAGATCCCAGCATTCAGTTTATCCTCTAGTGTATCTCACTGATGTGAGTTTTCTGAGAGGTGTTACTTGTGTATCATGACAGTAACTAGCCCCTCAACACTGCCTGTTCAGGAGGTGGTGCAATACACAGGATAAGCTGCATGATTACTGCCAGGAGTGGACACAATGGCAATCCAACTTTTAATGGATGCAAGCAGGCTTGTAGTGATTGAGTTACACAGTACGTCATCACAGACTGAATGACAAGTTACATTTTCCCTTTGGTAAGTTGTTTTTCATTTTAATTAATAATTTATTAAAAAGTCTGTTCTTTTCCGTTAAACATGACACTGGATTCCTTAAATGGGTGGCACAGCCATTTAGGTGAAATCTACCAGGATTTAAAGTACACCACCAACTCATCAGAGCATGAACTCCATAGAGGGCTTGGCAATGACAAGAAATTTACTGCTCAGAAATTCACTGAGCAGTGTGGTGAATATATTCTCCCAGGGAATCCTAGCGCACCTGCTCGGGTACACATCTTCGCTTTAGAATAAAACTGGCTTTATAATATTTGCCTCTTTTCTGTAGTTTACTGTGATACCTCCTTGTCAGATTAGCTGTCCATTTCCATTTGAGATTTCAATGAAATTGTGGGCAGAACTGACAGGCACCTTCCCCTCTTTTGTTCCACCTGCAGCTCAGTGAGATTCATTTATGGCAATATGAAAAGACCAGCACTCCTAAACAAATGAAAACAAATGTTTTATTTACAGGAAAAAATCTGTACACTGTGTATACATAAAAATATACAAAATCATAATAGAAAATATAAAAAGTGTTAAAATGTATACAAACACTGCTTAAAAATGTGACTCCTGTAAAATCTTAAGCTTTGTAATTAGAGTACACATTCATTTAAAAAAATCATCATACAAAATAATTCTCAAAGCTATTAAAAAAGTACACAGTCTATATTTGAATTGTTCAATGACTATGTATTTTAAGAGTGATGAGATGATATGAAAAAAAGTAAGGCTTTTACACACAACTCTTATTTCAAGAACAAAATTTTGAATCTGATTGCTAAGCCAGAGAGAAGACATCTGCAGTGTCAAAATTCATTAAGTGGTTCAGGTATGCCCAGATATGGGATACTTTAAATTTCAAACAGTTAAATCAGGTATCCTCCTTGTGTGTGAGAGGATAGATGCTAGGAAAGATTCAAATCATTTTAACAGCAGGCTTCTGAATTACCAACTTCAAAGCAGAATTTCATTTAAATATGCATCAACTTGAGAAAGTGTGAAGGGAAAAAGAGTAACCATTTATTGTTGCAGTCAATGTATTTAATACTCCTTTCACGGTACATTTGTGTCACTGTCCAAATGGCATTTTCCATCCTTAAAAACTTCTGAAGTAAAAAGAAATTAAAAGCCCCACTATGTTTTGCTCCACATGTGTTTTGAACTCCTGTTTAATTCAATCAGTCTCTAAAATGACTGTGTTCAGTCTGTGCAGCCAGTGAGTGTACACACTTGTCTTCATTAAAAAAAAACCAACAACTCTTTTGGTTTTCCTGATTTTGGCAAGAGATCTACAGCAACAAGTTCAGAATTTGGGTATCTTCACCAAAGAAAGTGTCTTGACCAAAGACAGGCAATGCTTACATTAAATTTGTACAGTGAGATTGCACGTTAGAGTGTTTATACCACCCCTCTCTCTCTCTCCAAAGGTACATCAAGGTAATTTCACTGAATTTACCAGAGTTTCTACAGCATAAAACTGCACAACAAAGTAAAAAAAGGTGTAGTAGTTTAATCCAAGGAAGGAGTGAGCTAGGAGTTTATGCTGAGGTAACCTTTAGAACTATAGAGAATGGAACAAGTAATTATTATTTTTCTAACAAAAAGATTTTGGCTCAAAATGAGGCAAAATATTTCTTGTTTTTTTCTTGATTAAACAAAAGAATACCTTGATTTAACCATCCAAAACTGAATGCATAAAATGATAGAGCACCACAAGTCAGAAAAGTTACAGAATTCACAGTGGGGAAAGAAGAGCATAATTGAATTCAGCATAAACTCAGCGCATTTCCTTAAGCTGCTGCTGTGTTTCTGGTTTGTTTCAGTTAACTTTAACTGTTGTCCACAGCACCAGGGCACAGAAATGAGGCTCAATAGTGTTTGAAGGCAACTTGTTCCTACTTGTCAGTAGAACTCCATAAATTTAAAGCCTACAAGTGCGAAGGAGGCTCAGGGGCCCAATAGCAGAGCCAATTGCTTGGCTGATGATGCACCTCACAATGCACCAGGTTTATACAAACCTCTCTTCTCTAGGTGCTGTCCCACTCCGTGTGTGACAGCCACATGGGAGAGCTACGAAGCCATGCCTGTTTCTTTTCCCCAAAAAGCCCCATGATCTGGGTGAGAAAATGCACTTCCTTTCACATTGCTGTATTTAACAAACAGATCTAAAACCAGCACTCTCACCCATTATTTTTAGAAGATGCGTGGTTCAGTGTTATTACATATTGACTGTTCTAAATTTACTGAATATAGTTCTTTGCAAACATTTCTCTGCCCTCACAAGGCATGGGGAAGTGCCCATTAACGTAAAAACACTTGAAGGGCTCTTATAAAAGCCAGCAATGCCAATGCCACAGAGAGTAAGAAGTGGTGAGAGGAACATCTCTGCAGGTCCTTTATGTTTCCCCTCTATTTCTGCCCCTTCCTCCCTTACAGCAAGTGGAGGGGAGCCCTCAACTAGCAAACACACTTGCGCCAAAAACTGAAGGAGGACAAGACAAGGTAGGAGAGAAAACGCTCTTTAAGCAACCACAAGGTGTTTGAACAGGCAGACCAGTAAGACATCACAGTGGAAACCAGTGTTAGAAAGCCGTGCCAGGCTCATTTTTTAAAGGTGGCATCACAGGTTGGTCTTCCTCGTCTGTGAGCAAGCATTTGCAGCACAGCTCTGCAGCATCTTCTGAGGTGATGGTGCTACAGCACCCACATTTGCACTTGTGGAAGGAGGACTGATTGCCATATAAGTAAGGATATGGCAAAGAAAAAATTTTGGCTGCAAGGGCTTGAATGTGCAGTCCAGTGAACGAAAACTATACAGTTCATTTTATAACATCTCGGACCTGGTTCTACATTGGTATATAAATGATGTACTAAGTAGGTATGCTTAGCACTTGTTACATGAAACTTTATAATTTGCCTTACTCTGTATAATCAATAGCTATGTTGATTATTCTGACAAATTATTGAGGGAATAAATAATACTACATAATCCTGCTGTAGGTGGTTGAGCAATGCCGTTAGTATTCTTCTTCTGTGAAAATCAAAGTTAAAAGTTAGTGGTTGCAGGCCAGTCAAAGTGATTTTTTTCTTTTTCTTTTTGGAACTCTAGAATTTCCTGCTTATTGAAAAGTAGCATATTCACTAGTCTTAGAAAGCTAAACTCTCTTCCTTTATATTTATGTTGTAGCTAACCCAGGGTACAGCAGAGAGAGACATTTTGCACTGTTCAGACTGCTTATGTTTAGCAAACAGGGTACCAAGCATACGGAAAAATAGATTAGTTCTATGTAGGCTATCTATTCTCCATGCATTTAAATAACAATGTTATTAACTGCAAGAATAAAAGTTGCCACCAGACATAACATTAAAAAGAAATTGGTATGGACTATATCCAGAGTCCAAGGATAGTATGAGTAAAACCTATTAATTTTGATATGTACCAAAATGCCTTATGGACATAACTATCCATACAACACAGAAGTACAGTTATTAGATCATCCACAAATAATTCCTGTCAACAAGAAGAATCTTAAGATCATCATAAAGCCCAAAAAGAAGGCTAAGTCCTATGTGAGACACGTATTCTTCATTTTGAGGAAGGAAAATAATCCTTCCAAAAGATCCTTCCAATAATGCTTCCCAAAGAGCTGAGTGAGAGAAAAAGGATTTTGTGACAATACTTACATTACAATTGAAGATGAAATAGTCATTACTATTGTTTGCTTTTTTTTTTTTTTTTTTGCCTTTCTGGCAAAAGGCTTTTTCCTTAAGTCAAAACACAAAAAATACTTCCCACCACAACCAGTCAGCTATTCTTTTCAATCCCTCTTTGATCTGTCTGCTTTTTTACTGGATGGACATGAGTAGGATATAGCTGTGCTTTTGTGTACACATATTCCTGCTGAACTTAGTCTAAAAGAAAAGGCAGTCAGGTGGGAAAAAAACAAAACAAAACAAAACAAAACAAAAAACTGGAAAAACCCACTCCAAACCATTAACCTCCCACCACCTGGAAAATCTGAAGTCTTGGAAAATATGGAAAATAATGTTTTAAATATATTAGCAATTAGGTAGACTTTTACAAGTACCTTAAAGAATATTGCCCTTGTGTGTTATGAATGAAAATATCAAATTATCTCCAAATGCAATCCGTAGTCAGGTTTTTTGCAGGCATGACAGCTTTTCTGGGTTATAGTATTTCAAACATTAAGTAAAAAATGCTGATATCATCTCCTATTGTCAGAAAACTCCTCCTATCTGAACAGCAAGAACTTGTGAACAAGTGACTTTGATTCAGATACCAATGAAATACCTAACAAATAATGTCTGTGTTCCTGAATGCTATCTTTGTTGACAAGAAGTGAGTCCCCTCTATGCTTGCTTTCAGTGTGATGGGTGAATGCTCCACAGCCTCCCTTGGCCTTCTCTGGATCTTTTGTATCTGTGCAGACTTGGGGGAAGGCAGCATTTCCATCTCACACCTTCCTGAGAGTCAGGGAAAGTTTTTCTTCCTAATCAGGTTACAAATGTATTCTTTTTTCTCTAAAGAAATGAGACATTTCTCTCTTCCCTCTTCAGTCAGTGTGAGAATGGGAGACTGGCATCAAAAATACATCCAAGTAGTTTAACTGGTTTAGCTGTGTACAGCCACCCCCCACCACATGTACTTCAGGGCCACCCTAAGCCCCCGTTCAGCTGGAGGCCTGGAACTGAGCCTGCCTAGGAACAGGCATTAAAGTTTACTCTAGTGAATGACTGCACAGCTTGGAGTAGCAATTACTTCATTCTGGGAGAGTGTGAAAATCCCATGAAGCCACAGGAAATGCTGCATTGTTCAACTGGTCGCTCTCTACATACATGAACAATAGAGGCTGTTTCACAATGCCAGGTTTGAAATTAAATAAATTCATTTAAAAAAATTACAGTCTAGCATATGTGGCATGAGACCACAGACAAATTCTGACAGTCACAGCAACAACAATACATTATATTTCTGCCTAAGTACGTCCTTTGCACCTTCATGAGCTAAGCCTTTGCTTTTTTTTCTGTTAACTATTTGCAAAGCAATAATAAATACTCAGGCTCAGAAAAGAAGTATTTCTCATGCCTGCTACTTAATTACAATTTATAGACTCAAGACTAGATTGGTCTAAGATAGTTTTTCAAGTATTCTCTTCTTGTTTATAGTACGACAGTAGTACCTTATTGCACATTGTTTCTGAAAGACCTACTTCTACAAGTGTGGGAAATTATTTTGTTTGGGGCACTTGACAGCTTTGAAACCTGGCAAAATGACTTTCCCCTTGCGGTACAGATCATCCTGCAAACCTTTGTTCATCCTCTGCACCAGCAGCTTCTCATAGAGCAGTGGGTGGTAGGCCCCTAAGGTACAAGCTGCATCGTAGTAGAGTTCATGGTAGTGACACAGGTCAGTCTGTCGCACTGAAGGGATGTATTCGTACACGTGCACTTCATTACACATGGACATCATGATGAGGATACCTGCAACAAGGAGTGAAACAAAAGTGAACCACTAGCTTTCACTTTTCTCGCAGAAATTTCCCTGCAATCATCCAACCTATTTTTTCTTTCCTGCTTTTCTTTGCTGTGCACACCTTAAGTATTCTGTAAAATCATTAAGTGAAGCAGTCGTTCCTTCTATTAGAGCAGCTTTCACTTGTCCCTGATACATAAAGATTGCGGTCTCTGTAGAGTCAACAGGGTAGGACAACAGTCATAAAGAAACAGTGACAAACCTATAAAGGGCTTGCATATCACCATCAGCCTCCTGATTGAGAAGACTGCTCTTTCCCACCTCCCCCCACTTACTCTGTGGACTGTCCACAAAACAACCCCCACAGGAATCCTTGGAACATCTCCACCTTATTGCAATGTTAGTCTTTCTTAGTCTGAAATTGAACCAATTCCACTTTTCCCATCCACTTGCTTCTAAGGAGGAAGACCTGGCCAAATACACGCAGAAGGGCACATAAAGAAACATCATCCATGTAGTGGTGGCACAGAAGCCCACAACTTCAGACAATTCTGTGAAGAGTCTCATGGAGAGATACCAAAGATGAACTCCTAGAGCAGTGTTGTCATAAGGAAAAGCCCCTGACCACCTCCTGCTCAGCAAGGAGTAATCTACAAAACGCCGACCCATTTTTTTCTGCCATGTGCCAATGGCACACTATCATCAGCACCGGCAATTGTGGTCTTTATAGCCTTGAAACAAGAGAAATATTGCTATTGCAGCCTCATACTTTCAGATGGACTAATACCAGATAATGATCAACAACATTGCCTTAACTACAATACTTTCACATCAATCACAGCTCCTGGAAGCCTTTTCTTCTTCACAAGGTCATACAAAAGGAAAGTGACATGAAGGAAGTTTTCGACGCCATTTATTTTTTTAAAGATTTCACTTAAAAAATAAATTTGTGTAGAAAATGTATTGAGGCACTTGTAGCACTACTGGTATCCCTATCTGTTGAGTAGGACTGTCAGCTCTCAGAGGAGGTAGCTGAGTAACTCTGCTCACTTGGCACTTACAGATGAGAACTGATACAAGTGTTGCTTGGGGTTTTTTTCCTGCACAACAGCTTTGGCATCATCAAAGGTGTTTTGGGTAGATCTCAGAAGTGAAATGAATTAACATAAAAAATTATTTTGGTTTGTTAATTAAGCAAAGCCATTTTCTGAAGTTTAATTTACAGTTTGGGAATGCAAAGATTTCAATGGCTTGCAAATGAAAAGAACCCCATGTTCTCCCTGCTGTGTATCATTAGATTATCAAAATGACTTTTCCCTGCCTGATGTGTGAAGTAACTGAAAACCAATTACTTCTGTGATTAAATTTTCTTTTATCATAAAGGTTCTGAAAATATAATTGTTCTACAGCTTTACACTCTACAGAATCTATAGTCTTAGAAAAGCTAAGCATATCAATTCTGAAGTTCACAAATTTGAGTGAACTTTAGTCTTAAGCAGCCAGAAACACATATTCATGGTGAAAAAATATTTAATCCCTAATTGGACAAAAAGTACAAGCTTAATAAACCAAGTTTCCTTGCCTTGAAGATGTTATAGAGATGCTCTGAATTGTAATCTGCCAAGCAGCTATGTCTAGAATTGTTCGGTTTTTTGTTGTTTTAGTTTTACAAATGCTTTCGTCAGCTTTTCCACTGCCAACCTCCTTCCTCCACTGATGGAGAGCCCACCTGCCATTCCAAGGTAACCGTTATCCAGCTGGATCAGAGAGCGGATGGTGGAAACCTGTGCAATAATGAACCACATCCAGAAACAGACAGTAAAATCACTTCTCTCCTGTGCTCAGAGCCAAGCCTGGAGCCAATTTCAAAAGCTATACCACCAACGTCTTAGGAAAACTGGCTCTGATGGAAAGTAGAAGCCTTAACCAAAGTGTGTTTTATTTCACTGCCACATTACCAAGACAACTATAAAAGTAATAAAGGAAGTTGCCATTTGTGGGATAGGAGAACTGTCCAGAACAAAAATTGTGACCTTTAATATCAGAAAAATAGCCAATTAACGGCCAGGTATGGTTCAACCATGATAAAATTTTAAGCAATATCATTGACTTTCCTGTAAATTAGTTAATGGAGGACTTAGAAGTGGTAAGTTTTAGTTTTTAGTTATCGGTGGTTCAATGTCCTCCAGAATCAATCTAAAAGGCACACTGGGCTATCTGGTTCTTTACCTTTCCTGCCTGGTTCCATCCACACCACGTCTTGGCATTTCAGTCTAGATTGCTCACAAATAACCATACCTTCTACTCACATTTTTTTTCATGCTGGACAATGATGTTTGGCAGGAGGAAAGACAGTGACTTGGCAGACTATTTTTTGAGCAGTAACAGCTTATTTATAGCACATTCTTGTGTTGAAGTCTGAAAGATGAGCTACAACAACAAGCAGAGATTACCATGTACAGAACTCCCTGCACTAGAGGCTTATCTGTCCTGGTGGAATCAGGAGCACCCCTGATACTTCCAGACCTTGTGCATATGTCAAATAATTACTTAATGTGCCTCTGGTGCAATTACCCACACCTGAGATAGTTATCAGAGGCTCCTTTGCTGTCAGGAGAAGAAAGTGAGCACTTTTAGGAAGCAGTACATGTCTAATGGATCATACAAGCCATTTCCCAGAAGTTCCTGGTTTTTTTCTGTTGGCTGTAGGGGAAGTCTGAGTGACAGCATGGATAGTGTACTCCCAGTATGGGATAAAAATTTCACATGTTTAGGGCACTATGGGGCTCACAGCAATATTTAAGAGGTACCTATTTTTTGCTCTAATAAGTCTGAGGGTGACTAACACAAATCCAGACCTGCACTGGAAACAGCTGAAGTTAGGACACACAAGTTCTGCTTTCTAACTGACCCAGACACGGACCATAAACATAGAGCAATTTTATGTGCAAGGATTAAGCTGAAGTGAGATGTTTTGGTTTTTTTTTTTTCCTCCAGAATTCATAATATTAAGGTACGGGAATGGGAGTAAAAGCAGAGAATTACAAAGTATTTAGGGAAGACCAGTAGACATGCACAATTTAAGAAAATGTAAAACCTGAAAGGGAAAGCCTATAGGCTGTGTATAGCATCTAAACATCAAAAAGCTTTTTAGAGCTTAAATATCCAATCCGTATTTCACATTAAGGAAAAAGTCAGGGTATCCAGCCTGATTTTAGCTTTGACAAACATAACTGGTGCTACCATGCATTCCAAACCACAACCAAAGATAATTCTGCATAGGCCACTCTAATCTACTTCCAACACCCTTGCTGGATTTTCCAAAGTCCCGTTTGAATTACAACTGTAAAAATGGAAAAATGCAAAATAATTCTGCCTGTAGTATGGTAGAATATTCAAAGGTGTGCTTTGTGAATGTTTTATAGTTGAATGGCAATGTTCATGAACACCCAACTGGACACCAAAAAAAAAAGTTAAAAAAAGAATTGCAAGCATAGAATACTCTTTTAAAAATACTATAAAAGATATTATTCCAAAGAAATTATGTGGCTGTAAGAGAAACAGTCAAATGCAACTTTGTTATAACAGTACAATAGTAGATGCTAAAACAGTTAAAGTGTTTTGAAATATTATATATTAGTATTTCAAAATCCTTAGAAAAGTGTGTTATCTCTTCTTGGCTTTTTGGTTAAGATCAAGTGTAGTATAGTACTTTTATTTTTTTCTATTTGGCAAATATCTATGGTGTTAGGAAGTGTTGGGTATAGTTAAAATCAGTCCAATTGGCACAAACAAACCTAGCTTTTACAATCTGCACTGAGAACATTAAAACCAGTTATATGAAGATTAAATTCCTTGCATGGATGGTTTTTACAAATGAACATGTACTATGGATTCTAATCAAAAAAATGTTTTTTCTATTTGTTCCTGGCAATTTGAGTAATTCCAAAGGTTTTAATTTTCCAACATGAATACTGCATGGTATGATTAAGCTTTGTGGTTAGCACTCTAATTTAAAAAAGAATGTTTTCTAGTTTACAAATAAATAAAATAGAGTTTAATATACCTGAATCAACAGATGCTGTACGAAAGCATCTAGAATTATAAGTGTAACTCAAACATTTATCAAGAACACTGAATCATTTTAACATAATGTAAAAGATGCTGCAAACATTTAAATAGACATAATCTGATTATTATACTCATAATGTCTCATTTCACACACATCGTAAATTCAGCTACAGAAAATAATTTAGCAAGATATACTAGTAAGTTCGTGTTTGATAATCTGTGTACTTAAAAGTATTACAAATAAGCATAAAGCATTTAGAATATATAGTTTTCTATATGATAGTCTACTACTGTAGTCTCTCTTGATTGGATTACAGATACCACTGGAAGCTCCTTGAAACTGGGCAAAGTGTGCCTCAGTTAATCTTTGGAACATGCAGTAAAAGTAGTTCTGGCTTTTTAAAGCACTTTGTTTCTAAAAAGCCGTTCTTTTACCTCGTTTAGTTCATGAACTATGTGAGAAATACTAACCACAAGAAGACCAAATTATTTATCAAGGAATTGTCACCAAATGGCCCTGTGCCTAAGCTTAATAATTTGTGCAATACTTGTCATCTTTGATGTATAGATACTAGCATTATATAGTAGACCTAGAAAATGACATATTTATAACTTGGTGAATGCAAAAAGCTCTACATTAATCACAGTAATATATTCTGTAATATGAGCATGGACTGGAAAATACTGACCAGAAATATAATGTAATTCTAAATGTATTATTTAATTTTGGGTGATACACTAGAATAATAAAGATTTTTTTGATGTGATTTAAGGGGAAAGTTTGCTCTTTTATGTCTGCATATTGGGAAGTGGGAGATACTAAAATTTCAGTGTGCTTTTTATTAGAGTAAGAATAATTTGAAGCTTCTGTATTGGAGGTATTATTTATTTGTGTGCTAATACTTGAACAACACTGAGCTGGAAAGAGCGCGCATTATTCTGTTCCTGTACCAACTGCTGGCAGAACAGCTGAAAAACAGCAATAAAGGCAACTCTTGAAATGTCTAATTGTTTCTTTCAGTTCATGAAAGCGCATTTTTTTCTAAGAGCTGGAGATCAGCTGCATACTTCTATGCAACATGCTCTCCGAAGCCATTTTAAATTTGAGCTCTTTGTCGTACAACGACCTGCTAATGTTGCAGTATAATGATAGCCTTGCTTGTACTATTGTCTTGATGCATGCAAATGAAGATAAAAATAATGTTACTAACTATTAATGATGCATAACTGTTAAAACTGTAATGTCAACTGTAAAGCCTCAAACAGCATTTCCCTTCTCCCAGTAATAAAGTACTCTGGGCTTAGTTATTTTGTGTTCAGTGGATTGTATGTTATGCTAAAATTTCCAGCACATAGCAAAACTACCACCTACACAGACAACCTAAAATGTAAGAATCTACACAGTTCATGTTTTGATTTGAGAGTAAAAAAAACCCAAAACAACCCAAAGTACTGGAGTCACAGCTTTCAGATAGCTTTTAAAAGATAGAAGTCACTGCTCTATAAGAGTATATAAATGTGAATTTCAATTAAAGTCACCTCTCAAGAGGTAAATTAGCAAAGTGTACTGATGGACTGTGGTAAGTAGGAATTTATAGAAAATCCACTAAGTAAACAGTGAACAGGAGAAAACTCTCCACAGAAAAGCCTTTATATAATCTTGACATTATTAAAAAGCCCCCAAACTTCCGAATGCTAATGTACCATCCCATCCAGTGAACACAGAATGCTGTTCTTGAGATACTCAGCAGTTTTACTCTTGGTCTTCAGATGACAAAAATTTAAGGTCAGAATAGGCTGTTCACATTGGCTACCAAAGATGGTACAGGAACAGTCTTTTCTTACAGCAGAATGGTAACAAGCAGAGACTGACACTTTATATACTATCAGATTCAATAAAAACCTGAAATTTGTTATGTACAGAAAGAGGGGAGGAAGACTGAGTTAATATTTTACAGTGAAAGACTTATTAACAGGTGACTTACTTCTGTTGCCAAAGGGTAGGACAAATCTTTCCCTAGGAACAGTGCTAATTTAGGATTTGCCCGTGGAATCCAAATCTGAGGTTTGGTGGTTGGATGCTTATATGTCTTCTGAGAAAAATGGCATAGATCCAAGTCCAAGATGAGATGTAAACATATCAATACTCATTTAGCAAACTTATATTTCAGCCAAATGTGAACCAACAACTTTAACTGTGAAAAGCCACCATGGCAATTGCCTAATGCTAATGCAAGATGATGAGAATACTGTGCAGATTTGTTTAGAAGCATGAAGGCAGCAGCTGCAAAAATGATGCAAAAATATGAAGGAATGGCTTCTCAAAGCTCTTATAAGGATTAAAATAGGAATATAAAGAGTAAGTGATTTAAAATGAGGAGGGACATTAGCTAGGCTATGACATGCCGCATAAGGCAAAGTTACAAGCCAGGGAAAGTCCATGGTGGTGTCTCTGGAAACAAACCAAAAACGACCCCCAGATTAAAATCAAAAGGTTGGTTTACCCTGTTGGACCTTTACCCACGAACTATCCCCCCCTCAACCAATCCTGCTCTCCCCATCCTCTCTTCTCCCCTCTACAGCTGGGACATGCACTGTGCTTCCCTCACCCCAGCCACCAGCTGTCAAATGTTACTGCCTCTCCTCAGCACCACTGAGCTGGTGCAGAGCTGACGTAGCAGGGTTTTAAGGAGGCAGGGACTCCAGACAGAATTAATGCAGATATAGAGCACCCCATACCCCAAAGGAAGTGCAAAAACCATTATTTTCCCTAACTCCAGTGCAGTGAAAAAAACAGGAGAAAAGTTCTACCTCTCGTCTCTCTCATTCCTCTAAAATCAAAGCACATGAGACTACCTCTTCCCCACTGGCCCCCTTTCTGAGAGATTTAATAATATTGTGACTTAAGTACTGTAATACAGTTATTAACGATGTTAAAAGATTCCCCTGACATCAGTCACTGTGATAGGATGCTGACTCATTGCTGCAGAAGAACACCGTGAGGACACATTCCACCAACATCCTCCCTTTGGGAAGCTTCAGTTTCTTATAAATAGTGCTAAGAGGCAGAAATAGATACAATTGTCAGGTGAAAAATATAATTACTGAAGAAACTGTGTAAGACCATGCTAAAACATTCTTGACACTTGTGAAAGGAAACATTCTTATGTTTCCATGTTTTAATTTATACATTTATCCAGTTTTGCAAACCGGGCCTACCGAAGGCCAAAAAGCTCAAAACAAAAGTGCCTCACTTGACACAGAATCATTTTTTTATCATTTTTCTATATGATTAGAATCATCATGGTCCATGCTAGAAATTGCTTAGATTCAGAAATATAATATATCTCAGTGAAAATTCAGACCCTGTATTTAACAACGGCCGATTTTCCTTCATATAGCTGTTTTAAGCACAATGGCATTTAGTAGTGTCATAAAAATAATTCAATATATTATTTTCTCTTCTTGAAATAAAGATACTCATATTTTATGATGGCCATCACTTACTCAATCTTTCTACTAATTCTATAGGAAATAATTTTATAGATTTTATAAGAATCAGGCAGAAGCTCAATATTCAGGATACCTCTTTCATACAGGTGCACTCAGTTGTGTCTGTCAGCTTCAGTTCCAACAGGATTATTTGACCTGAAGACCAACATGACTTTTCAGATTTCTGCCAAGCTGCATTATATTTTTATGCTTTATCTTGCTCTTTATGTCCCTGACAATATGCAGTTGCTGTTTCTGGGCTACCTCTGTATTTAGATGATGTTACATGTGCAATGCATAGGCATTAATTCAATAAGGTTACCAAAACAGGAAGACTCTCCATAGTAAAATAATTAAAATACATCAGAACAGTAGCTAGTTATGAAATGAGGTGGATATGACATCCAATAAGCTTGTCTTACTACCTTGTTTTTTTTAAAGTGAGTAACAGCATACCAAAAGCACTGCTCCTTGGAAAAGAACAATATAAATAAAATTCCCACTCGAGGAGAAGGCAGCATATTTGCATCTGTACACAGAATATATTTATCTGTACAGCTTTTGTTGTTAAAATTTTGCTTGTTTAATGGTTGATATTTTCAAAGCTTTCTCTGCTTGAAGGATATTTTTTTGTCACTAACATTCAGATTTGGGATTGAAGATTGCTGTTCTATTCTCATAGTGAAATTAATTCCATTTCTTCAAAGAAAGCTTTTGAAGTGTTTTTTATGTATGGTGAAAGTACAGATTGACAGCACAATGATCCTCTTCACTATTCTTACAATGAGCAGCTGTTAACCTATTTTTATCAACAACTTCATTGCTACAAGAAACACTTTTGCAAAATGTGAATGCAGCTGGTGAGATCATTCCACATGAGCTGTCTTCTCCCTGTGAATTTTTACAAGCAGGTTTCAAAAATATCTCACTTCAAGAAGTAACCAGCTACCAAGCCCCCCTCATACAACAAACAAGGCCTCCTTTATTTTCCACTCATGTTCCAGGTATGCATAACCCACTCAAGGCATAGATGGGCATCTCCCAGACACCTTTATGTCATGCCTCTGGGAGCTTCTGCACCCTCTCTCAGGCCTTTGGTGTGCTCCACAGTATCCTAGGATGCCACTACTGCATATAGAACCCAAGATAAATGCTCAAAACTGGTTTTCCCATATCAGATGCAATCTCAGGTGTCTTTGCTTTCAGATTCAGATACAAAGAAAAAAACCAAACCATTTTCTGACTGCAGCAAATACCTAGAACAATATCACAATGTCAGTGAGGAAAGGATGGAGTTTCCAAAGTGGAAGATGGTATTTGAAGCTCTACTGCCCTGAGTCCAGAAGTGATGACCCTGACTCAGCCTTGCCACTCTGACTACTTGCATCCTTTAGACACTCACAGTCAACACCTGTTGTACATCAGATAAGTTGTTCTGCTGTATGAATTGTGGGCACAGTGCCAAATTATCCCCCAAGAAATACTAAGGAAGGACCAAAAAATGCAGTGAAACACTCTTGCTTCCAGTGAAAAAGAGAAGCGCTCAGACTGAGCACTGGAAGCCCTTGGCCTATGTAGGCAATACAGCTCAGCCTGCCACTGATTGCATCCTGTCTTTATGATTTGCTATTTGCTTTCACTTGTTGTCTGAGGATTCTCTGCTCTATGATCCCAACGAGGAACTTCAGAATTAAGTAGGTCCTCAACAGATAAATTAATGTGGAATAATACAATTCTCTCATATATATATATATATATATGTATGCTTTACATATATGGTATGCATACTATGGATGTGAACAGCAAGAAAGCAGAACATCAAATTCACTCAACTATTTTCTAGTTCTCATACTGTGTGTTTTTGCTAGTCACTGTTTCTGTATAGAGCACCAAGAACAAACAGTACATATGTATGGATTCAATCCTCATGCGATGTATACGTTTAAATTTTTGTTTTAATCTAACATGTCTGCTGGGACCATCTTTGATACACCTACCAATAAACCCTGAAGAAGGAGGGTTGGGCTGTATCTTCTCTTTAGTGTTCTCCTGAATGATGTCCCAGAGCTGCCATATAAACTTTGGATGGAGGATGTAGAATGGCTGGGTTGGATTCTTCCTGCGATGCTGTACGTAGGGAGTGAACAGATTGTAGTCTGGCTTCTTATACCACTGGGAGGAAAAAAGTCAGATGTTTTTTAATAGTATCAAACTACATGTACAACAGCATAAACTGGCTTCATTTGGGTTCTGCAGAACAGAAGCAAAGGTAGCAAAGCAGCCTGCACTGGTGGATGCTTCTGCTAGAAAGGCATTCCTTACTGTGGGCTATTCTGTTTCCTTTCTTCATACAGAGACTCCCAATATGTAACTGACGGCTGTGGGATGAGCCAAGACACTTTTCCCCTCACAGATCCACATTAAAGAAGAGGTTCAAAGAGCTTTGACATGATATCTGGGCCTGGGGGTGAGTCTTCCTCTGAAAGCATCCCTGTCCCTGACGGAGGCAGCAGCAGCACATGACGCAGGCTGATGGCAGCCTGCGTAGGAAGCAGGCAGCCTCTGGCATCTGTTGCTAAGGGAGTTCAGCAGATGAAGGCTTACTTTCTACTTTGCAGCTTGCTCAGCTCCAAGCTCCCTGTGCCAAAAGCCATCAGAGCGACTTGTCTACTGGAGCTGCAGCAACAGCCGAAGTACAGACTCCCCCAGTGACAACCAGATGGACATCTGCTGCTCTCAGTGAGGGGGTGGATGGTGGGGCACAGATGGCTGTGGAGCAGTGGACATAAAGGGAAATGGGGAAGGCACCCAGAGAGATTTTCACTAGGATGTTGTGTTTTGTTTGGGAAGGCAGAGGGGAAGATGGGGAAAAATTGATGCAATTTTTCACCTTTCCTGATAAAACCTCCTTCTGAAATATAACAATGTTCCCTCCTTGGCAAGCACAGAGAAAACTCATTGTTATGTGAAAATAGCAGTGTTTTATAAAACAAACACCATCATTCATCTATCCTAGCATCTCAGTCCATTCCAGTATAAATGCTGGCTACTAAAAAGTTTTTGACCAATAAACAAATTTAGACCAATTACTATAGACATAGCATTCTCCACTGAATGAACCTGGGGTTCATTGTGAAAAGGGAGAACCAGAAGATTAAAGTAGTTAATTAATTTTCTCCAGTACTTTCAACTAATTGGGAAGAAAGGTCTAAGTGGATATCTTACCACATTCAGATTTGCAGAGTAAGGAGCAGGATCCCAGGCTACTAAGATAACATCTTTATACAAGGAGCTGTCGACAAAGTGATGGTTTGGATTGGTGAGAATCTGCAAACACAGATGCAAAGAATTGCACAGCATTAAAAGCAAGTGTGATCCAGAAAAATGACAAAATCCTTCTCTCAAGTGAACAGTCCTACCCACACTGCTGTTTGTTATGCTTTAGTTCTGGTTGATTTTAAGCATCTTGTTTTGTTAAAAAAATATACAAAAAAAGCTTAGCCATAAACAGCACTCATGACAGTTTGAAGTAGCAGTATGCTGAATTATTCTCCATCTGTGAGGGATGCGATGGGACCACTTGAGATGCTGCGTAATTGTGTATCAACATTACCGTGTATTCCGGAACTTGAAAACGAAAGCTACAGTATTTCAGATTGCCTGTGGGATCCTCTTGGACACAGAGCAGCTTTCTTTGAAGGGCTAGAGCCCCCAAGGGTAATGTCTTTCCCTGCCACCCATCCCCAAACACTTTTTTCGTGGCTTTCTCATTTCAACAACAAGTCAGTCTCATTTCAATCCAAAAATGCAAATTAGACCATGACTGTACAAATTGGTATACCTAGAAAAACAATTCCAACAACAGGCAAGTAACAGGGCTATTTTTGAATTAGCTGTCATTTTGCTCTAATCTATTGCTCTCATATGACTCCTTCCTGCATCTCCCAGTAATTTTCCTGATCCTCCCACCACACTGGGACCCTCCATGTCTAACTAGATCTCTTTGATTCCTGGTGCATCCAATGTCAGGCAGGTTCAGCATAGGTCAAAACAGCATGAGTTTTGTTCCAGCTGTTAAAATAATCAACATTCCAGACAAATAAATTCATAGCAATTTTCATTTCCCTTTAGGATCCAATGAGCCATATTTGATTATGCATATTTTTCTTCAGAAAAATAATATTGTTGCCATAGCAATATTCTTCCTACCATAAACATTGAGTTTAATGACTTCCATCAGCCTTCTACAGTAAGAACAAAATTAGTCATACTGCTATCAGCATCCCCAACTTCATTTCTCAGAGCAATTTTCACCTCAGAATGTAAACTCCTTTTTTGAGTATACACAGTGAATTGACCAAAAGGTCACGATTTTAAAAGCTTGGTTCCACAGTTACCACACAAAGGAGCTCTTACTTGCCTTTCAGTAAGCAAGAGTCCTCTGGAGGTGTTGTCCACACAAATTTTGCTCTCAGTGAGCCTGCATTCATATGTATGAGTTTTTTCTGTAATAACAATATCTTTTGCCACTGTACAGGCTTCCTTCATGTCCTTTGGGCTTTCACAGAAGAGAATAAGAAGGAAGAAGGGGCCACAGCAGCCTTTTAATGAAGTGCATGCAGGAGTTCCCAACAGTGAGGAGGGGAGGAGGGTCAGTAAACCTGTATAGGTAACCCAGCTACAGTACTGGTGGGGAAAGCAACTTCCACCAAGAGGCCTGTGCAGATTTCACTCTCAGAGAGGCAAGGCTGATTTTTCAGCAGGTGGTCAGATTATCATGGATGGCTTCTGACCTCTTTGAAGGAGCACAAAGGTGGTGGGAACAGAAAGACTTGTGAGGAAACCATGTGAGCTGACCTGGCCAGAACTTCAGCCATGCCCTCTGTTTTCTTGAGAGGTCTTATGGGGAGCAAGCCTTACACAGCGCAGAA
The DNA here is from genome assembly GCF_009650955.1 of Corvus moneduloides. Taxonomy (NCBI): domain Eukaryota; kingdom Metazoa; phylum Chordata; class Aves; order Passeriformes; family Corvidae; genus Corvus; species Corvus moneduloides. Next base: position 95,549,029 of record NC_045477.1, read on the forward strand.
GAGGAGACCATGAGACCCTCCATTACCAGCCCAGTGGGAACTTACTCCAGCAGCTCTTGGAGCCAGAGGACCCCTGTCTGCCCTGCATGGAGAGCAACTAATTTAGCCATTTAATCTCTCTGAATTTTCTGGGGAGCTAAAAAGGCTCAGATCATTCCCTGAGAATATTTCTCTCTTCTACAGAGAGCCTACTGAGTCTAGTAAACTATGAAGAGTTTCTAAATCTTTCTCCCGGCCCAGCTCAGGAGTTCAGGCATGGTCAATGTCAGGACATTTTGGCTAACAGTAAAATGAAGAACCATCAAAGAAAAGGAAAAAACCCCAACAAAACAAAAGAAAGTAAAATAAAATACATGAAAATCCATGTTCCCTGATACACTGATTTCAGCACTAAAGGCAGAATAAGATATTTCTGCTTTCTTCTTGCAAACAAAGGAAAGGAGGTATATTTAACCCATCTCACTTCAAAGATCTAGTCTGTTCTGCAGCCTCACAAAGACCTACAAAATGAGTGTGAAGGGAATGACAGTGAACAGACCTCTATTTGATGGCAAAGAACATGAGCTTATACACATAAAAAACACACCCACCAAGAACAGACTTTGCATGGGCAGTCACTCAAAATAGAAGGAAAAATGAACTCATAAGAATTACAGTAACTGAAAATTTTGCACTCCTTCAACAAGAATTCCTATGTGTAGAGCATGCTACATGGCAAACCATGCTCCTGGTGCTGACTAAGTAAACTCACCATTTCGGTATGTCATAAAATTTCACAGAAATTCTACTGCTGACTTTTTGTCTGTATTTCATAAAGAGGAAAGAGGTTTGGTTTGCCCAAGACTAGAATTCAGGCAATAGCATTTTTGAAATTGAAAAACTAATCTCAACCATAAGGTGTCACTGTAGCTCAAGCCACAATTATTTATTTACACCCATACATGGAAAATCCCATTTTCTCTTGTTTCCATTCAGATGAACAAACTCACCTGATGTGTAACACCCAGTGTTAAAGTTTTTTACTAGTTCTTTCCAAATCTTTAAGCAATGATGACTTGCCTAAAGTTACACAACTCAGTTCCCATTTCTTTTGCCTTCCAGCAAGGAAATAATTGGGGAACTGGAAAATATGAGAAAACAGCTTTGAGATTGCCACAGCCTGAACTTTGTGAAGATCCTGGAGGCAGTGCAGTCAAGGTCTTCTGTACTGACAGCTCTGGCGTCCTGCAGAGTCTTTACAGATCAGTTCACATGAGAAACTTCACAAACCAGTTCTCTGAGACGAGGCTATTGAGTATCTATGGCAACCACCCTATGCTGACAGCAGTGCAAACACCCCCGTAAGGGAAAACTTTCACCTTCTCTGCATCATGACTGTTGAATCACTACCTGCTCCCCTTATTACCCAACAGTTTTGCAGAGGTTACTAACTTACTGCCATATTGCACAGAAGAGACATTGACGTGAACTCAGAAAAGGAAGATCTTACCTGAGAATTAATGATCCGCATAGTTGTTTTATTTCCAACATCCTTTTCATAGCCTTGTGTAGGAGCAGAATTAAATCTCAAAACGGCATCATGAGAATCTAGGAGCACAAATGAGGGGTAACTCTTTTTTCTTAGCATACAGAACAGTAAAATAAAACCAGTTATCTAAACTAATACAAAACTTATACACATTTGTCCTAATCTGGATATTCTAAGGATGAAGAAAATTCTACTATGCACAAACAAAAATCCTCTTGCATCTGCCATATGCTATTAATATAAAAGCCGACTGGGAAAAAAGTTCAGAATCATCTATTAATTTAGCATGCAATGCTTAAACACTTCTCTTAATTGGATAGACCTAGTGTGGGAAGATTATTAGTACACTCAGTACACACAATTGCTCACTACTTCTATCACAAAATTTACAGAGAATTACTCCATGCAAAAGCATGTAAACTGCAGGGATATCTAATTGCACATTTGAATGAATAACAATGCTTAACTATAAGCTTGTGTTTCACAGTATTTTACAATACCCGAAAATCTCAGACTACCCCAAATCTATTAATCATACTGTGTTATTATCAAGCTTAGTAGAAATCTAAAAGAGCCTCTGTATGGAAGCCAGCCCACACATCTGTTCACACAAAGAAACCTGAGGATCCTTGGTAGCAAAGATCTTACAGAGTTGAACTGTCAAAGTTTCTCCACAAGCTGTTGACCTTGGAGTCATGGAGAACAGAAAGCAGCTCTAGGTCAAGTATGGGTCAAGGGTAGACACCACACACAAGCCTCCATTGGATAAGAGATAATCACCCTCCCAGTGCTTCTTTAAGGAGATCTCAAAGCCCAAAACGTGTGAAGGAGAGCAAGACATTTTATCCACTGTCCAGAAACACACAGCCCCTGTTGATAGCCTTCTATTTGGTCTGTTTTTATCCCTTCCATCGATGGAAGCTGAGAATATGATTCAGGGCAAAACAGGCGTGAAATGCCTTAACCCACAGTAGTTCGTACAGCTATTCATCTCTAGTCACTTAAAATGTGTTGTCTGTAGCTCAAAAACTGGAGGAGGCAAAAGTTACAAAGATAACCAACATGCCTCAATGGAGTCTTGGCCTAATCCTATAAAACTGGGATCTTTCATATTTTCCCCCCTTTACTCTGCGCTTCTTGTACTCCATACAGGGAAACACTGTGGCATGCAGCCAGCATCCTGATTTCAGACATTCATGTTTGCATTAACATCTCATGTCTGAAAAGAGGGATTTTGCGAGATGCTCACCAAGCCCAACTCCTCAGAACCTAAGGAGTAGAAGTTTTTTCTGTTTCCCAGGCAGGGACAGCCCTAGCCTCAACACCTAGACTTCATATGCCAAGCATCTTGATTGTGTAGGAGCTAGAGGAAATCAACAGAAGCTGCACATGCTCCACGTATTTGGAAAAAGAAAAGAAAAACAAAAGTTTGTTGTCATGAATTTAAATGAATTCATTTATTTAAATGAGTAAATTTGGACCTGTGATTGATGGCTTTTAGACAATCTGTTGACTGAGAACTGGGAACTGGATTATGAAATGAGAATTGTATGGTTTGCAGTTTAATTGAGAGACAGTGTGATGCATTTCCAACATCAGTCATGCTGGTTCTTTGCATACAGATGAAAAACTTCTCCTTCACCAAAAATGTACGACCAGGACACAGCTTAACACTGATTATAGCTGGTTTTAAGTAAACTGTTTCTAATCTTAGTACATATTTGTAGATAAGCATTTTAAAGATAAAGTTTGGGGTTTGATCACAGTTCCCTGTTACTTCCTGTGATGCCAAAATAATTTGTTCTCTCAATTAATAGCGTGATCATGATGGAAGTGTTTGCTATACTTGCACATATTTCCATGCCTACTTTCATTTGAAAACAGTCTGAAGAGTGGGGGAGAGGAGGGCAAAAGGCAGAACACAAATTAACATTTTTGCTTGTGTTTCTAATAGGAACACAGAAGAGGGAGCTAAAGGCCTATGAAGGGAAATGTCCTTTGCTGCTTCTTTTACAGGCGGTTTTTTTTTCTCTTGGGAGAATAAACCAGAGAATCACAGAATGGTTTAGGTGGGGAGGGACCATAAAGACCATCTAGTTCCAACCACGCTGCCATGGGCAGGGACACCTTCCACTAGACCAGGTTGCTCGGAACTCCATCCAACCTGGCCTTGAACACTTCCAGAGATGGGGCATTCACAATTTCTCTGGACAATCTGTTCCAGTGCCCCACCACCCTCACAGTAAAGAATTTCTTCCTAATATCTAATCTAAATCTCCTCTCTTTTAGCTTAAAATTGCTCCCCCTTGTCTACCACTGCTGTAAGCAGTCACTTGGTCCCCTACAGTCTGGGCGAAATCCTCTCCTCAGTCACAGGTATCTGCCCACAGCCTGAGAGACACAGAAACAACATTCTGTGATTCCTGGTGGCCCAATACTTCCTTGCACAACATGTATGAGATCTGAAAATTCTATGTAGGCTTTTTCCAATCCCATCTTCCTCCCTTTAGGCAGCATCAGAAGACAATTTCCCATTTAAATCCAAAGTTCTTCCATAGAAAATAGCATAAACTTCTGTGCCCAGAAGCTTCCTAAGAAAATAGGTACACACAGGAGCAAGCAGGCCCCAGGTACCATGTCAAGCACCCAAGTCCGTACCTGGGCTGCACTTGAGTGTGCAAATATGACTTGAAGCATGCTGTAATATGTAATTATGTAAATATGTCACAGTGTGCTATGGATTCTACAGTACAGCACTAATCCATACTGGTGTAAACCGGGTGTACTGGGGAACACGGACAGAAGATTGTTTCAGTCAAAGATAATATGTTGGAGAAGGTAGGAATTGCTAAGCCCTTTCACCCCGAAGATTTCTAAATCAGTGAGTCTTCCTGTGAAGTTGGAGGTTACTCTGGCTGCAGGCCAGCTGGGCACCTCTGCTGTGCTGGAAGCCTATTATAGTAGTTTGATAACCCTAGCAGCTCCAACATATCCCAGAGATTTAAAGGAAACCTATCTGTGTCAAAGAGATGATACAGTGTGGTGAGGCAAGTATTGGGATGTGAAGTCCTGGAAGATGGGGAGGATTAATGAGTGAACCTCAAAAGGTTTTTATAGAGAGCTGAAGGAGATAACTCTTCTTGTCCCAGAAACAAGTTTGAGACATACATTTCATCCTTCTTCAAACACTCTTAGCATACTGCACATGTACTACTAAAATGAAGAAATACTGAGATGTTAACACAAGTAGTAGCATTCATTTTTGAAAAGAAAAATAAAACTGACCTGGATTAGTTTTATGGCCCCACCATCCTTTTCTGAATAGCTACCACAAAGCTCTCACCTTGAGGTGGGGAATTCTGAGTGACACTGACATCTCAACACACCTGTGACCTCGCTGACTCAGTGCAGCGATGGGAAAACAGTGGGTGAAGATACTTGAACTCATTTAGATTCAGTCTCAGAAAAGAGGCCAGGGGACTTGATCTCAGTGCATGAAGCTACTCAAGGGTCTGAATTCTATATGTCTGTGAACTCTAAACATGCAAGAGGTGAAGAGGACACTACTGCTTCTTAACATGGAGAAAAATGTCTGGGACAGCCATACAACAGCAGTTTCTCATGAGCCATTGCAAAATAAAGACCAGTACAACACAGCTTTGCAGAATAAAACCTGAACATGGCTCTAATCTGCTGAAGAAATAGATGCGTGCTGCAGACAACTGTTGAATATGGCAGATCTGATGAAACCAGTGCCTCCTTCATAATACAAGCTGTAATATGATAAGAAGGCATCATTGTTTTCTTTAAATTAGATTATGACTTCAGGCCTGATTTTCCTTTCAGTTATATTGTTCTGAAAGGGAACAGCTTCACTGAAGTTCATTAGTTTACATTCATGCAACTATGGTGAGAGACAACAACCAGACTTTACAGATCTGTGCTGGAGAAGCATGAACCTTTTGAAAGATAAACCTGAACACACACATATACATACACATACACACAGGAAGAGATGCATGTCACCCACCTATTTCGTCCCCTAGAGAGGAGTTCAGTATTGCACCAGCAGACATAACTACTGCACAGCTCCCAAAGCCATGTGTATATAATTTGGCCAGTGGAATTTGGGGAACGTGCTTTTCCCATCCAAGAGAGGAGAAGGGAGCCTCCTTGCCATCTATTGTTTTCACATTCACTCTTTCTTTTAGCTCACAAAATAGCTGGTCTCCTGTCAACTTGGAGTTTCGTTTCCCCTTGAACCGCACCCCATGCTTATTGGTACTCAAATAATCTCTCATCGCCTTCTGCAGTCGAGGGTTTAGCATCTTGGAAGAGACATCCCCTTTCCAAAGCTTGTAAAGAAAGGATTTCGACATTGTGGAATACAGCCCATCCCAGTCATCAGATTCATCAAGCATCTGGCCTCTCCTATGCTTTGTGCTCCTTCTCCTCATTCTTCTCTGATGGCTCCAGTTGTTCTGTAAAATACTTCCTTTTGGATTATTCATGTCAGCCGAAATGAATTTTTCTATCTCTTGAAGGTGGTTGTGTGAATGAGGCTGACCAGCAGCAAATAAATAATCTTCATTCGCTTGGTAAAAAGCCCTTTTTGATTTTCTTCCTAACTGGGATGGAAAAAACTCATCTTCATTTCTAAAGGCCTCTTCCAATACAGTCCATTTCTTAGAATTTCCAGTCCCTGATTTAAAAGTACCTAGGAGATCCTCATTAAGAAGTACCTCATTCCCATCAATGGTTTCAGAGAATGATGGGTCATGAATGGCTCCCATGATGACTCTCTGCTTGCCCTGAAGGGGCAAAAGTCTCTTAGTTTCAATGTAAGAAAAGGAACTTGGAACTGGATCAGCAGTGTTGCTATCTGTAAAATAGATGAATATCACCAGGAAAAGCAGACCCCATGCAAAGATACCAAAGAGCATGAGTTGTTTCCATTGCTTCAAGTTAGGTTTCATGGCAATGCCTTTACCACCTCCTCTGTGCCTTGAAGTATTGGTGAAGGAAAATGAAACCTGTAAAGAACAAACACTATTAAAATTTTTTCTAAAAATAAATACAATTCAGAAATATATTAACACATATTGATAGATGGTGCAGAATTAATCTCCAAGCAGTAGCACAAAGGATTCAGTAGCAGAAACAGAACTCCAGAGCCTGCAGACACTGTAGGAGTGACACGCTTTGGCTGTAACCACACCGTGACAGCTGCTAGCTACAAAAGAAGCTGGTGGCCAGTTTCTACAGTAACACTGGATCCTGCCTTCAGGGAGATTATGCGCCTGCCTGCTTCTGCTATACCGAGTGTAGCATTAAGAGAGCAAAAGCAAAACCCATGTCTGGCTGCATGCACAGTGGTACAATATAAGCTGTCTTCTCTTTACCACTGAAAGTCCTTACGCAGCGGAACTGTGAGCAAGCCTGTCTCCAAAGGGACCAGGCAGGCAGCATCGGCTCTAAGCTGCAGCTCTCCTCTGCCCACAGCCTGGAAAGGATGGTGCTCCGTGCATATCATGAGGGGTGAAGGGGAGAGCATCACACAAGTGGGTGAGAAGGGAACTTCTTCCCCAGTTGGTAAGAACTGGCACCGTAGCAGTGGCTACATCATTTGTTGCCTAGTACCAGACCCAAGTGAGAATGACTCCTGTACCTCTGCTACAGATGCTGCATGCACACTGAAGTGGCATGAAGGAGTTGTGCACTTCACAGTTGTGCCAAGGGTTTTGTATTTTCCAAAAAGGAGGATGTGTGGCACAACTATCTAAATACATTCCTTTATGATAAGATAGAGATTTACATAAAGGGAGTGGGTAGAGAATGTCAGACCTAGACCTGAAAGTATGTGCCCTACTAATACCTGGGGGTTTTGGACTGCTTGTGCATTAGTGGAGGGATGCATGGTCCAAATGAAACAAAGTCTGACTGAGGGGGCCGTGTTCCAAGGAAAATACATAACACATTGCTAGACCATCGAGCACACTATGCCCTTACACGAACTCACTTGTTTAATCAAGTGGTGTGACTATCAGTTACAAGCCTGACTGAAGCAAATCCAGCCCTCCCCACCATAAGCCTTCCCATCCACCTCCCTTGCACCAGTCATTGTCAGCCTCACTTGCTACACTGCAGTGTAACTCAGTGTACTGATTAGTGTCAGATCACTTACCTGATCTGAATTAAAAACAAGCCAAGCCCCTTTTTCTGGAGTTTTCTTTCTAATCCATTTGTTGTAATGGACACTTAATGGCAGGACTTAAGAGCCACTTGTACCAGCCAGCTGTGATCAGCAAAGGGGAATGGGAGCAGGAGCAAGCTTGGATTTCATTACCAGCCTGCACCTCAGGAGCCACCACTTCATCACATCCAAACAGCACACACAGCTTACACGCCTCTGATAACACACTGCCTGCTCACACTGGCCATCAGGAAGGACCAAAACCACAGCTACCACACGCTATCACCTTTCTGCAAGCTGTTAAAGTACATCAAAGCTGAGTGCAAACCTTAAACTGAAGCTGTAACTAAGACTGTGTTTTCACATGAAAAAGAAGCCAGCAGTAACACCAGTATAAGATGTTCCCTTCTCTGTCCCTTGTTCCTGCACTGTGCCTCTGCTGCTGCCAACACCCCCGTGTATGGAACAGATACAGCAGGGGAATTACATGTTAGGGGTTACTTTTGTTTTAGTTTTGTTGGGGTTTTTTTCTAACTGGCTCAGCCCCTTTATCCACTTCAGTGTGGTCACACATCCAGTTGTTTCAGCACAAATGGGGAAATCGCCTACCACAATGCAGAGGCGAGAACAAACCGCAGGTGGTATTAGCAGAGAGACTTCAGGCTGTGTTTCTGCTGACCTCCTGAGAATGTGAGACCACACTATTACGTTTCCAAACACAGTCTATTTTAATGATCCAGACAAAGCCTAGAACATTAGACAAAGACAGTTGACTTTGGGGCTCAGTGCAGTGTCCAAACAGAGAGAGGATTCATAAAGTTACGCTTGAATGACCAAATTTCATTGCAATTTCTAATACACTGAAAAAAAAAAAATCATGGCTGTGATAACCCAGTGCTCCACATTCATTTGGCTTGGCTCACACAAACCACGTGGAAGAAACCTATTACTCCAACTGACCCATTTCCTCCTTGCACTCTGCTGCTGCAAGATTGCTCTCTGCAGTACCTCGACACTCCCACACCTTCCAATTTTAAATCACTGCAGGTGATGTCCTGTGGGAGTTGCCTTACAGTATACGGCTGTTGTGCAAGTTAGGTCTGCCCTGAAGTTACTGCAACCTGCCCACTCATCAGTGTTCAGATGGTTCACATTTTTAAATCAGCATTCTTCACCCATCTGATCTGCTTTCATCTCTTTTTATCATTTTCCCTGATGTGTTTCCCCAGCACTTTTCAACACATGGCCTCCAAACCACTGTGTAAGTTAGTCTTTGCTCAGTCAGATGTTTCTCCTGCTGAATATACATTTCTTACAGGATCTGCAATGGAAGCATCTCGCATGATCTTTTTAACAGATAAGCTTGCAGGAAGTCAAAGTTATAAAGGAAGAGGTTACTAATATTTTCCACTGAGTCACGTAGCAAGTGCAGACACAATTTAAAGATAATCTGTAACAAAATCTTACGATTTGCTCATTTCCCCCCCCTTTTGTTATTTTATAACCACAAGTTGATAAGAAATAGAAAAGATTAGCCTTAATTCACACGTGAGACTACAAAAATTTCTAATTGTCTGTGATCATACGTGTTTGGTACAGCAGACTGCCTCAGAGTAAAAAATTAGTCAAGACTCAGTATTCAGGTTACAATCTGAAAAAGGACTGAGACACATTATTAATTATTTTCAAATTAAAGCAAACTAATATCTGCCCCCCGAAGCAGTCATGTTATGAAAGCACACTCATCTTGCTCAGCATGCACGTATAAGCATGCATATGATTACCTTCTTTGTGCAGCAAAAAAATACCCAAAAAATACCCAAAAAAAAGGCATCTGATGGTATACTTGTCAACACTGCAAGCAAAAGGAGAGGCACCAGTGGGAATAAAACCAAAAACTTTACACATTAACTACTGCAGAAGCTTATCTGCAATTCCTCGTTGCAAGTGGGGCCTCAAAAAGGATACCCAAATCTCTTGAAGACTGGAGCTATGCAGGCAAATCTCTGTGCTGCTTTAATGTTTTTTGCTCACAAGAAATGCCTTGTCCTCCAGCAGTACAGCTGAGCTGGAAGCAAATTCAAGGTCATTACTGTATTAGTTGCAAGAGGACCTCTACAACCTCACAGGATCTTAAAGGCTGTGTGTGGAAAGCTGCACTAAGTTCAGAGAAATATCGGTTTACCTTATCTCCTTCTACACTAAACATCCAGCCCTCTCCCCCTCAGCCCTTGCAGCTTCTCACACCTCGCAGTCCCTGGCTTTGAAAATGTTTGGGAGGAGAGGGCAGCCCTTTCACATGCTCCCCACCACCCTCCTGCTGGCAGCAGACCCCTCCGCTGCTCATGGGGGTATCTTCCTCTGTACCATCTGTGGATACACTTGGATTCATGCCCTGTGCTGCCTTCAGCAGCACATGTCAATTGCAAAGAGAAAAGCATTTGTGCAGGAAACCAGAAAGGACAATTGCAAAGAATTACACTGGCTAAATAAACAAAAACAGGTGGCTTCATGGGTGTAATTATTGAAGTCCACTGGATGCTTTAGGAATAAGCTTCCATGTCTTTTATCTATGCTCAACATACAGCTTTCAAACTGTTAAAGCAATTCTACACAAGTTTTTAAATTATCATCAGCATTTCTCATTGTCTCCAACTTCACCGCCCTGCTGTAACAATCCTCCCTACTTACAGACTGCTGGAGTCAAAGCTGCTGCAGAGGAGGAGCAGAGGAATAAGTCTACCCCTGGGGGAAACACCCGAGACTTAACCCAAGCCAGCTTCCTCTTCAGCAGAAGTGATAAGCCTGTCTGCCCCAGAGGCTGAAGACCTCATTTCCCTACATATCTCCTTTCTGATGGGCTCCTTCAATCATTAACTGATTTAAGTTCCAACTGCCATATGGAGAATGGCTTTTTTCCTTCCCCAGTCTGGTCATTCACACAAAAGCCCTGGAAAACATGAGGCAAGGTACAAACCAGTGAAGTGGGAAGACTTAACTTATTTGCTTAATAGAAGTATTAGCAGCAGCTATGAAAAAGAAAGGCAAACCCCAATGGTATCTTTGAGGCATCCCAGGAAATAAAGGCAATTCCCCAGTGGAAATTAAAGGCTGATTTTCCAGAAGCAGCACCCAGTTGTGGGAAATTTCATTTTGCCATGCTAAGATGCAAGAAACCAAAGAGATCCCCCTCCCTTTACAAAGCCCATTGTTTTGCAACAAGGAGCACTTTTCATTTTTCTAAAGTAGGCCTCCTGACTATTTCTTAAATGAGAAGAGATGGATAAGGGAGATTTTTTTAATTCCTTTGAAACATTCCTTCCTTTCAACACTGTCTATTGTTGAAATTAATTTGTACAGACCCTGGCAGCTCAGAGGTCAGGATGGTTCAAGTTGATGTGCTAAGATGCGCACTGTTATGTTAAACAGGGTTTTTCTTAGCTGCAGCTTTGCAGCAAAGGTCACCACAGGGTTATTTGGGGTAGCAAATGTTAGCTGTGGGCAACCATTCCCAAGGGGCTGAGAATGAGACCAAGGATTATTTGATGGAAAGCTTAGGCGGCCTGAACAGATAGCAAATGCTCCGTTAGTTTGCTTCATCTCTTAGTCAGCTAATTCCAGAGTATTAAGAAACCTCTGGCATAGGGCAAGACAGCTGGAGGCTGCATTTCCAGGGTGGGGAACACACTGGTCCTCTCATGTGGAAAGTGCCAAATTGGTTTTAGTGTTATCACATCATTTCTGTGGTGGAAGCCATACAGTAGGCAGCAACAGACAGGCAAGCCTGTGGGGAGTGGTGACTGCCAAAAGATGTATATCAGCCTGTGGATGGCCTGGGCATTTGTCTTACTGGCTGTGATTAGGCCTCCTAATTAATAAATCTCTTTTGGACAACTTCCTTGTTAGTCCCGATAAATCTGGCTCTTTCCTTCAGAGGAGTCAAGCTGCATTCAGTATTTTTTGTGGCAACTGAAGAAACTGTCTTCTGAAATAAAGAAAAAACACCCAAAGAAATCTGAAGTAGAATGGGTTTTTTTCCAATATTGCCTTTTAAACCTATATTTAATTATCTACTTAGACAAAATTCCTTGGGAGGTATTCAAATAACTAACCTGAATCACCTACTAAATGTGAGCCAGGTGTCCCAAGTCAGAGCATTTCGAAAGAGCAGTTTCAGGTTCTTGCTTCTGAGGACACAGGCAGGCAGTGTGCTTGTTCTTAGGTCCTCTGATAAAACCTAGGATTTCAAGTTAAAGGGGGTGGGAGTGAAGCAACCCTTTTTTTTTTTTTTTAACTTGTTTTTACTAATGACCCATTTCCAGGAGCTTAGGCTGTAAGTAAATTGCCAAATATAGTGAAACTTGCAGTAAAACTCACTCAAGCTGGCAACCTGGAAGCTGGAGAAATGCTCAGTGGAGCTTCTACCAAGGAACGTGTCCTAGATTATTCTGTAGGAGCATAGGGGCTTAGATGCATCAGTCTCTGGGGCTTAGTGGAAGGTCAAAGGTATCTTCTGTGCATCTGATACCTAGTCTCCATGCTCCATCATCACGTTCAAGCTTCCTGGCACTGAAGCCAGCTATCACTTTCCCACAGCCCACAGACCACGTACAGGTTGTCCAAGTGTGGGCTGACAGGAGGGAAGTAAAAATAGCCATACCAGCTCTTAGCCTTCACATGCAGACTTTCCCACCACCAGTGGAAATGTTTAATGTGACAACAATGGTCAGGGAGAACCTGGTTTCCCAGTGACTGACTGCATCTCATAGGTCAACCTCCACCTACCCAACCTGCAGCAGCTTTTCTCAGGAGCCGTGAGAGCAGCTCTCACTCTGACATGCCCTGAGATTCACCACTCTAGCCAGGATTTCCTCACAAATTTCACGTCAGGGGAGACAGCTGAACCTCTTTGGCTTTTCCAGACTGGTTATGAGCTGACCACAGTCTTGTTATTCTAACTGAGGGTTTCTATAGAAATGTACTACATATCACTCCATATGAAATTCAGTACAACCTCAGCGTAAATCACTTCCAGGCACTTTAATCAAAAATACAAAGGGGCTGAAGTGTCACACAGTTGTGTGAAGCCAAGCAGTTTTCACAGCATAACTCAAATCACCCCCCACAGCCTCTCAAGGAGCTCCTCACTGAGCCACATACTACCTGCACTCAGCCTTATCTACTTCTGACTTCTTTTTTTGCTATTTGCTCTTGCCACACCTTTGCTGTGTCCTGGCTCTGTTCACAGCAAGTTGCAAAGGTTCAAGGCTGCTTCAAGTTGCTGCGAATGCCAGCGGAGCTTGGCTCCGCCATGGGACATGTGTGCAGAAATCACCACTGGGGCCACAGTCCCCAGCATGCCCTCACGCACAGTAAAGAAGCACATGAAACATCTTTACTGCCCTTGCAGATCTACCAGCTGGGTGTTTTGGATGTGTTTTGGTCATATTTCAGCTGCCACAGCACTGTCTCTTGATCCAAACTGCAGGGGAAAAAAATCCACTTGTATCTACATCAATTTAAAACCACTGCAAATATCCAAAGACAGTGCAAGTCACTTTTCCAAAGTGAAATTCAGTATGCCCCTGCATAGTCATGGAGGGATCTAGGTTTGCACAAACACCATCCCAGCAGGCTCCACTCTTACACCTCAGTAGTTCCTCCACAGATCAAACCACAGAGCCACACGAGGTTTTTCTGTGCTACCTTTGTGCAGCTCTCCTCCCTCTCACAGACTGCAGGTTGCAGGGGAACGGCAGTTGTTCCCAGGGGATCTGACCACCATGAAGGTCCTAGGAAGCTGAATGCTGTGCAGACTGAAACATCAAGCTGGCTGGAGATAAAAGCCAGGTGTAGAAACGAGGTGATCAGACTGATGGCCATCACTTACTTGCGCATCCTCCGCTCACACATAACCACATTATTAAGGTATTTAGTTTTATTGCTGCAGCGAGATCAGTGAGGAAGAAGTGAGTTGAACACCAACACAGAGGAAGAAGCAGAGGCTGGGGGAGGCTGGGGCACTGGGCCAGGAGAGAAGGAAGTCTGGCTTTAGGGCAGCACAGAGGGCAGGAAGGCAGAAAAGACTGAAAATAAACTATGCCCATAGTGCTGGTGGAGTAGCAAAACAACACCTGCCAGAGGCAGTGACACCTCAGCACCACAGGGATGAGAACTGGAAGCAAAAACTTCCTTCCACTAGAAAGATCACATCCTTCCCTTTGGGGAAGCACAATGAGAGCCTTGCTACTGCTGAGGGAAGGCTCCACCTGAGCATCCTACTCTATTCCTCCCAAGATGGGAAAGAGACCACCATTTTCCTTCAGCAGATGGGAAGCCTGGGTGAGCAGCAGGAACCACGCTGTGTCTTTTCCCCTTATTCTGGACAGCCAGTCCCAGGTCCATGTGCTGCTTCCTGCCACCACTGTGACTGGGGAAGGGGACGCTGGAGCACTGACCCTGGCCCTTGCAGGTGGAGCATAGCCCTTGCACCAGGGCACTTTTGGACTGATCTTTGCAATGGATCAGCACCCAAAAGAGTTGCACATATTTTCCCCCGTGAATGTTACTTCACACGCCATGCAGGGATGCTCCACAATACAGGCACGGATGGTGCCTGAGGACACACAACACAAGCAGGAGTTTATGCCCGTCTTCGGCACAGCCTGGCTTTCTGTGGGACTTATTATTTCCCACCCACATAATGAGGTTTTAATCCCATTCCCCCCAGCAAAAGCAGAGTTCAGGAGCAGCTTGTGCTTATGTTCTGTTTTCATGTGTAACTGAACAGGATGGCAGGAACCTCTTAATGCCCCAAAACAAGACAGAGAGGCGCAGAGAAGTGGATAATACTACTCTATATAGTGTCGAATAAAACAGAAGAAAAAAATCCAGCCAACAGACATAACTGCATTTGGTTCTCCTCCCTCATTTTAAGGGGCAGCTTTTGATACCATACTTGCAAAAACACGTAATTCAAAAAAGGAAGGAAGTGCTTTGAGGGTTTTTATTTAAAGCTTGACAGGATAAACGAATCACAGTCTCATTAAATCACACAAATCTCAGGCTGCACACAAGACTAAACCACGAGAAATAGGACGTTACAAATCCTCATGCAGTTCTACACTTCCAGTACAACAGCTCATTTTATTTCTGCTCTTGGCAAGGTTAGAATAAAAGGCTTCTTTTCTTTGCTCCATAAATGTTTTTAGATGCTATATTACTTGAACTTAACACAGCAGTAATTGCACTGAAAAAGGGCAATCTGAATTGCTTCCTTAAAGAAGGGAACATTTATACTAACACATACATGAACAGAGAGTGCAGCTAAAAAAGATCTGTTTCAATCCCATCACAAAAAACTTGACCAAATTCACTAACTCTTCCAGGCAGAAGTGATTGGAGAATTTTGATTTTCCACTCTAAAGCAGCAGCATTTCTGAGATATACTGATTATCCACGTCTCTGTGTAGCAGTATATTTTACATCTGCCACATATGTTCTTAGTGTATGTTTCTAACACTGTAGGAGCTGTTTTGCTTTCTTTTTAATTACCAACTTCTTTATTAGACTGTAGTTTGTCTTTTTACATTTGTTCCAGAAAGCAAGCAACTCAGCCCTTGTTTAAAAACTCTAATATAGAACAATGTTAAACAAATTGTTCTCAGCTCTATCTCAGTGCCAGTTCCCATTTGTTTATGTTAGCAAAGTAATTGCAGGAGGATATTTAGAAAACTATCATTGTTAACATCTCATTCCTAGATATTAATATATATACATACAAACAACATGCCTTCTATGTGCTTATTTGCCTTAGTCCAAAAGCTTGAATGAAAAGTTTCACCCTGGAAGAAGGCTTGCCAAATTGAAGGATGAAGTCAGTCTAGCCCTTGTTACATTAAAATCTAAAAATGAAATTTCCTGGACTGAAACAATTTTCCCCTCTTTTTTGTATATTTTAATACTTAACATGCTGATACTACTTTTATACTTTAATACTTAACTATGCTGATAGTCAACCTACACTAGCTGGGATATTTTGGTTGGCTTCCTAAAGCAAAATGAAGTGGTATTAGTATATTTTTCCCCCCATCTTTCTTTCTTTCTCCATTCTGGCACTGTTTTATGCATGGCCATGGACAAAATTAGTTTAAATTATGACTAGATCAACAGAAATCTCTTCTGTGGGGGATACAGCTGTTTTTAACCTGACATGAACCACTGGGACCTGAATCCTACCGGTCTGGAAATTTTACAGAGAAACAGGATCTGTAACAACTACCAGCATGAAACTAGTATGAGCAATAGTGAGAAACCAAGGTTGTTGTCTGGGTGCTTCATAGCTTTGCCGTTTGTCAATCATTGATGCCCACATGCAGCACACAGGAAGTCTTTTCTCCCAGCATCTGCCATTCACTCCCTACAAATACAACTGACTTTACAAGATGGAAGGTAGCAGAAAAAATATTAGGTTCTCTGAAAGCTCTGACACCATTAAAACAGTGAGAAACTGAGGTAAGTGAGAAGCAAGTTAGCTGCTAGTTCTCAAGATTATTTGCATTAGTTGTTTTTTTTTTTGTAAAAGTTAGAAGGATGTGATAAGATTGAGACCATTCTCACTGGATATATCTGTGGAATTATCATTTGATGATAATTTTCACCATCATAAGAGACAACAAAACCTAAAACCTTGCATTTTGAGATCTACAGGCTACTACAGATGAATCTGTGAAAGAATAAGTACTTTACTTTCCAAGATACTTGGTAGAGTTTTTGTGCCCTTATCTTTAGCGTAAAGTCTCAATTTAAATACTGACTTTGAAACCTGAAGCTAACCAGTAATATATTCCCTTCCTTCAATTTTTCAACAGGGATTATCAAAATTTTCATTAATATATTTCTTAGTATTTCAAATGCTGGCTATGCATTTCTTGGTTTTCAGCCAACAGGAATGCCTTTGAAATATCACTGATTTCATGACAAAGCCCTCCTTCTAAGACTACCCTAAAGTAGCCAAGACACGCAAACCCCTGCCTGTCTTTTGCACACTCTCTTTAGAAGATGTGGATGCATCTGCTAAGAAGGTGCCGATGAAGCACATCCTCCCGCCCAGCACGGAGCGTAGCCATGCTCGCATCAAGATGTCAGTAACCTCTGAAACTCTCCCTCTCCTCTCTTGCTGTGCACTGACAGCTCAGCATCCATGGGAACAGACCCCCTCACACGTGTGGCAAGGAGTAGCTGTGGTTTGCCCACACTGCCCTAGCAAATCCACCTGCTTGCTTTCCCAGGGAGCCTCTTCTGAGACAGTGCTTGCTTCTCTTCTGGTTCGTGCCCTTCCCAGGAAACAGGAGTTCTCCCTCACCATGGCACCATTTGCTGTTTAGGAAAGCTACTGGCAACACTCAGACCAACCACTGGGAGAATCAGGAAAAAAGTTCGCAAGGCTGGAGATGAAACATTTATGTGATTTTGACCCTTGCCTAGGATAATACAACCCCAACCCTTGCCTGCAGCTTTTAAGTGCTGAAGGCACAAGACAAGTAATAAAGTAAAGCCAATTCACTCCCCTAAATCAATCAGAAGAAGGTTTTCTCTGTCAACATGAAAAGAGACTGTTCTGAAAAAGAAATCCTTGTTTTAGCATAGATTGATTCCTTAGCAACACCCAATCCTGTCAAACATATTCTGCTGATGGGGTTTAGTCTTCCTTCAATCCCATTCAGACACTAAATAAATGGGGAAAAAAGTTAGTCTGACTTAAAAACTAATGCTTAACATTTCTAAAATTTTCAGGATTCTTGCTTTTATTTCCTGATTTACATCTATACTTCTAGTCAGAGTGTTAGTAGAGATGTTTTACTAACAGTTAAAACTTCATAGCAGATATAGACAATACTACACAGGATGACTGCAAGCAAAGCAAAATTTTCCTACTTTCATCAGGCTGGGTTGTCAGGTTTTTTTAAATGTTAGAGAAGAATGCATTGAAGTTCATTCTAAAGACGGGTATAAAAATGCAAATAGATATATTAGCAGTAATCATAAATGATGTCAAGCAGTGACAAGACTCTTGTTCTGGTGTTCAGTTGTGTTTAATCTGCTCCAAACTCTTTCAAATTTTTCAGTATCTACACAAAACAGTCTGTTGTGCTTGCTCTGCTCTAGGAAAAGAGTAAAATTCATACAAATCAGTATTTGGACCTGAGGCAGTACAGCAAGGTGCTGGTAATCTACCTGGAAATTCCCTACCCTGGCAGGTAGGACACCTGCCACTAGCAGTAAACCTATCAATCACCAAACCTGGTTTGGTGAATGATTAAACCAAATTGACCATTCCAATAAAGCAGAAGGAAATCTATATGGGAACAGTACATATGTTTTAATCAATTTTAATGCATTGTATAATTTCATAGTACTTCCAGTAACTGCAGTGACTTCTATTATATAAACCTTCCAAATGTGAAACATGATATTACATCTAACAGATGCTGGAGGACCATGAGAGACACGAGGTTATTCCCAGGGAGTAATGGCACAGCTATGTGTGTTCCCATTACCCCACCTGTGCATTGATGCAAAGCTACAGGAGAATTCCCTAGCACCTCACAATCCTGAAGTGACATTTAAGTAGAGATAAAGATTTTAAGATGAATTTGTGAGCAGCTGTTGAGTGGTCTACTTACAAACCACATTTATTCAAACATATCTTGTACCTCAAAGTCTGCTTTTCCACTTACAGAGCCCGAATCTGTGAAGAGTAACAGTCACAAGTTTTTGCTTTCAGCATAAGAGAACAAGCACCACCAAGGTTTTCTTACACAAGCAGGCAGACAGTATGTTATGCCCTACCAGAACCAAGACAAATATTTTTTAAAGCTAGTTACGGAGAAGCGAGTACCCACACCCACAGATCTGAGGTTCAGCTGTGGACCCAGAACATTGCTGATGGCATTTGCACAGAAGCAAGATCTCACTGCAAGTCAGAATCTGGATACTGTCAAAATTTAGTCTAAAGATGCTGTGCTGTTATAGATTTTCTTCTATTTTAACTACTTTTTCAGATTTCTAAACCTTTTCAGATTGCCCCAACAGCAGCAGAAACTATTAACAGTGAACTAATTTATGATGAAATGGACTTATCATACTAGAGATAATTTTTTTAAGCTTTAATTGTTCCAACTTGATACAGCTCTAAGAATCCTATCCAATGTGCTTTCAGAAATCTCAATGGATAGTATTTATCTGGCTTATTTACTAATTACTTCCAAATTACAAGTGTCCCTCAGGTCTGAATCATTTTTGATGAAGGAAGGAACAGACTTTTTTACCATGAGGGAAGAGAAATTAAAGGAGAAGAATTTGTATGGTTCAGGTCAGGCTAATGGAAAGTTTGATTTCTTTAAAGTGTTTTCTAACTTTATCACCACATGCAGTTAACAATTTGTATTTGCCAAGTCTTCTATGCAATTGCCTTGCCTAGATCTCCTAGGGGTTTTTTAGTAAAAGGAGATAATCATTAAAAGCTATGGCAAAAGCAGTATTCCAGACTGCAGATACTGTAAATGTCACACTCTTCATAAACAAACTGAGCATGGACAAGCACATGAGGACTAATCACGTGTTTTCAAGACACTTAAACAGAACATGCCCAAGGGTACACTGTAGAGGAGTCCATGTTTCCATCAGTGGGTAACATATACAGTCTCCTCTCCAGGAGTTGAAGAATCCAAATTTATGTGAATTTTGTTATATCACTTTTCTGCCAAGCACACTGTTGTATGAAACAGGCACACTGGTGTCTTTAGTTTAAAATCAATTACTTGGCTTGGGCATGAGAGAATCAGGGGAAAAACAGACTTCTAGTGTATGATATTAGCTCTCTAAAAGCACTGTCTTTCTTGGAAAATGTAACACTGTTAATATAATAAATATGTACTCTATGTACTTTCTCTACTGCTACTATTTCTCCAGCATTTCAGCCAGTGACTGATAACTCCAGATTACAGTCGTGTGTCTCCTCTGGCATCACCATTATCACTGTAATTACCCCTTGATTTCCAAAATTCAGAAGTAGTACCTCTGTTCTGTTCCAAGACCAATGAACCACCCACATTGCTGGAAGTCTTGACCCTGTGTGCTTTTCTCTTAATGACATTTTTATTTAGCATGCCTGTTTCCTAGTCACTTGACATTTTCCCTAAGTACTTTTCATACATGGGACTTGCAACTGTCTTCTTTTGTAACCTCACTTCAGATCGGTAGAAAATAAATGAGGGGAATCTTTTGCTTAAAAAGATACTGCATTTCAAAGAACAAAAACATAACTTTTTTGTTTAGCAACTCCGAATGAAAAATTCAATTTCTGTTTATATCCCTAAACCACATTGGAACTGATGTGGCATTGAGTTTTACTTTCTGAGAAACTTGGGCAGCAGGGTAATGAGGAACTCTCTTTGCTGCTCTGCTGCTGCTGACCACACTTCTGCTTTATAACCAATTCCAAACAATTGAGGGAATATATCACATATAAAGAGGCTGACTTTAATTCAGTGTTAAGGTAAGGAAGACTTCACACTCTATAACATATACTTACAGGGTAGATCCAGCACTCATAGTTTTGAGTCACAAAACCCCAGTAGTGTCCATCTAACAGCTTTCTTGCCCTTGCACAGTTGTTTTATTGTCCGGCTGTTAACATTCCTCCCTCTTTTACTTAAAATGTTAAAAGCCAGTAAATAAGGAACTAATATCAAGTATTTAATGGGATATTTTAATTAAAGTGTCATACTTTTAAAACTTTTCTTTAGAAAATAAGTGAGAAAATTCAGAAAAAAACAGGGTTTAAAGTGTCTCAATCAAAAAGCAAACTGCTGTGGGAAGATGCCTGTACTTTCTTGAGCTGGATCAGATGTCTATCTTAGCCATGCTGAATTTCTCAGCAGTCAAGGCTATGAATTACTATTGGCTGCTTGACTGATTAACCATGGTGCTGGTATGCCTGAGACCTTCCAAACACAGCAGGGTTATTGCAGCAGCAGACAATACTATAATATTGCAGTATTACAGGCTTTGCAGTTTTCTATTCCTTCTCTCAGCTTGTGCAACGCGTTTATGACACTCCTTGGAAACTTTCATCTGAGAGCATGGGATGGAGCAGCACCAGTAGTAACTCAAAGCTTTGCAGCTCTGCAGCCTGAAGAGTGAAGACATACTATTTCTAGAAACACCAAGAAGATAAAAATTCTTGGAGGTGACCTCCTCCTTCGAGGCCCTGCTTACTGAAGAAATCATGCAGACAGTCACTATGAAGGCACTCCAGTGCCGTGCAGTGATATCTGAGCTAACTCAGGAATCAAAAGAAGCATCCTCATATCTATGTATTTTGCTTTGCATTTCCTCTTTCATGGCTCTGGTTTTGGTGCTTTCACCACCTGAAGAATTCTCAAGGCACTTTCAACTGCAACTAGTTATTGTTTTAAAAAATAAAGAGCCTAGCGTCATACAGGACAGGAGCAAAGTTCCACGTATATAGTGTGCTCTACCTAGCGCTAGTGTCCCTATTTATCTCATGATGACCTTGCAAGAGCAATATGTATTCCAGAGACTGCAAGACTTTATTCTTTTAATTCCGTGGTCCAGGAGTTTTCAGTAGGGTTTCTCTCCCGCTTGAAGCTTTTGCAGACTGTAGTGGTATATCTGATCACTGGTTTAAGTAGCTGTGATCACATTACCTGCACCCTGCACCCTTCTCAGTGGCTGTCTATATAGAGGCACATTGATTTTTAGCTGACTCTGTTGGTCTTTTCAGCTCTCCTAATAATAACATGCCTGAGCAACTAGAAAGCCTACTGATCCGTATTTCACACAAACACCCTTTTACAGGAATTAACCCATAGTAAACTACTGTAACGATTGTATTTTTGGTGTGGGGTGTGTTAGGCAAGAAGCAGGAATGCCCCTGTGCTACAGCTGCTAGCCAGTAGCAGTACAGATGGCAAACAGGACAAAGACTGGCCTTGCACAGACACACATAGCACTTCCTGGCCTCATTGACTGTAGAGTTTGCAGGTGTTGAGTGGTCCTGCCTAAAAGACAGCCCTACCAAACAGAGATGCACAGCACCCTGTCTCTTCAGGAGCAGCACCTCCTAACTTCTGCCAAGTCTCTTCTGGAGCTTTATAACTTAAGCCCCTGAAAGAAAAATACAGACAAGCAGTGACTTCAAATACTCTCAGCCCCTGCCTCAGGGTGAGGGCTCATTCCAGCCTGACATCTGTTCCAGCCCTGCCTGCTCTGTCTATAAAATGGTTCAGTCAAACTAATTCAATGTCTTGAAATACAGCATATTTAGAGACCTTTCTTCACTTGGCTCCATCTAACAATACCAAGTATCTGCAATGGCATGCTGTGGTCTTCACATCATTCAGAAAATAGCACTCAGAGCAGAGGAAAGGGCTGGTGCACAACCAGGTCCCACGCCTGTATAGAAGTCACTGCTAAGGTGCCTCTAACTTGAAAAATAAAAGGCACTTCCAGACCCACAAACATTTACTCTATGTTTTCTAACGCCTATCTGAAATCTTGCAATTTTGGAAGCTAGACATTTCAGCCTGCAGATATTTAGACACAACAAAGAGCAGCCCAAACGCACACATGGAGAATACTGATCCCCATCTAAGGCCATTGCCACCCTTACAGCGTTCCACAGCAGGAGCTGCCACAAGGGAAACCCTAAATGCCAAGCTGGCCATCAATGAGAGACGTTTTTTGCCTGGAGGTGAGAGTGTGACTAGGCCAACAGAGACACTCTCTTCTACCAAGTAGAGAGGGAAAAGCTGTACTAAATAGTGATCTCTCAAACCAGACACTCCAAAAAGTGATAGTACGGTGGGAGTAGGGCTCCAAGTGCAAATCCTTCTCCAGCAGTTACAGGGCTAATGCTTCTGCCTTACCACATAAGCCTATAGCCAGCCATGCACAGTCTGGCTCAACCTATACTGCTCTGAATTTATCCTTTAAAAAAAATCTGAAATAAATAGCAAAAATACAATCAGTCTGAACAAGCAGTGAACAATTACAGTGGAATGAATATAACTATGCACAAATATTTCTAATGGAGAGATTAGCTTTCTATAACAAACTCTGGTTTTAACCTTCCTAAGTTCAACAAAGTAAAACCCAGTCACATGAAATTTCAGAGTCATGGTCTCATGCCAAGGAAAGCTCCACTGGAAAGTCTGAGGTAGATCGGCCAAGGCATCTTGAAGATATGAGAGTTCCTGAAAAGTGAGGTGTTCTCCATTTCTTGGACTGTTCCCTAACTTTTTTTGGCTCACCATAACTTAAAAATGGTTGGCTTAGACATTCCAAACTTGCTTGGCTACTACTGGTGCCTTTGACTAGTTGCAGGCTATTTTATTACTAAATGTGGGTTTGTGCAAATTCCGAGCGCTGCAGTTGTTAACAGCACATGTTGGCTTGTGCATTCCGCAGGCAAGCCAGCCTGGCCCACTGCAGGCTTCTCCATCACTTCATCAGCTGTGCTCAGGAGGCAGCACTGAAGCCCAGGACCCTTCCCTCAGGTCCAACCGGGTGTAAGAACTTGGCTGGACTTTACAGGTTCCATGGGGAGACATTCTGTCAAGCTGGAGAGGAATGGTCCTGGGGTGCTTCCCAGCCTTGCCAGTAGCAAAGTGCCTCACTCGGAAAGGTAAGCACACACTAGACACAGAGGGTTTCCTTCTCTGACTTAGTGTTGTCCTCTTCCTACTCCTTCAATCCATACTTAGCCTTACTCTCTGATGAACCCAAAAAATTTTCTCAGTGAACATCCACATAACTCCCAACCCTCTCCTCCATGGATTACTGATCCAATCTATTTTCCATTTATACGGTGATTGCATAATGTGTGCTGGGGTCCGGGTGCTTCTACTGCAGCAGATTCCCCCTCTCTGCTCCACTCTCTTGGTCTCCAAGGCCCTCTTCTAGACTAGGAGCCTTGTACACATAGACACAACATCGGGCATTAGACTTCTGGACAGGAACACCCAGGGGGAAGATTTCAGCCCTCAAGAAGCAAATTTGCTCCCCTGAGCAAACTTTTAATTTGTCTGAAGAACCCTGGAGAGACTGTGGGTAAGGAATTCACTCCTGATGGAGACCGTTCTGCTGACAATCTTGATTTTGATAACAGATACTATGGCAACCACATGAATCACTTGACACAGCCTTCAGCATGGTCAACCACTTTAAACAATTCTCCTTAATCTTTGATACATCTTTTGACAATGACTATCACCTGCTACCTTGCCAGGAAAACAAGCAGTGCACAGCGGTGGGAAACATTAGGCCATTAAAACACTTCCCGGTGAAGTATGTTTCTACATGGAAACAGTGTTACAAAGAGACCTATTCTTTTTGAGATGCACACATGCACGACTCCCATTCACAGGAGCTATGTGAGTGAATCCGAAGTAAAATAGGCTCAAAAGTGTCCACATTTACCAAACACTGATCCCACACAGAAAGTGCCTTTTAAGAATGACATATCCTTTGACCTTCTGCATCTAACTTCTGCTCTTCAGAAACAAAAGACTTTGCAATGACCATGTCCCCCACATTAAAAAACAAACCTGGCACTATAATCACCAAAAAAATCCATAAAATAAAAATTATCTACCTAATAGGCAGTAAGAACAGAAGTTTTTTTCCACATTTCTTATCCAGTTGGAGATTTATCAGAGCTCTTTTATTTGTACCATCTTCAAATATCTGTTTCTGTCACCTTTAAAATGCAGATAATCTAACTCAGAGGTGTGCTCTTCTCAGGAGAGACCACACAATGCTCAATCAAATTCTACAAAATACATAGCCCTCTGCTGGGTCGGCACCAACCTGCAGAGGGCCAAGGAAAAGCTACAGGAAGAGGACTTCTCGCAGTCTCCCACAGAGATCCAGCCTCCACTGCCCTTTGGGAAGGGTGCTTCCCAGCTCCAGCCCTCCTGCCGCCCTGTGAGCTAATGAAAAGAGCATGAGGAGGATCTGCAGGCGCTTTCCTCCCCCTCTCAATCCACAAAGGGCGAGTCACAGTCTGACCCTAACTTAACACTCAGGCTGTAAACTTACTTAACACTTGTAGAAGAATTTATTTTTTTCAAACATACTGATGGCAGCATATGGCCCATCGACAGGTTTATTATTATAAGACACTTTTTCCACCAGGTTATAGTCTTTTTTATAAACATATGTTTCAGCACATAATAAACCCCCTAAGAACTGTTTCTGAAATGTGCAGGCACAGAAACTACTTTTCAAGGTTTGTCAAGACAATGAAAGAAACAATGTTTAAAGAGACTTCCATTTTTCAAAAGGTTTTTCTCTATATGTCTTTTAAATCCAAGGGTACTTGAGAGTTATGTATGCTTAAAAAAAAAGAAAGAAAAAGAAAAGTGAGTTGTCTTTGTTAACGCCACATTCTTCTCTATTTTGTCAAAGCAGTCCTTTTTATACTTAGTAAAACTCCTTCCACTAAATAGACCTTTTAACTATGCTTTAAATCAGGACACGTGGTTTATGGGTGAATGATAAGATTCCGAAAATTAGGTGGCATATTATAAAGAAACTGTC
Organism: Corvus moneduloides; assembly: GCF_009650955.1. Taxonomy (NCBI): domain Eukaryota; kingdom Metazoa; phylum Chordata; class Aves; order Passeriformes; family Corvidae; genus Corvus; species Corvus moneduloides. Next base: position 95,574,378 of record NC_045477.1, read on the forward strand.
AACACCACACTGCTACAGTCACGCGAACTCATCTGTGCAAAGTCACCCTGGATACTCTGTGCCCTTCAGCTGTGCTAATAAAGATCTGCATGTGGAGTCAAGGTGGTTTGATCACCAACTTCCATCCATCCGCAACACTGTATCCAAGTTAAATGTCTAAAAACAGATCACTGCTTGATTTTGCTATAGATCACATTTGTGTTCTTAAGAAATAAGGCTTCTTGTCTATGCAGCTATAATGCAATTGCTGTGCTAGCACCACAACCTTTAGGGGGAAGAAAGTCACATAGTGTATACTGCTTTATTCAAAAAAATCCTACACTCCTTTTATTCTGAATGCTTTCTCCCTAACATCTCACAATATATTTAGCCCAAGCAGGCTTGGTTTTAAAAGCAGCTTCCTCCATACATAAAAACACGACCCAACTCAGGTATGTTTGCTTTGTTTCCTACCACCCAAGTTCAGAGTCTCCTGTTGAAAGGAGCCTGCAGCTGGAACACAAACTAGGACTTGCTGGGGCCTAGACCCTGAGCCCACTTAAAGGTGATACAAAACCTTTCACTAGTTTTATGGGCCTGGATATTAGACCTGCGGTTCGCTGAAGATACCAGCGGCCTTACAGACTGTATGATATGATATATTAATACTCCTTAGCACTAGAGAAGAATTTTGCAATCACTTTGAACGTTTCATTGGTATTTACAGTCTTTTGGGAAGGAAAGAGCACTTCTTTTCTTTGTGTGTTTGTCTCCTTCCCCTGATGATACTCCCCACAAAAGGCAGATGTTTTAAGACACTGGAAAAAAGAATCATACACAAGCAGATTTGAAGCTTAAAGAATAAAAATCTCTAATTTTATCATAGGCATGCTGTTATAATGGGCATGCATGAGCTTGCATTCAAAGAAAACTCATTTGTTAAAATTAATCACTGACTTCTCAGCCAATTTGTCAGTTAACTACTACCACGTCTGGACATGATTAGTTAGCTTCACTGGGAGACACATGGTGCCCTCTATAATGCTTCCACAGGATGAAATCCTAAACCCAGTGAAGTCTTTGAACATTTTGCAAGCAACTTATTCACACGGAGCCAGAACCTCATGGATGCTGCTGTAGGAGATGCCATGAAGATTTTTTGCCTTTTCTTTTATACCCCTGTTATACCTTTTTACAGCTTCTGTATTCTTAGTGCTTTTTGCCTGCATTCTTGGACTTCTTTGCTCAGCTAGGAGACTAAACATTTTAGAAGCTTTGTAGTTAGGGATCAGTGTGCCCCAGACCCCAAGGCCCTCTCCAGAACACATTCTGTAAACTAAGATAGAACCATCCAGGGGAAGGTTCCTTGGGGAGGGAGGCTCATTTAAGCCTCTCATTGGGGAATTTTTTATAGATATGCTAATTAGTAACACCTAGAATGTTATAGCAGATCTTTTGTGGGTGTGGGCATTGCAGTGGGCGTTTCAGTGCATTTGACCTAGACCTGTGCACCTAAGGATCCTTAAAATAAATACCAAGGTAAAATCTCTTTTCCCCTTCTAACCATGTTTGACTCTTGATTTTAAGACCAGGTAAAGACATCATAGGCTCTACTTTTTTCTGCTTTTAAAGATTAAGCCTTTCTAGGAGAGAAAGGCCAACAGCTTTGACAATAAACATGCTCTTTTCTCCACCAGCAGACAGAGCAATCACGGGTCCCCGGGCTGTGTTTGGAAACACTTAACTGGCAGGATCGGTTTGAGGCTAAGATGAGGCATGATGTATGAGGCTTCTGACAAGGGGGCTGGCTCTGCTCATCTAATTGCGGTTGCTGCTCCTATGATGTGGAAACCTGTCTATTAGAAACCACATTTCACAGGTGACTGAACAGCCATCAGATGGTAACAGCTTTCATTTGTTATTGACCTCCCTTCCCTGACGCAGCGTAAGGGTGAATGGCCCGACATTCCATTGTCAGTCCAGAGCCAAACACCTCCTGCTTTGTATAGTGAATTATAAAACACCTACGTTTTTCAGACTGTGTTGAAACAGCACTCTTAACTAGCATTTTCTCAGCTAGGCATTACCCTCATGAGAGAATGGCAAATTCTTCACTACTCAATTATGCAAAGTTTGAAGGCATTTTGGACTATGATTGTAGAGTACATCACTACATTTTTATACACAGAAGGTATTTACTCAGAACATCATGGGCACACGCGACTTGGTATTTCACAGAGACAGGATCAGAGCCTTTGCTGAGAAACTGGTATGACAGTGACCAGACCAAAAGTAGTCCTTGTAGTGATGGACTAAAAGACGATTCCACTACCAAAATTAAATACAGAACTTAGCACAGTTACTTTAAACTGAGGATCCTATAAAGAGACCTCATCAAATTTTACACCCTTCAGACCTCTGGCTCCATCCATGACGTAACAGATTCAGAAAGTGACAGAACAAATCTCCCCATCTTGCTAAGCTCTCTCTGGTTGGCCACATATCTTCCAGCCAGACAAATACATATCACATGTGAAGAAGAAACTTTCCTTTCCAAAGTTAAAAGCTGTTTGGTTGTTACAGAGATTTTGTGTTCATACCTCAGATCACTTGCAGTCATTTCACAACCCCAGCTATGTAACACCCTACTCTCAGACAGCATTCCTACAATTTAATACAATAAACAGAGGACTGTACAAAACCTGCGGTGAATCCTACTCTGATGACAACTGCAGAGCTATGCAATGAATAACATTTACCTTTCATTTACATTTAGATTTCTTAAGCACAAGCTTCCAGAAAGCACAGTGCGCTAACACACACACATCCAGCTGTACGGCTGCATCTCCAATGAAACATAACAGCAAGCCAGGCCACCACACCCCACAGCTAAACTCTGTTCCACTTCCCCAGTTCCTCCAAGCCTCTGTGGCCATCTTCAGCAGCATGGAAGAACTGGCCTCTCCAAAGTGACTGGTGTCAAAACAGGGCTTTGAAGATCTGTAGACCAACAAGGTCTGCCAGAGCATCTGTCAGGTGCAAGCACCCAAGGTCAAGGACCCTCATCAAGAACATTGGCAACAGCTCCCTGGTATTTAACTCTTCAAGCATTTATCCTTCTGGAAAGAGACAATCTCTGAAAAACTCATACAGCAAGCAGAATGATTTTGGCATGCTTTGCCCTCAAGGCCAACTACTGAAGTACTGTTTCTAGTCTATGTAAAATTTTCAGACCCATAAAAAGAAATCCGAATTTCTTTACAAGACTGTTTTTTTTTTAAAGTGTTACAGATCAAGAAAATCAGCTTTCTATGGTTGCACCTTAGAAAAGACTGGATCTAAAATACAAAATGTTCACAAACCCAATAACAAGTACCAGAGTTTTTACATTTTTCTCAGGTATAATATGGGAGGTGTGTTCAGCTTTTCACATGATCTTGCATTCTAAATATGTCACCATGAGTTCTACGGGAGGAAGATGGCAGTTATTGTGAAATTAATATATGTAATTAAGCACATGAAGAAGAGTTTGCTGAATCTGAACCTGATATCGAAAGTCCTTTGTGGTGCAGATTTCATACCATGCCACTCCTTTTACATTTTTAACATCATTTTCAATACATACGTCACTGTAAGAAATACTCTTAACTTCAGTAACCATTTAAAAACTTCAAGAAAAAAAAATTATTACAGCTTTCCCATTTGTGTCATGGATTGATTGATACCTAAACACGAATTAGAAAATTTTAAGGAAGCTCAAAACACATTAACATATGAATGGCATGCAGAGCAATTGCTCTGAATTACTACCAGCAAAATCAAAACGCAACTGCTTTTAGTTATGCAAATTGAAAATGTAGTGTCAGGACTGCAAGTGAGAGCCTAAGAAGTGCAAAGTTCAGGGAAAAGCCATGTATGCAGCTGCTCCAAAAATAACCATAGTCAGATAAAAGTCTGAAAGCAATTATTTGGGGTGAATACTGTACACAGACCACTGCACTAAGCTTCTATAATTAAACAAGGCAAAAGTTCAGATGGCACCTAATAAGCCATTTATTACATTAATTATATTCAAGTGTGGCAGTCTAATGCTTGGTAATAACTAACAACAAGGGAAATAATTTAAAGAAAGTATCTGATGCTGAAAATTTCTCTCTTTTTCATTCATCAGTACCAGTGTTGCCAGCCAGCCTTTCTAACACACTTCAAACACATGAAAGGGATACTGCTTAGTGTCAGGAAAAGCTATTTAAGGGTTGTAAACCTTTAGGCTGAGGAAGCCAACAGCCTTACTCAACACAAATTATCTCTTCACTACAAAAGTAGCTGCAAAGTCAGATTTTCCATTCCTTGAAGCAAGTTCCTATGTCTTTGTTCCAAAGTTACAACGCCACAGGGGCAACCAATTTTTTTTGTAGCAAAACCAGCATCTTAGCAGACCTTTGCAGATCAGCAGATTTCCCACTGACCCTATTCCCTGAATTTGCCTTTACACTGATCACGCAGCCTTTGTACACGTCTGTGATTTTAGTAGTATTTTCAGCAAATTCTTAACAAGATCATTAATATTAGAGAGGTATTTAATGTGTTTTGGCTTATTTTAATGCCATTAGTAGCTAAATACATGGAAAATGAGCCTATACCATATGCCCAAGTACTTCTCTGTAGACTGCTAGCCAGTTCCTTAGCAAATACAGAGAAGTTTCCAAATCACAATCTGAAAATTACTACAGAGAGATTTGCATACTATTTCTGATGAGCCAGTAGCATTCCAAGAACTCATGTAAAATCCAGCATGCCCCAATAGTATATGCAGTAAGCAGCACACACAGCATCAATTTACAAAGCAATTGTTAGGAAGCTACCACCAGGATGCTCTTCTATCTTATTTAACTAATCTGCAATAGGAAAAAAAAAAAAAAAAAAAAAAAGCAAACCAAATTCTGTAGTATTACAGTTATTTTTAAATTTTCTTTTCTTGTTCTTAAATCAGGAAAAAAATCACCAGATTTTACTTATGCACAACTCTACGTTTAACCAAAGAGGGCACATAAAAATCATTTTACAGATTTCAAAGAATGAGAGAGAAGATGGACATACAAATTCATCCATGACACCTTTCCACTAGGACGTTTACATACGCAACCCTAGCATCTCTTTAAGCTCCCTTTAAAAAGTTTTTGTAACACTTTCCCTATTGTTTGGCCTTTATTTTCATTTCCTTGGTAGAAAACACATAACAGACCACAGATATAGAACTCTGTAACCTTGCAACAAACCTCTAACATTTTGTACATATCCTCCAACTCTGCATGTGCAGTGTGGACAATGCTGGGAAATCCTGTCCTCAGCCCAGCTGAGGTGGAGAACAGAAAAGAGCTCTCTGACTACAACACTAGGAGTTTTAGACATCCTAAACTCAATCAGAGGAGACTTCTGCCTACAAGTAGTTTGAAGTCTTCACTTACAAGTTCTCAAATCCAGCACTTCCACAGCAAATGGCAAGAGGAGCCCTGCCTCTTACAGCAGAAGTGTCCACAAAGTCGTCAGCTACAGAAATCAGTGCTGAGTGTCCTTGCACTTGACTACACAGATAGGACCTCACCTCCAGACCCTTTATCACAGCTTCTCGTTCAGCAAATACAGCACATCTTTTCCCATAGCGTAGCAGTTGGTCTTATCAAGACACACGCAAACCCAGTAGGTATCCATGGCAGGATTTCCCGTCAAACAGTATTTTAACCAGAAACTGCCCATGAAAAAATAATACCTCTAAACCACACTTCAGATTTACAAAAATAATAAAACCCCTTCAAAAAAAAAAAAAAAAAAACCCAAAAAAAAAAATCAACAAAAAAACTGCAAGAGCTCCATCTCTAAATGGAAAACATGTAGTAATTCTTTCCCCATATCCAACAGCCCCACACTATCAAAACCAGCTGAATTATTTTCACCTAAGTTTTTGAAACAAAAAAAAGATATGTACATACATATATATGTATTAAAATTACCTGGATGCAGACACCACGCCTGGAAAGTTTCATTGCAAAAGGATTAAAGTTCAGAAAGTTTGCAAGACTGAAAAAGGAAAATCAGATTAAAAAAATGTGCAAAACCCTAAACCTTGATGTTTACCGCTGCCTCCTGCCTTTCACTTAACATTTCCCTCCACATCTGAAATGACATGACTAAACGTTCCTCCAAGTTATCAACTAAATTACTTGAATGAGTAACCCAATCAATTTTTTCTAGTACCAAATGAAACACGTTGCCATAACAAAATAAACTAGAAATGGCAGTTGAGTATTAGAGACTATAACATTCCCGATAAATTATAAAAAGACACCACAGAAGCGATCTACACCGCTTAGTAGAGGTGAATTCGCCGAGACTTTCTTTTTTCCTTTGAGAATATCGATTTTTATATGCTACCACAGCTGCCTAACTATTGATAAGAGCAATCTGCAAAAGCAAATATAGAACTAACAGAACAGCCTTGAAAAGCAACCACAAAAAAAGGGTCTCATTTAAATTCCTGGAAAGCACTGCTTCTCTAAACGTATCTATTCAAGCTCTCTTGAACAGGAGAGCCCTTCTAAAACACACCCTGAACACTCCCCGCCCGAAAACTGTAAAGCCAAGAAGCCACTAAGCCATGCCACTGAGAACCCATATGGTTTCACCTACAGGGTTTTCCTTCCAGCAAACGCTGCACAGTAGAAATCCTCCCCTTCACCATCACCACCCACCCCCCAGGAAAAAAAAAAAAAAAAAAAAAAAAAAAAAAAAATCAAGAAAGAGAAGTGCTCTCCGCCCAGGGTCGCCCCTACGTACCGCCGGGCGCTCAGGGCTCTCTGGGGGCCCTGCCCCCCGAGGTGTAGCAGCCGGGGCGGCGCGGGCGCTCCGCCTCGCCGCGTCCCACGCGGTGCCTCTCCCCCCGCATGGTGGTGGCCGCCGCACGCACAAAGCGCAGGGCGCGGGCAGCGGCCGGGGGCGGGCGGCACCCCGGCTCGGCCGGATCGCGGCGGCACGGGCGGCGGGCGGCTCGGCACCGGCACCGCCCCCGCCCCCGGGAGCCGCCGCCCGCCGGGGCCGCCCCCCGCACGCTGCCGAGGGCTCCCCGCGCCGCCGCCCGGCCCCTCCCGGGATGGGGGTGCTCCCGCCCCCGGTACCGCGCGGGCGGAGCCGGGCGCCACGGCGGGGGAGCGGGAGGCTGCGCTCGCTGGGGGGCGGCGGGGGCCGGGGCCGGGGCCGGGCGGACATGCCGGGGTTGCCCCGGGGCCGTGCCGCGCCGCGCTGTCCCGGCTCATTGTTCGGGAAGGGCAGCGGCGGGAGGGGCGGGCGCTGCGGCGGGAGGGGGTCACCCCGGCGGCGGGGGTAGCGCCGCGCTTTCCTCCGCACGGGCAGGGGGCTGGGGACAGCGTTGCATCTTCCCCGCGTGGGGGGAGTGCGCGGGGCCGGCGGCAGCGGGGACGGGGGGATGCGCGGGGATGGGGCGCTGGCGCTGCGCCTTCCCCCGGCGTGGCGTGGCGTGCCGGGACCGCGCTGCACCTTCAGGGGTCTGTGCTGGAGAAGTTCAAAGAGGCAGGGACGGGTGGGAGGGGCGCAGGGGGGGCCCCGGCAGCCTTCTCGCCTTGTCTCTGTGCCCCCGGCCTGCCGAGCGCGGAGAGCGCCGGAGCGTTCCGGCACCGGGACCCCGCGGGGCCGGCCAGGGACGCGGCGTCTCTCTGACCGGTCCGGCAAGTTGAAGGCATGGTCCTTTCCTCAGCCCTCCCCCGTGAGCCGGGGCGGTGGGACTCCCGCACTCACGCGGTGTGGAAGCGCCGCAGCCGGCTTTAGCTCTTTAAGATTAGGCTCCGTTAATTAAAGAAATATTTTAGGCTTAAAGGTCTCCTGAGAAGAAACACATTAACTCGCTAATAAAGCGGGTAGAAAAACAATGCGATACAGGGCTGTTGGATCAGCGATCACAAAGGAAAGGAGAGATCAGAGAGATGCTACCGGAGTGCGGTAAATGCGCCCTCCCGCCGCCGGACCCACACTGCACTGATCGCTCCGGTGGAACTTCCAGTGTCTGTCCAACGGCACAGGAAAAGGGAAATGTTTTCGGTGCAGTCGTTGCTGTGCTTTCTCAGCATGCTAGAAATACCTTAAGGCATGTTTTACTTTTGGTTCAAATTTAATAGCAGTTTACTTTGCAAATAGTCTAAGTCGTCACTTACGAATAATTAGGATAATGACAGATAACCTTTTTTTTGTGCTGAATCTATGCTCCAAGATAAGCATCTGTGTAAATGCATCTGAGACTGTAGCTTCTTTGTGCCCATATTTGTAAGGTGTAAGCTGATCGGAGCAGCACGCCTGCAAAAGGCACGCCTTCTAAGCTGCGAAACAAGTGTCGAAATAAAAGCCATTAGAACTAAAGGAAAAAAGGTGCCATTTCCTAAAGTGAGAGGTAGCATCACAAGGATGTGAAAGACAAAGTGCAATCAAGAATAGGTTAACAGGTTAAAAACTATGATTGATTGAAGTCATAACACTTAATGCCAAAAGCAAATAATGTTCCTAAATTCTAGATAAGTTCATCCATTTGCTTATTCCATTTTGAGGAATTTCATGGATTGCAAAGCAATTAATGAATAAAAAGAACATATTTTTCCCCAGTCTAGGGCATTCTGAAAAAAACCTTCAAACCTAATTTCTTCAAAAATATAAAAATCCTTGTTTATCAGTGTGATAAGAGAGGTTCTCTTACATACACAAAGACAACAAAAATTCTTTTGAGGGGCACTGTGATGTAGATATATCCACAAACTGGGGGGTTTTGGGAACACTGCTGCTTGAGGAATAGTCCTGTATAGCATTAATTCAATAATCTAAATTTATAAAGATAGTTAGCAATTAAAGGATGGATATTTTCCTTTTTTTTTTTTTTTTTCCCCAGACTTGCTGCATCTGTCTATAAAATGATATTATATTGTATGCTGGCTCACAGAATAAACTATAAGCACATGTTTCAAGAAATAAAGTGAAAGGTGGATACTGCTTACTCAAATTTTAAAAATTATATAATTAAAGTAGGAATCTAAATCTGTACAACTCTACAGACATAATCATCTGTTGCTATTTTAAAATGCACTGTTCTTTACTATGCTCATTTTAATACACTAGTAAAATAGAACTTCAATTTGGAATAGAATGTAAATGAATAGCATAAATTACGTGAGTATTTCAGGGAAGCCGGTAGTGCCAAGATGTTCTATGTGGGAATCTGAGATAGTTTAAACATGGTATTAGGACTGCTTGTTGCCTGAAGACTCCCCTTTTTTTCAGCAAAGCACTTACAGAATGGGCAGTTGGATTGGTGACAAATAACACTGGATGAGCATAATTTTTATTGACTGCAGTGGGAGTCTCCCCTATGCATCTAAATGTAAAATTTATCTGCAGAAGGCAGGAGGAGTTATTCTGCAATCCAATAAGGTTTGCTTCAGCCTTTGACATTCTGCTTTTGGCTTAGACTCTCAACTCCAAAATGGAAGAACTCTGCATCCTGTGTATTTCCGATCATTGGCCTGATTCTGCCTTCAATTTCAGCAGAGTACTAAAGAACAGCTTCTCTGGAAGCCAGAAGGTGAATTGGGATAAGGTCTGTGAGATCAGCATCAGGTCCCCGTGATGTGGGAGCTGCCTGGGGAAGGATTTGAGATCAGAGGACAAAGTAATAGCTGGCAAGTCCAGAACGGTAAAGAATTTACTTTCACATGTTTACAGCTTGAAGAATTTGTCTTTTATATAAATTGATAGCAATAGGGTAAAGTTACACACAGTTGCTGTTGCTTTGTTATTGAGTTTGACGACTGGTATAGATGCATCTATCACTTTGGTTTGTTACTGTGTTAGAGCAGTGCATATAAATGAAGGGGATAAATAACCTAATTTACTATGAGCAAGAGTCACAGTATATTAAAAACAGTGACACAGAGAAAGCTTTTGCCTCTCCTGGAAAAAGTTTTATAACAGATCTTTGTAGTCATCATTTAAACTGGCAGGTACAGTACACAAAGATCCTTAAAACCCAGGCACAAGCTTATTTAACCTTTTCAAAATATATTCCTGGCTAGTATGGCTCCACTGATGGAAAAGGGAATTTTTCTATTGACTCTACCAAAACTCCATTTCACCTGAGTAATTGCAATTTTATTTCAGAACTATTTTGGTTTTGAACAAATAACTGCTATTAATGTTACATGAATCAGTAAGCTCTGGGTGTCCACAGGTTGTGCATCTCCCACTTCTCATGGTTCCCTGAGGTATTTTTCTGTTATTACTCCCAAAGTGGACTTGTTAGGTGGGTTCCCACTGTCTTTCTGCAAACCCTCAAACAGCTTGGGGAAGTGTGCTTTCTCTCCTTGGGACAGGGAAGGAAGGAACATGCTTCAGACTGGTCCCTTTAGCACCTCATGAGGTGGGGAATCTTCTGGCTCTCCAGCAGTGCTGCCTTTGGGTAGGGCTCTTTTGGCCTGGCATTCCTGTCCTGCTGTACCCAGAGGGACCTGCGGTTATCACATGCCATGATTTTGGTTAGTGCGGACCTGCATTTTGTTTCTACTCGTCAAGCAGACTTTTAATAAGCTGAAGATACTGTTGTTGGCTTCTGCACACATCAGATGCATTTCAGTGTTGCAGTTGTTCAGTTGCCGATGTGGATTTAGGATTGGAGCCTACAGACCTCAATTAAAAGCTCTCCCTTAGGAGAGAGAGTGGCCTGGTTTCTTTTTCTCATATCATCTCATGGCAGATGATTGGCAGAATTGCCTCCTCTCCAAGGCAAGCTGTTTCTCTGCCCTTCAGAAACGTCGTGACAAAATCCTCCCTGACTCAGTGGCGAGGTGGTTTAGTTTCAGATGTGTGTGCACATTTGGCTGTGCTCACAAGGCTTGCTACATCCTTGCTGATGGATACTAGTGTGTGTGCACAAAGTTTGTCCAAGGACTCTATTTGCTTGCAGGGAACTGACAGGGGAAAAAAGAAGGGAAGAGTGTTTGCCAGCATGGCATAGATCATGTCAGGAAGAATTCTGTGTGTATCCTGTTGCATGTGTGTCTGAAGAGCTAGCCTGGTTGCTGGCTAATGTTCATTGTGTCTTGGCAAGGTGCAGTAGGAAACAGAATGGAGTATGAATCTGAACCCAGAGTCTGCCACCAAGTGTCATCTACACCATCTCTGATGCAGCCCTGGGAGTAAAAGATATAATGGACACAATTTCTTTTTAGTTTTCTCTGGTCTTGAAGGAAAGTGCTAACATACTGCTGACCTGACCTGTATTAATAAGTAATTCTTATCCTTCAGTGCTGGCTCAGATGTGGAACCCAATAAGCAGAGTCAGAACCTATTCCTTGCTTTCCTCTCCCTCATATTTGTCTTAGGAAGTAAACATGGACTTCCAAGTCTATAGCATGAACTTTTAATACCACCAGGGTCACCTGTCCATTTACTCCCTTGTACATGCAAGTCACGTCTCTGACTTCTTCTCATCAAGAATTCAGTTTCATAAGAAACAGTAAAGAGCCGAAATGAAAAGACAAAGGTACCAGAGGTACCTTCAGCTTGGGATTTTTTGCCAGTTGTCACATTATTGCAGAAGTCATCCCCAAGCTGTGAAAAAGGGTGGACTTGAGCTGCGTTTGTAAAACAAGTGAGTAACAGGGTCGGAACTTCAATGTGAGCAGGGCTGGGAGCTCCCTGCTGTTCCCTCTGGTGCTCCATCCCACTGACCTCAGCAGTCATCCTTCAGCCAGTGTTTTCATGGCACTGCACAAGTGTTATAGGCAGAGTCACGTAGTTAAAGTTACAAATGTCATAAATCCCAGTTCTTCATGTTAACCAGATCACAAATCCTACACAAGCAAAAGACTAACCGCACCCTAAAGACATGGCCAGTAAAATGCTCCTAAAGGCTGGCTGGTTTGATGAACTTGAACAATGTTCTCATCCTCTTTTCTGCTGAAGCACTGGAACTTTCTGTCCATTTTCCCCTCTGTTATTTATTACTACTAGCAGCACCCATTGGGTACTATGTGCCTTGACTCCTTGTCAACTTCTAATGGAAGTTGAAGAAGCTGAAGTAATCTGTAGTGTTTGGGGAATTTTTATTAATAATCAGTCAATGCCAAACTTCACTGGAATTCAAACCCTGAATATTCTGTATAGGTAAATAAATATCTAGAGATAGATGAGTTTTGGAGCAAATTTTATACACAAAATTACATTGAATTAATATCTGCCTGCACTCTGCGTGGTTGTGATGTATGGAGGCATTACTGATGAGCTGTAGTGAGCGGGCTCTTTGGGTGAAAAGGTTATAACTGAGATAAACGTGTGTTTATGCAGCAGGTTTTTGAAGGAAAAAAAGATGTACCTCATCTGCTGAATCATCAAGATGGGAGATAGGAGAAAAAAAATGGGCTTGGAATAACAGTTTTCTCAATGTACAGTGGAATACTTCCTTCCAAAGAAGAAATGCGTATTTGCCTGGATGGTATTATCAATAGGGAGACAAATACATATTCACCCCCTGAAACCTTTGCAGGCAGAGAGGCTGTTGTGCCCAGAGCAGCACACGCTGGCCAGAGGCAGCCCAGCCTGTGCAGAACAAGGCCAGGGCAGCACGTAAGGCCGGGAGTAATCCCTTCAGTCCAGGCAGTGCATGGCAGCGCAGCAAAGTGTGCACCTGCATGGAGGAGAAGGCCTCTCCTGTTCTGCCATCTCTTTCCCTTCTCTGAACTCCTGCTGAGCACTGTGGAGGTCTGATTTAGGACATTTGTACCTGAAGGGATCTAGGAGGTCCTTCCTTCTGTCCTGATCACCACAACCAGCCTTCATCTCCTTAAATTAAGGGTTTGTCAGATATAATCAAAAAGTCAAAAAGGAGTACCCTGATACCATTTGATCAGAAAGCATTCAAGAATTCATCCTTAGAGCCTGCTCCCACTGCAAGTGTCCCTCCTCGTGTTGTCTGGCCAACAGCATTTGCAGTTCCAGGATCATGTGCAGTGTTCCTGCAGATGGGATTCATCGCCTCAGGTGGGATTGCGGCTTAGCAGAAGTCCCATATTCTGGTTTTGCCTGGTTAGGAACTGCCGAAGAAAGTTAGTTTTCTTACAGAAATGACTTTATGCTTTGAAAATGGGTCATCATTTTCTTCTTGATTTAAAATGCAAGGGAGCTTTCCCAGGAGTGACTTGGTTGCTGGTTATTCATTGCTCCAGAGCTGGTTATTGCTAGTACACTGTTTCATGTAACTTTGCATCTGGCCTGGGAAATGCTGCCTTGCTTTCTGCTGTACACAGCCTAAAAAAACCCCCCTGGCATCATCTCTGCTGCAGGGGAGTGCAGATAGATCAGTGTAGCAAAGCTGCTCTCATCATGCATACTTTCCAAATGCTTTAAGACAAGCAAAGAAATATGAACAGTGCTGTGGTTTAATGGTGGTTTGCATACATACAGGCTATGTATCATACTTTAAATATGCAGATACATTTTTTAAGACAGTTGAAACCACAACTGAAGTATGGGGAGGTTTAGCCAATTAGCGTCACAAAATGAGTCAGCACTTTTTAGCCTCCACTGTTAATAGGAAGAGTTGGCAAAACCTGTTCCTACCTTGCTTTGGTATTTTCAGTTCAGAACTTTACAGTGCAAACATTACCTGGTTTGTTTAAATAATAAAGGCAGGAGTTCTGACATCAGTATGGGAAAAGGACTCTTAGGCTGATTGGTTGTGTGTTCCCCACCTTTTTGGAGACACAGACTATACCACAGAATTTTATCCTACTTTACAGGGCTCTTAAATGTGTTGCAGTTACTTTTGCAGAGATGTTAAATATGTTGCTGAAATTGGTTAAATAGAAGCTATTGTATGAAAAATGAGAAAGCAAATAGCAGCGTATGAGAAAAGCTGTGTTTTGAAATGGTGTCACTTTCCTGCAAGGAATAGGCATTAAAAAGACAACTTTAATTAAAGTCTTTATCTTCCAGCATATTTGACAGTTTAAAGATAGTAAACAGTCACCTCGGGACAACAGTAAGCACTGTTTCCCATTTGGTGATAAAATTTAGTCTTTCCCTGAAAAAAATATTGCAGCCATTTTGTGCAGGGAAACCTTCTCCTCCTGTAGATATCACTGGATATAAACAGGAGGAGGATTGGCCTGTTGTCAGAAGCTAGGTAGCATTTGGGCACCTGTCACCATGGCTGTAAGATCATGTCCCTTTTTCTGATTCACTTGCCCATCTGACATTGCCTCAGTCCCTGTCTCACCCAGGTCTTTCTGCACAGAAGTGAACCTTACTGTTTCTGTTTTCTATGCTCTTGTTGAAGGAAATGGAAGCCTTACTCTCTCTCGAACCTCCCCTCCAAACCTGTCCCTTATATGTTCCAAAATTTTCTGCAGCTTTCTTGCTGTGCTGGTACCCTTCTCAAATTTGCAGTTTGCTTGAAGACAGAAGTATCTCTGTTTATATCAAGAGGTGGGTCAAGTTGCTAAAATCATTCTGAAAAAGTTGGAGGTCGATGCTTGAGAAGCATTGTTTTATTTTTCCCGTTGTTTATAAGGAAACGGCTCAGATAGAGGCACTTATGGTTCCAGTGTATGGGCCCTCTTCCGTCTCCCAAACATTTATTTTAGCCACACAGAAAAGGTGACAGAGAGTTGGGAAAGGAAAATGAATGTTAGCCTTTGCTGGAAAATAGAATTTTGGTTTGAAAAAAAGAAAATAAAAGGAAAATGTCAAGACTTTTTTCTTAATCGAAGTGAAACAGAAGCTTTTTGAATAGGTTCAAGGCAAAATATGCTTCCAGAAGAGCCAATCATCACTGTACTTCTCTGAGCTGTGGAAGATCTCAGGTGTATACTCTTACCCTTCCTCAAGGAACAGACGCTTGAAACCCATATCCCTTTCACTTGGACAACTTGTGGCTTCTGGCTTGCCCCTAGTAAATGCTTCTCTTTTCCTCTGGATTTTGAACAAGAATCTTGAATTGCAAATGGAAATTTCATTGAAACTGATGTGTTTCTATTTTCATTAAATTGTAATTTCCTGGCAAAAATAACAGTTTGGAAAATTCTGGCAAGATTGGCTGACAGAGCACATATAGCTCTCAAAACAGAGGGGATGCTGAAGACAATTACTTAGGTCCAAACTCTGTTCTTGGCTTCAGAGGCAAAATATAGGTGCAGCTGAGGGCACACACCCTTTGATTTGCCAGCGAAGTAAAGCATTTTTCCGAACAAGTGAATTGAATATTCTGTCCCTTTTAGTGCAGCGATAATTACACAACTCTGTTTATTCTCCGGGTTTTTTTCAGCTCATCCATCATTCACAGCTCAGATTTCTACAGTGATTTCACCAAGTTGGTTTGCTGTACGATGCAGAATGGAAGTCAAGTTAATTTTGCGCTCTACCCACCTCAGTCTGATTAACTCAAATTAAATTTTGTGCTAATAAGTCTGAGTGTGTCACCATAATTGGAAAGCCTTAAGTTCCTCTGACTGCAGGGAAAGTGCTGTTTTCCCCTTCACCATGAAAACATTTGAATTATAACATCTGGGAAATTTGCAACAAACAATGGTATCAATTTGAGGCCTCCATACAAAGTTTTTTCTGTTTCTCATCAGGGACCATGAATACATATCTGTATCAGATTGCAGCTCTTGGAACATTTGGCCCATCTGCCCACCAGAGGAAAACTAAAGAAGCAGGGACACTCCTTCCAATAAGAGGAAACCACGGAGCATCTGTGTTCCTCCATTATGTGGAAATCCTCTTGGGCTAATAAGTGGCTGCTATATCTTAAATAACTGGACAATTACTTAAATCTGTGACCAAAGTCTGAACAGGTCAATTCAGTGGGAAGTCTAACTAAGGTTGCTATAATTCACTTGCAATTTGGAGAAAAAGGAAAAAAAACACAGAAATGAGAGCTGAAAGACTGGTGGGAAGGGGAAGGGGAAGGGGAAGGGGAAGGGGAAGGGGAAGGGGAAGGGGAAGGGAAGGGAAGGGAAGGGAAGGGAAGGGAAGGGAAGGGAAGGGAAGGGAAGGGAAGGGAAGGGAAGGGAAGGGAAGGGAAGGGAAGGGAAGGGAAGGGAAGGGAAGGGAAGGGAAGGCTTTGATCTAAAGGTAAAGAAAACTTCAGCATGGTAAGGAAAGAGTATGGTGAATGTGAGTTTGAGTTTATAGTCCTATTCCATTTAGATCAATATCCTTCTTGTATTTGCTAAGGTAAAGAGCTACTGTTTTTCTTAACTCCAGAAAGATCTCTTGCTCCAATTATCACCTACTCCCAAAAGAAGAAAATCATAAACCCAAAGTAAAACTACAGCAGGTGGAGTTTGGGAAAAGGTAACTCTGTGTTCTGAGAAGTCCTGGTATCCATGAAGAAGACCAAGGAAATGTGCCCAAGTACCTGGTGCCAGAGATAATGCAGGAGCACACTGAGATTTCAATAATGTAGAAGCATGTAAATCCAGTTGAATTACAAATGGAGAAGCCTAGTGAATGTCAAACAGTATGGAAGTAGTTGTAAATATACCTGTATTATAATGGAACATCTACACCTCCTGATGGGAATTCATGGGGGTGTATATCATCCATGGGCTATCTCCCATAGCAGCAGGAACATCATGATTGCACAGCAAGTTTATTAAGTATGAAACAAGCCAGCAAACCCTTTAAAAAGTGAAGTCCCTTACAGCATACCATCCTAATGAAGGGTTTGAGAGTCAGAAATGTCAACACTCACTGGAGAGCTGTTCAGCAGATATTCTGAAGTCAAGCCCTGCTCTCTAACCTTGGAATCAATGAGAATTTGCTATAATTTTCCACAGAGGTAGGATCAAATGCAGAGGCATGATGAAACACCTAACTGGAAGGACTGCGGCACCACTTCTGTGTCTCTATCGGATCTGAATTAAGTTTTAGTAATACAGAAAGGGCCTCTCCTATTTGTCCTCTATCTCTCTGACAAACAGCCTTATAAAAAAAGCATTCACAAAGCAGAAAGAACAGATTGTACATGGCTCTAACAACAACATGTTTTTGGTCTGACTGCCCCATAATATAGGAAAATCAGAGTACAAAATAACTGCAAATAAGACAAGCTAGCCTACTTGTACGTCATTTCTATTGCAAAATGAAGCAATGGGGTCTGGGCTTGTGTAACAAATAGCCCTAAATTTCTTCCCTCCCTGCTGCCATGGGAGCTTAATTTCGCCAGGGAGTATTGTCTGTATGTGACATCATCTTGAAACAACAGCTTTAAATGTGGAGACAGGTAATATTATCCATTAATTATATTCCACATCTGGAAAGCATATACAGTGCACTGTGGATAAATAGCACAACCTTTGGCAGGGAATTTCCTGAATATCTGTGGCCAGATTTCTCATTTACAGTTTTCTCATGGTTTTGTACAATGGGAGCAGATTGGTCTCTAGCAGTGGATGGGGAAGGGTAGGATTTTAATGAGGTATAAGCATGAAACAAATGCAGGGGACTCCATCTCCCAGCACTATGCGTTGCCACCTACCTTAGTGGAAGTCAGATGTAAGACCTGGTGCTTGAACACATAACATACAACCAGTGGGCCAACACTCATGATGGCATCTTTTTTTTCTTCTTTTTTTTTACACTAGGTATGGGGAGTATTTTTCTTTTAGCAAATAAAAAGCATGAACTGACATCCCAAGGATGGAGTTGCTATACCAGTAGCTGTGGATTGACATGTGTATGGTTGGTTGGGGTTTGGCTTAGGCACCTGCTGAGCCCTCGCTTTAAGTCTTATGTTTGGCTGCAACGGGACAAAGGCACAGAGAAATCTCTTCAAGAGCTAAAGATCTTACCCAAACCATGGGACACCCTTAAAGCATAGAGATTTCCTTCTGACACACAGGAGAAAGTAGGACCCCAAGCATGGTGCGATGTCCTCCTATTGCTCTTAGTAGTTACTGTTATTCAGCAGGCTGCTACAAGCTGGTGGTGCTGTCTCAGAGCCAGCCAACCCGTGCCAAGTGTGGGCTCTCTCCCACATCCAGACTGGCTAGAGAGAAGGCTCCGAGTCATGCTGCTCTGCTCTTTTCCAAGTGCTCCTACTCTCTTACTCCTCACGCTCTTCATGCCAGAGGATGAGGCAAGGATAGACTTCAACCCGCTTAGGCTGTGGTATGCTTTTGAGTGGTTTGTTTGGCCTCAATAGATAAGTCACAAATTTTCTTGTCATTGTCACTGGCTCTTGCTATATTATCAGCTTGAATGTTGCTGAGGGGTTTTTGAATCAGGGATGTGACTGGGCTTTTAACAGTCTGTGGCATATGGGAATATACATTAAGCCATTGAGAATATTTCATCACAAAGGAGCTTTGGAAAGATCACGTCATATACACCTGCCAAGAAGCATCTCAAATAATTGAGCTGATGATAGTGGAACGAGTAAACTGTTTATGAGAGTGACACTGCATCCAGCACAGAGAGGACTAACATTATAATTAATTAATGCTCATAGATATTTCCTTAGCACAGGTGCTATGGTTTTCTGTACTTCATCTTTGACAGGGGAATGCAGGAAGAGTGAAAGTGCTCTGTCATTTTTGTTGTGTCTTCCCTCTTGTGAATGCCTCACACAATTGGTGGTTTCAAGGTCACTTTATTTACTGATGATTCTCTGTCACTCACAATATCACTTTTGTGCTAAAATGAATCAAAATATGTTTATTGTAACGCCCTCTACTTTATCCCCATTCCCAACAGTGGTAAAATAACAATAATGTAGGTTCAATTAATATAAGAATAAAATTTGCTTAGACTGTGTATTTTAGAGCCCTCATATTTAATGACAAACTACATTATTCAAATAGGAATAAAAATATTTATAGATTGTGTTTTTCAGATGGGTTGGCAATAGAGCCAGCATGGGTAACGTATGATGAGATTCCACAATCACATTTCTCCCACACATATATTGATGGAAACCCTCCCAGCCAAACACAATTGCATACATCTCTTTTTTCAATCTGTGCATAAGTTATTACTGTAGAGGTGGAAGAGCTGCATACATAAACCTGCACTGCCCTACCTGCATTAACAGAGCCACAAGTCATTGCTTGGACGCATACATCTGAATTTTTATTATTTACATCATTTGATGAAGGTGGATTCCTGCCAGCATCCTGTTGAAATGCAATCATTAACAGCTCTGAGTGTTACCAAGACTTCTGAAAAATAAGGTGAAAATTTGGCAAGATAACTTGCAACCTCCAATATCTTAAGTCAAATACTCAACAACAGTAACACATCTTTCTACCAATTTTTTAGGGTTATCTTAAGCTGAAAGAACAGGATGAAAATATTTTTCTTTGATGATGCACTTGTTCCTTTCTTAGGTGTCTGGAACATGATGTAGATTTGTGTTATGTTGTATCCTGGCAGACTGAAGTTCTCAGGATTTTAGTACAGGAATGGCAGTTTTACACAACCTGAATGTTGGATCCATATGTGCTTGAGTATGCAGTGTGCTTGTGGACACACTTAACATGATGATTAGCAGCTCTGTCCTTTATAAAAAATCTCTGGCTGACAATTATGCAAGGTTTGAGAGCTGTGACTGCTTATGGACTTCTAGAAGCATTCTGGCATTTTGTGTGGGCTTTGCAGTGGCATTCATCATAGGCATAATCTCTGTCAGTGACACCTGGTCTCTTACTGACAAGGCGACATTAGTTCTGATGGGGTCTTTACTTTCCTTGACTTTCTTCTTCATTAAGGCAGCATCTTTGGTTTATTTGCTACCTATGTATTCTTTTGCATTGCTCTCATTTTGAAGACTGATTTTTCTTTTACTCTGGCAGCATAATTTCTTGTGACAGCCACCCACTGTGTTTGTGGGTTCTCATTCATTTGCCACAGACTTTTCCTTCATTTACAGGTATATAACCTCCACATAAGATGCAAACACTGACAGCTGTGTTTTGATTGGAAATGGATTTTATCAGCACTTTCATCATCCCAATAGTTTTAGCAGTACTTTTTGCTTAGTTTCAGTCAACCTGAATTCATTCTTACTGAATTTTTCTCATATATTACTTAGCATTGGATCAATTTCATCCCTATAAATAAACACAGAATCCTTCATTAGCAAACCTGTCATAAACCACTCTGTGGGTTCACTTGGATCTGGTTCCAAGTCGTTAAATTCATGGCTTGCCAATACTGGATTAGCTTTTTGGAGAGAACAGTTTAGATATTCAGCTAGCATCTAGCCAAGCTCTATCCATGTTGCTCTCTGTTCTTCCTACTCAGGTTAAACAGAAAATGTGTAGTTCCTTCTTTATTGTGACCTGCAGTGAAATGCAAGCCAAGCTTTATCTGTTGCTTGATGTCCTACTGCTTATCAGAAAAACTGCCTTTCTGTCCCTTAGCTACAGTAGGTGTGGGCTCCAGAATATTCTGTCCTCTCACCGAGTGTCCTCTCCTTTGGCTTATGTTAAGCCCTATCATATGCTGCAATGTACTGAGATTTGGAAATTAAGACTCTGTACAGTGGGAATTATGGCAGTGCAAAGTGCTCCAAAATGTGTTGGAAATTGTGTATAGGAGACCAGTGTTAGAATTATTTTCCTGGTTGCTTTACCATATGCAGGTGTAGTAAAGAAGGGCAGTGAAGTCAAAACAGAGCCGTAACAATTACAGTATAACAAGAGAATATACTAAAACATTCTTTACCATTCTTGTGACAAAGAACTGTCTCAGCATCATTAATGAATTTTGCTTCTGGGGATATCCTGTAGGCATCAGCTGTGCCTTTAAAAAAAAATATCCAGTGAGAAAAACAGCACCTTTTCCTCCTGATCTGATCAGCTTCCAAGCATAACAAGTGAAAATAAGCACATTAGAAAGAGCTGAGCAGACCTCATGAAATGATTTACAATAGTGTCACGGGGTGACTCCCAATAAATTGAGCATAGGGTAATTGTTCATATCTGACTGTAAGCTTTCAGATGTAAACTAAAAAGGAAGAAACAAACAAAAGCATGGTATTCTTCTGGCCAATAATTGTAAGTTCAGCAGCGTTCAGCAGAACATTAGCATATTAATTGCATGGTAATCTTGTAACAACAATGCAGTCATAATGTGTTGTTAGTTACTATTTTTGGGTAGCATTTTGATAGGGGCCTTCATGCTTTAGGAGCCAATGCCAAGATAATAATCTCACCGAAGGTTACTTAAGAAATTTTGAGAATGCTATTCCACACTTCCCTTGGCTTAAAAGCACCCTTGATCCTGATGTTATCCTTTTATTTTTTATTACTAATGCTGTAGTTTTAAATGAGTTTATCAGTTGGTTTCTCATGAGCTTTTGAATGTGTCTGGGAGTCTCTCACAGATTGCAAAGCCCTACAGAAGTTCCCAGGAATGGCACTGTCCTGTGGCATGGCCCTTCCATATGTCCTGGAAGGCTCAGGTTGATGTCTGACACCTAAGCCATTGGGTACAGTTTCACCACTAGATGGGGGCATCGGTTATTTAGCCTTTGCTTTGAAGCGGTGCTCTCCCACCCTTGGGAAGTTATATTCCCTCTTGGCTCTTGTTTCAAACTTGCAGGAGGCCTGAACCTCCTCCCATTGCTGTGCAGCACATTCCAGAAACACTGGCTAACACTGGGTCCTAGAGAACATCCCTCTCAGCTGATGCCCTACATGACCAGCATTCAAAGTGGTCCCTACTGTTTAGTATGGAAGCACTCAGTTACTGCCCAAGCCTTGAGGGACTTGCTGGGAATTGCACGAATGGTCTAGTAAACTTGTTTTAGGGCTTATTGTTTCATTGGGAAATGAAGCATTGGTAGTTTGCCAATTGTCTTAAAATCACTCTGATCACCAGAGAAAAATGAAGGAAAAGGATAGACAGACTTTACTTTCATGGTTCAAAAAACAGTGGTGGAGTGGCTACATTTCTAGAAAGATGCACAGAAAGGAAAGGAAACTTTATAGGCTAACCCAGCTGCAGGACATCCTCTCCAACTCCTGCAGCTGTTGGGATGCTTCCATAGCTCTTTAAGGTGAGATCAAATGTTTAAACAAGGCCATAGTCCAGTGAATGTCCCTCACCAAAAGGATCTCCACCTAGGGGCGTCTCTGATTCTTAGGGGCTCTGTTCAATTAAAATATCTCCTTCCTCACCCAAGCCATGTTTGTAATGCTTGAACTTGATACAGATACTCTTTAGCACCTTTTCCACAAGAACATTTCCTGTCCTTGCCTTGCTGCTGCTTGAATAGGAAGATGGCAGACAGAAAACCAAGCTAAGGGCTGTCCCTGGGCTCGGTTTAACTATAAACAACCTGTTCATCCATTATGAGGGAAATGCATCCTACAGAAGTAGGATGGAGTACAGACCTCAATGCAAAACCTCTTTTTTGGGTTGAGAACTGCATTGTCTTCACATGTGCATGACTGACAGCCACACTTAAGAAACAACCAAGAGGAATAATGCACGTGGACCATTACTAACTCAGGACTGAGACTTGGCCTGAGTGCAGCCCAAAAACTACTGGGTGGTAAAGGATTCATTATGTGCCTCCTGCCCTAGGTTATGAGCATTATGAGGAACACGATCTGCAGCAGTCAGTCCATCAGCTTTCTCCCAAGGAGCCATTCTTTTCTGAGACAAAAAATCTGAGAAAGGACATGTGGCTAAGATCTTTCTAGGAAAGGTAAGGATTCAATTCAGCATTTATATGGGAGACAGCCTAGAGATTTCAGCAAATGGAAGGAGATCACAAACTGAGAATGCACGAGGGCTCAGAATCAGGCTCTGTGCCTGCCAGCCAAGTGAGGATGAGCAGTGGAGGAGATGCAGAAAGTGGCTGTGGTGTGAACATGGGCAACTGAAATTTGCAAATCAGAGGGAAGAATGGGTTGCTGCAGTTGGCAGGACACAGGAATAATGAAGTGTCCCAGGGCAGCCACTGACAGTCAGCATTGAGCTTTGGCAGGATATATGTGCCAGCCAAGAAATAGCTGGTGACTTTGGGCTGCTGGAACATGAGGCATGGTCTGCACTTAGAAGGCATGACATGGCTGTATCAGGGGAGTTTCACTTTTCTCCAAGCACCCCTCACTTCTGGCTTCACCAAAATAAGACTTAGCCTCTGCAGCTAGGAAGAACCTCTTGAAAAGAGAAAGGCTGCTATACCTTCAAGACCTTGAAAACTGAAGGCAAATGGAAAACACAAAACTTGGGGGAAAATGTACTCTTAACACAGTTGTGATTTTCTCTGAGCATGACATTTTGGATGGTGGATGAGAGGCTGGACATAAGCTGACAGTGCATGCTCACAGCCCAGAAAAGCAATCACATCCTGGGCTGCATCCAAAGCAGTGTGGCCAGCAGGGTGAGGGAAGGGATTCTGCCCCTCTGCTCTGCACTGGTGAGACCCCACCTGGAGAGCTGCATCCTGCTCTGGGATCCCAGCATAGGAAGGACATGGATCTGTTGGAGCAAGGCCAGAGGAGGGCCATGAAGATGATTAGAGGAATGGAGCACTTCTCCTATGAGGAAAGGCTAAGGAAACCGGGATTGTTCCATCTGGAAAAGAGAAGGCTTTGGTGTGACCTAATTTCAGCCTTCCAGTACCTGAAGGGAGCCTAAAAGAAAGATGGAGGGAGATTATTTGCAGGGGCATACAGTGACAGGAAAAGGGGGAATGGCTTTAAATTGAAAGGTTTCGATTAGATACTGGGAAGAAATTCTGAGCTCTGAGGATGGTGAAGCACTGGAACAGGTTGCCCAGAGAACCTGTGGTTGCTCCATCCCTGAAAGCATTCAAGGCCCGTTTGGATGAGGCCCTGCACAACCTGATCTAGTGCAAAGTGTCCCTGCACATGGCAGGGGGACTGAAACTAGGTGATCTTTAAGGTCCCTTCCAACCCAAGCAAAAACATTCTATGATTTTTTCATGTCTAAAGTTGATGTTATCACAGGTACCCTTCTGCAATGCCAGAGGGTCTAGCTAGAAGTGTCTCATTATCTTTGACTGCAATGACTTGAGCCTCCTAGCTGTGTCCTGACAGCCTGCTTTTTCAAGGCTTGATGCAGGAGCCATCTTCCTCGCCAGCTGCTAGCAGCAGAGATGAAGACACACTCTGAAGTCTGGGATGTGTGAGGAATTGTACTGCCTCCTCATTAGCACTCACTGAGCTTCGGTGTGCACACAGCATGGACTTGCCAGTCCTGCAGGAGCCCACAGCCCTGTCTGGGAGCACAGGAGCACACACCACACAAACAGTAAAATGGCATCACTGTTTATTGCTGCCTACCTGGTTAAAGTGTGACAAACTGTTGAGCCCAAAAGCACACACATTTGCTGTAACACACAGATACTATGCTGAAACCAACTAGTTTTTCACAGAATAATTCCATTTGTCTGTATCCTCAAAAGAGATTGCAGTTTATTGACCAAGTGAGTAGCAAAGTGGCTAAGTATCACATTCCATCAAAATTATGTAGGTTCAGCTAGGAGTAAAATCTGTCTTCAGGTTAGTTTCTATGCAAGACTGTGATGTGACTAACACTGAGATCAGATTTCATTGGCAAATCAAGTAAGAAGCAAAGTGAGGTGCAGAGAACTCATTTAAAATCACAGCTGAAATAATACCAAACATGTAAGTGAAAAAATTACTGACAAAGTTAATTGCTTTTCTTCCATAATAAAATAGTTTCAAGTTTGTTCCAGTGTGAAAGTCACTTGCAAAGACTCTAGGGCATTAAAATTACGCTTTCTTCTTTTGATTTAGTCCAGGAATTAGCTGCATTAGAAACTCAGGTAGGGACACCAGCTAGAAGAAAATCAGAACTGTCAAAGATATGAGATCTGGCAAAGCTTTCAAAGGCAGTACATTGACAATTAAGTTTCTCACTAATCCCCACGATACATGTGTGCTTATGAGCCTATGGAAATTGTGTCTGATTATTTTTTTTCCAAATTAGTAGCTTATTTCTCCAGATTTTTATTAGACCTTTTTCCTTTTCTTTTCTTTTTTCTTTTCTTTTCTTTTCTTTTCTTTTCTTTTCTTTTCTTTTCTTTTCTTTTCTTTTCTTTTCTTTTTTCTTTTTCCTTTCCTTTCCTTTCCTTTCCTTTCCTTTCCTTTCCTTTCCTTTCCTTTCCTTTCCTTTCCTTTCCTTTCCTTTCCTTTCCTTTCCTTTCCTTTCCTTTCCTTTCCTTTCCTTTCCTTTCCTTTCCTTTCCTTTCCTTTCCTTTCCTTTCCTTTCCTTTCCTTTCCTTTCCTTTCCTTTCCTTTCCTTTCCTTTCCTTTCCTTTCCTTTCCTTTCCTTTCCTTTCCTTTCCTTTCCTTTCCTTTCCTTTCCTTTCCTTTCCTTTCCTTTCCTTTCCTTTCCTTTCCTTTCCTTTCCTTTCCTTTCCTTTCCTTTCCTTTCCTTTCCTTTCCTTTCCTTTCCTTTCCTTTCCTTTCCTTTCCTTTCCTTTCCTTTCCTTTCCTTTCCTTTCCTTTCCTTTCCTTTCCTTTCCTTTCCTTTCCTTTCCTTTCCTTTCCTTTCCTTTCCTTTCCTTTCCTTTTCCTTTCCTTTTCCTTTCCTTCTTTTTTCTTTTTCTTTTTTTCCTTTTTCTTTTTCTTTTTTTCCTTTTTCTTTTTCTTTTTTTCCTTTTTTCTTCTCTTTTCCTCTTCTCTTCTCTTCTCTTCTCTTCTCTTCTCTTCTCTTCTCTTCTCTTCTCTTCCCTTCTCTTCTCTTCTCTTCCCTCTCTTTTCTCTTTTCTTTTCTTTCTTTTCTTTTTTCCTTTCTCTTTTATTTTTATTTTTATTTTTATATTTATTTTTATTTTTATTTTTATTTTTAATTTTAAATTTTTTTATTATTTTTTCTTCTTTTCCTTTTCCCTTTTTTCTTTTTTCTTTTTTTTTTCCTTTTTTTCTCCCTTTTTTTTTCCTCTCCTCTCCTCTCCTCTCCTCTCCTCTCCTCTCCTCTCCTCTCCTCTCCTCTCCTCTCCTCTCCTCTCCTCTCCTCTCCTCTCCTCTCCTCTCCTCTCCTCTCCTCTCCTCTCCTCTCATTAACTTGCTCTATTTGAATATCGTGTCTCTACAAGGTGAGCACCAGCTTAAGCAGCTGTTTAGGACTCTGAAAATATTTGGGTATGCACAATTTGGTACTGTAAATTTTTTGTGCCAGGATCTGCTTTCAGGATCTAGATTGACCTTTATGACCATGACAAGATCAGAATTAGGCAAGTTTTTATAGCACATGGACCAAATTTCACCTTATTTATGTATATGTAAACCCACTTTAATTAATGAGGTTGCATAGTTCATACAGCTACTTCTTTACAAGTAAAGCCCATTCTGGATCCTGTTTATTCAATAACTCACTAAAACACATTGGTTTGTTTTAAAGCATTCTAATCTCTACACTACTTAAAATGCAGCTCATGGGATTGATAAATATGCTTGGCTCAGGAGGAAAAATATCACATTTACAAAGATGCATATCAGCATTAAGTATGGAATTTAAAAGCCCATAGAAATGTTGGCTTGACAGAGGAAGATGGAGCATCCACTCTCTTCCTCTGAGGCTAGGTAACTTCGTTAGTGCTCAACTTAGAGTGAGTACATTGCCTCTTTCACCACTCACTCTTTCATTCTTTCAAAGGGAGCAGTCTTCCTTTATAAGCAAAGGCTCACATGCTGGATGCAGTGCTCCTGACCAGCAAGGGCTCCACAGGAGCATTTAAAGAAAAAACTCTTATATTTTGCTAACATATACTGAACTTCTGCAGATTACTCTGCTCAGTATCCATAGTTCAGTGCCTTGGAAATATTGCAGAAAAGCAGCTTGGTCCAACATTGAAAAATAGTATTGTCTGATGCTTGAAAAGTTCACAGGAGAGGGTCAGCTTTGCCAAATCTCCTGATTCACACCAAAGTAGCTGAAGTCACCTATAGATATTTGTTGCTTCAAAATAAAGTTTTCCTATCTTATGAAAAAAGATGAAGACATGCTTGAAAAAGGTGTAATAAAGGCAAAATGTGAAAACTGAAACCCAACATTACAATTAACTATTAGATGAAAGATTTGGGTAATTTTTTGGGGCTATTTAAAAAAAAAAAAGGTTGAAATAACATTTTTGAAGGAACTGATTTGGGATAGAAATGTCCTCTTTATATTAAAATATCTTTTAGAGCAAAATGCATGTGGAGTTGTGTCTCCATCTCTGAGCAAAAAAACCGACCACAGTGAACTCAAAGGAATGTGTCTTGATATCATGCCAGAGAGCTATTCCTTTGGATCTTAGAAAGAAAAATTCACCTGTCCTTTGGAAAGGAACAAATGAACAAAGGTCCTTTCTCAGGCAACCTTAAAAAGAAAGCTAATTAAAGAACTGTATAGAAAGAAATGCAGGGGTATGCTTGTGTTTTCCAATGGAAGTGAGTAAGAATCATCTCTGGGAGAAGTCATCTATGTTTGTCATGTAACTTGAGTGAGCTTGGCAAGTCTCATCTGGAAGGGACCTCTGTTTAATGTTTGCCATGAGGGAGACTCTACACTTCAGGACAGCCTCAGCCAGTGTTTTAATTGTTTCACAATGAAAAATTTTTTCTCGTATCCAGACAGAATTTGTCTTGATGAAACTCTGTGCATCATTGTAAGGACAACTATCAACTCTGTAGCTGCATTTCAGGTATTGAAAGACTGTGACTACATTCCCTGGAGCCTTTCATTCTCTAGGACAAGCAAACCCAATTTCTTCAAAATTTCTTCATGCCATATTCTGCAATCCTCTCATCATCTTCATGACCCCTCTCTGGGTCCTCTCCAGTTTTTCAGTGTTTCTCTCGAACTGGGGCACGGTGTTCTATGCGTGGCCTAAAAAGTGCCAAGAACTATGAGATAATCACTTTCCTTGATCTCCTGGCTGTACTCTTGCTGGTACAGGCTCGGGTATGGCTTGTTGCAAGGACAGACTCCTGGCTCATGTTTGGTCTGCTTCTCATTAGGACCCCCAGTTCCTTTCCAGCAGAGCTGAACCTCCCCAGCCCGTATCCTCAAATGATGACTCAAGTTCTATTTATTGCAGCTTGGACTCCTTCACCATGACAAAGGGTACTTATCATTTTTGCATTTTTCTGCACCAGATCTGTTCAGTACAGTTCTTCTGCTGATTAGGGTTGCCTCAGTACCACATGAGGAAAAAAAAGAAAGGGTCTGACTGGGTGGTGGACAGGATGAGACTCATTCTCCTACGTAGTTCCTGTCTGAAATGTGAACCACTGGGACTGGCATTAAGTCCAGCAGCAGAAATCAGCTTGGCTAAAGGAGATTATTCGTATATGACCAAAAAGCCTGAAAGGTTTTGTCTCATGGCCACGCATACGTGGATCAACCAGAGGGTAAGTGAGCTCCTCCTACTTTGAAGATATGCCAAAGGGACTTCTATTGGGCAGCAAAAGAAGAAAAGATGGCACATCAAGACAGATGCTGATGCCTCAGGAAGGGAAGCATAAGGGACAGCAATAGAAGGAAGCACGTTATCTGAGTCAAACTGCTCAGCTCCTGGTGCCATACACTGAGAGAGCCCTTGAAGCCTCCTTTGCACCTCTGCTGCACAGGGGCACCTTCTTCTTAGTGGTATGTTCCTACCTCTTAAATGAAAAAGTACATATTTTTCCATATGACTTTATTTATCTTGTCCATTCCCAATTATTACTGGCTACTTTGTCCAGTCTGTTTTTCAAATGATCAAAGCAAGAGAACATCCATTGGTTTCTAGAATTCAGTGATCCATCTCTTGGTTACAACAATGTTACAAAAAGCTTCCAGGAGTTTTGTCTACATTTCCTATAATCGATGCCACTCTTTTGTTACTAGCTATTCCTTTAATCATTTTAAACAAGGTTTCTCAATTTCTTTGCACCTGCAGAGGCTTTTATGGAGTTATCCTGTTCCCCCTTAATCAGTTAGTGATACTGAGCTAAACTTTTATTTCTTTAATCTTCTCTAGAAATGAATCCCTCAAGGCCAACATTTTTTGTTGCCCTTTTCTGAATTTCCTGCTATTTGTTGGAGCCTGTCTGGCAGAGATGTGCTTAGACTGGGGAGCAATATTCTACCCGCAGCTTCCTTGTTTGCTCCTCTCTGCACCTTGTCTCTGGGTTCTCAACTCTCCAGCTGGGGAATCAGTGGTACAGGCCTCAGCAGCCCTTGAAAAATGTAGCAGAAGCCAGAAATCAGCTTCAGCAGCAATAATGGTGTTGGAACTGAGCCCTCTGTATGGTGTTTGGCTGAGGCAGAGGAATACAGATGCTGCCAGTCCTGAGAAAGCTGCAGCCCTCCTGAGATACGTTCCCGAAGCTTTGCATTTTTACATAAGATATAAATCAGAGTGCTTTGTAACTGAAAACACATGTGTGTGTAGTAGGCAGATGGAGGCAGGGATCATATGCCAAAATGTGGTTTTGTGAAAAAAAATTTCAAAAAAATTAAAGAAAACAGCATAGTGTAGTGCATATTCTCAGCCAAAGTGGAATCCCTCTTAATATAGGAGCACAGGCTGGGAGTTAGGGGACATAAAGACTGCTTTGCAGTTTTCACCTCCTGAGGAAGAGTATATAGAAATTCAAATCCCAGCACGAGTTTTAACACATAGCTTCCAACAGCTGTTGGGTATCACATAAGGAATTGGCAAGTCTATGGCAGCAGCTGTGACTTGCCACATCCCTGGCAGTACCAGAGAGCTGTAAGAGATGGAGGTGATGCAGGTAATGTTGTGAGGCATTTTCCACTTGGATTGTATTGAAACAGAGCAGCTCTGGTGACAGAAGATGTTCAAGACCTCCCATGTTACTTTCTCCAACAGAATCAAAGGAACTTTTTTTTTTTGTCTATAAAACATGGTTACCAATTTGTGGTACTATATACACTGAGTCAAAATACAAGGGTCTGATCTTCACAAGAGAAAATATGTTTTGAAGTCAGAAACATCCTATTTCATACATGGTTACATGATTTTAGAGGCAGAGCTATGAATTACACTTGCAGTGTAATCATTTCATGAGCTTTATTTGCATTTGTCTCAGAAACAAGATGAACACCTTAATCTGAAGAAAGGATGCCCATTCTGACATGTCTAAAAAACTGACATGCTTTTCCATCCCTGCTGGTGGCGAAAGAATACAGCCACAATGCAGCAGTCCTCTAGGTCGGTCTTTATTCAAAGCTGGATCAAAGAATAAGAGTTAACTCTATCTGTTCCATGACCTTTGTTTCTGTCACACTTTAGGGCATTTGAGCATTACTATTCCTTTGTAAGAGACAAGCAGCACACAGTAGACAGAGGGAAGTAATATCTAGGCAGAAAATCAGCAGTGTCCTCATACAAGAGAATTTAATCTCTTGCAAACATCTTACCCTACCCCCTACAACAGCTGGTGGGTTTTTTTCCTTTCTCTGCCCAAAGGAACAACAAATAAACAGTCTGTGTAACTGTTGTGTTTTTCACAGTAACAGCTAGCCTTGCTTTTCAAATTGTGAAATATCTGAAGGGGTTAAGCCTGGATGTGGGCCATGTACAGGTTTCAGTGCTTAAGGGCCAAGTCAAAGAAGGGAGTGAATTTTTTCCCCTGGATTTAGAGCACGGACTACTGAATGTGCAAGATTAAATATCAGATAGTAGGTATTTTTATGGAACTAGTCTGTACTTGCAGCAAATTCAGTATGTTCCATAGGGAACACATACATATTCCATATGGAATAGGATTTCAGGGAGTGTGGTGTGCATTCACCTGGGAGTGGGTTCTCTCTACTCACTTCATCTACTGTTTCTGATTACATTCAGAGTCCTCAGAGATATAACCCCCTTCCATATAACAATGTCTCTGGACACAATTCCTAATGTATTCAAAAGAACTGGACCAGAAAATGAGTATGTACTTACAAACATATTTTCATAGAGGAGCTGAGGATCCATTAGAACGGAACAAAACTTGTAGTAATGAATGAAATTAAGAAAAGCAAGACAGATCACCTCCTTTCACTCTGGAGAGTCTATCCTGAGACTTCCAGGATGTCATGGAGAGTACTTCAGATTTGGACTTGATCTACAAATACTCCAGACACAGTCTTTTCTCCCAAATTCTGAAAATTTTGCTATTTGTTTAAGCGTTGGAGGACTTGCAAACCAGGCGATCATTGATTACTTAGCTATAACTTAGATATAATTATTGAGATTAGATATAACGATGTAGTAGCCAGTGAGTCTGTGGTACAAGGGACAAAGAGAATCCACTGGTGAGACAGTCCCTAGTATCAGAGATCCTCCCCAGGTTAGGGTGACAAAAAGAGCTTCCCCCCAGGATGCTTTGCTTTGGTGTGTTAATGTACCCCAGTTCTGCATTCCTGGTTGGCCATTGGCCTCTCCACCCCTTTGTTACCTTATATGTCCCTGCCCTAGAAGCTTCTCCACTCCCTTTTCCCCATTGTCCCTTGCCAGATCGCCACTCCCTCAGGTTTCCCTATTGGCTCCCTTTCCCTAGTCCTGCCTGTGTACCACCCCTGTGCCCTCAGATCATTGGTCTCTGATGCTCGATCCACTCCCGTATATAAACTTGGACCCTCCATTGTTCTCGCTCTTCATCCCTGGAACCCTTCACGAGTGTGGCTGCATTAAAATCCTCGTGTGGAACCCCATATGAAGACCCTTCCCGGCTCTTTGTGCCGTCACCCCATTTACTGGAGCTACCCGTGTGTGTGTGCATGCACATGTGTGTGAGTGTGTGGTGGTCCTGCCAAGCGGCTTCGCTTTGGAGATGCTCTTAGGAAGGTCGTGACAGCTCGTGCTCCAGCACTGACAAGCCACAGTGGAGATCGCAACATAAGGAAGAAGTTTTTTTACAGTGAGCATGGTGAAACAGTGAAGCAGATTGCCCAGAGATATGGTTAATACCCCGTGCCTGGAAACATTCAAGATCCCTTTGGATGGTGATCTGCGCAACCAAATCGAGTTGAAGATGTCTCTTCTCATTGCCAGGGAATGGGATTAGAGGAGCTTTAAAGGTTTTTTTCCAGCCCAAGCTCTTCTATAATACTATGATTCTATGATTCTACTGCTAGGAACAGGTTTCTGACACTTTTGGGAAAAAAAATCTGTGAGACTATATGCTTGAAAATCTTTAAAAACAAAAAATGTTCATGTCTATATAACTGAGCTTCTGAGTCCTGGAGCTTCCTACCTTTTCTCAGGTATCTTAATTATGCGCCCATATCAAATGTTGGTTTCTTGACTTCTGCAGTAATTTTGAATCTCTGGCATCCACAAAATTATGGTAATCCTAGCTGATCAATGCTGTCTCTGATGAGAGTCAATAAAAATATCTATAGTTGTTGTATTCAGTTTGATTTGACCATGTACTTATCTCCTTCTCTATCTCTGTATACTCTGTGGAGTCTGGAAGGGATTCAGCTGACCAGCTAATAGGCATTTATTTCAGGATGAGATAAATCTCTCCCCATGTTCTATCATTGTATTGACTAGCTCCCCACTGAGTAGGGAAGCTCCCAGAACCCAAATCCTCAAACTCAAGCTGTGAGAAAGTGAAGGATGTGTCTTAGGCTGGCCACATACATGTAGCATATCTATCCCAAGCCAAGCCCTCAGGCACCATACCCATATTTTAAAAAAAAGTAAAAATAAATCAAGCAAAAAAATCCTGAAAGCAGAAAAAGCCAAGAAAAGTTCTTCTTGTGTAATTAAGTTCTCTCCATTTAAAGTAAATCCTCTCCTGTCTGTTCTCTTTATGCGGAGGCGCTGTGCACTTGGCAGGGCTTAGCTGAAACAGTGTCCTTCAGAACGTGGGCAGACAATTTTCCAGTGGTTATAAGGCAGCAAGAGAGTGTGTACAGTGATCTGGGGGAGTGTGGAGGTAGCTGCATGCTGAAAGAGGGCTGGCAAGCTCAGGCCATACTTGCAGATCAAGCTTATTTTCAGGCAGAACCCAAAGGCCTTATTCACACCTGCAGTTTAATCAGGGTTCATCACCGTAATCAAGCTGGTTAAAAATAAAACATTGTTGCATACCATGACCACTCCGGTAGTTTAGTACTCAGAAAGAAAGCAGATGTATTTCTAAAATTTTAGTTCCAAGGAAGTCTGTGCACATGGACATATGTTTATGACTCCTTGGTTTTCAAGTCCTCGCTGCTCTCCATGTTGCAGTGAAAGACATGAGAACACTGAGAGCGTTATGGGTGAAAACAGCAAGAGTGGGAAAAGTGCATCTAAAGACTTGTTTAGGCTATCAAGTCCTGCAGCTTTAGGGGCACCAGTAAAGAAGCCATTCTTACTTCCCTGAGACCTGATGCAATCATACCTGTTAGAGGTATTTCTGGTGGCAGAGCTTATTCTGCTTCCGGCTGCAAAATGAATTTCACTAGTACAAATGATACTTTCAAACCTATATAAGCTACACATAAACTGCAGCTTCCAGAAACAAATGTAAAACACGCACAAAAAAAAGGCCTGTCTCATTGTGTTTTAGTGAAAATAACTGTAGCAGGATAAAGCCTCTCTAACATGGGCCAGCCCTAAATGGCAGACAAAAATACGGTATTCTGAGTGGAAATGACACAGAGGGACTTGTGTAAACTGGAAGCTCTAGTCAAGGTGTACAAAATACCTCTGCCCCCCATTCCTTCTATATTCAGCCATGTAAAATCTCCATCCATATCATGTGCATCAGCAGGAGAAGGAATTGACTAGGTAATTTATGCTCAAACTCTTTCACCACATTCATTTAGATGGCTGTGTTAAACCTCTCTGTAGATTTTTCATAACACATAATGCAGTGCTATTGATTTACTCCCCCTGGATTCCTCTTCCTGCATACCTCAGTACTGCTGTGGAGCATCCAAGCCTTTGAGTCCTGTGCAGCACAGGCTACCCACTTCTCCATTCCACATACGTAAAAAATGCCCTGCAGTGGTACTCAAGGGTTTTTTGTTGTTCTTATGAGTTCAAGTGTTTCTTTGCATAGGGCTTCCCAAGGCTCCTCAGAACCTACTGTTTGCTTAACCTGTTCACCAGGGGAGAACTGACACTACAAGCCAGATTTTGGAGCTGGCAGAGCTGCCCCTGTGCAGGACAGTCTTCCAGCTGCCTCCATCTTCCCTAAGCTGCAGCAAAAATGAACCAGTAATAACATGGCACGCCAGGATCTGAGGCAAGCAAAGACAAATATAGATGATTTCCCTGCTTCTGCTATGCACAGTGTAGGCTGTTTTAGCATAGCACTCCATGAACCCGGCTTTAGGGAGTGTGGCCTGTCTTGTTTGCATCCTGCAGGTGAGTCTTTAGTATCTAGAATTTGTTTCACTCTAAGCCTTAAACCCGTTTTGACTCCTTCTGCCCCCCAAAGTTGTGTGGATTGAGTGTACTTATGGCAGTGACAGACTAAGGGTTCAGATGATGCAAGACAGGGCGCTAACACTGTCACCTCTGGGTATGTCAGGCAGAAGACAAGCAAGTTTGCCTACCTTTTAATATATTATTGAGCTACAAAAATATTTTTACTAAGACTCATTTTCTTCCACTCCCCAAAACAGGCTTGGAAAATACATACCTGATGTGGGAGATTCATGGCTTACCCTAATGACAGGATAGAATATTAGGAGGAAAGAGAAAGACATGCGGGCAGGGCCACAAACCATGGGACAGAGATGCCTAAGGGTATGACAACTGCAGCACACAAATCTCTCTGACACAGTAGGTCAAAATGAACAAGCATAAAATTTACATTGATTTGTATGTGGAGTCTCTGCAGTCACTAAAGTTGCACCTATTCCAGGGAAAAAGCCCTGGTCCTAGCCTCCCAGAAGAAGTCAGCCCTTTCAGCACAAGCCTGTAGAGATGTTTCATGGCAACCAGGAAGGTCTAAACATGGACAGGAAGGTCTAACCAGGACATATTCTAAATATATGTCTTTCAATAGGTCTATACTATAGCTGAAGCCTACTCTTAAGGCAGATCAAAGTTTCACTGTGTGGCATAGTACTGGCATCTGATTTTAAAAGCACAAGCATACTCTTTAAAAAAGCAATGAAGTGAAACCAACTGACACTATAATTTAAATAGAAATGGTGTTTAGTTGTCTTTTCCTGTATCACTTCTAAAAATAGATGCTGCATACACTCTCTGTATTTGCATACGTATATGTATGCATATAGTGGCTGTCAATCACTTGGTAAAAAGTGCAGTTTGAAATGGAAGTGTTTTGCAACTGAGGAAATGAAGAAATAGTATAACTCAAGGACTATGAAGATGAGTCGGTCTCAATGACCATACAGTTCTTAACTTTACAAGCAGGCGTTTCTTTGCCCTCACAGGATGTCTGCCCCTTTCAGGGCACTGAGCAGCCCTGGAGGGTGATGATCAGGACTGTGCAGTGGGGGAATCAGTTGGCTGTAGGACGCGTCTCATACATCAACTTCAATCCCAACATGAAAAATTCTAGCTCAGATGGTTGTGATTTCTGCTATCCATTGACCAGATAGACTTAAATCTTACAATGGAGAGTATTAAGAATTCTTTTTGTAAGCCAGGACCTGCTGATCTTTCTGATAAAAAAATAAAGCCTATTCTTGCAGTTCTTACACTTCATTCCCCTGCTGGGCAGAGCTGAGTAGATACTAACTGCATTGGTTAGCTCTTCTTCCTGTTCTGCCACTGATCTCATTTCAGACTTCTTCAAGTCTTTTACACGGTCACCTTACAACCAGAGCTAATGCTCACAGACACAAACCATGACGAAGAGCGGTTAAGGATTCCAACATCCAATAACAAAAAGAGGAAAAGAAAATACATTTGAGAACCATTCAAGATGCTTTACCATTCTCCTGTAGAGCTCCTGTCCTGCCACATCTGTTGCTTAATTTTTCCCACAAGAAATAAACTGAAGCACAACCAGTAAATTATAAAGGAAGACATTTACAGCTCTGTCATATCTCCACTAGTCATTTTGAAGTCTGACATAAGAAGACCAGCTGCAAAGGATATATTTACAAACATGAATTTTTTGAACGATTGATGGCCACATGCCAAACCATAAATGCTGAGTAATTAATTATCCAGAGTGCCTTGTGAATCATAAAGGCAATTCATCTTTATGTTTAGGTGAGCCCTGTTGCAGGACATTATCAAAGTTGTATAAACCAAGTCAGCATGGGAAAAAAAAAGTTCCAAAGCAATCTTAAGAAATAAGACAACTGAAAAACTCCCCCAAAACAACAAAGCAAACACATATAACTCCATATAATCTAACTCCAAGCGATTCTTTCATGTATTAATCCATTTCTAAATTATATCTCTCTTACCATATCTAGGCATGCATGTGATTTACTGCTTCTGACACCCTTCAGCACATGTAATTTCTCTTGCAATCAATGAGATTTTGTCATACAGGTGTAGGGAAGCTTTCCTCTTTATTATCTGGAAACGTTTGATAGCAGAGGGACTGTGCACATAACATCTAAGCCCTGAAATGACGAAAACTGGGTTTCCAGCTCAAAGCTTCTCATTTAACATTTTTTGCAAAGGTCTCCAAGTTAACAGTTACCTTTACATCAAAGCTGCTATGTTTCCTCACCTCTATTGTGAGGATAAAACCACTAGTAATAGCTAGGTTACAAGTCTAATGGTGGTGAGGGTAATCTAAGTACACACTATATTTCATACACACAAACAGGTCAAAACCTCTGTCTTGGACATTTCAATGGGGATGAAATTGCCTTTTCAAAAATCAGGCTAAGTTCAATGGAAGATTTCACCAATGTAATTGGCAGCAGCTTTCTAGAGAGAGGAACTGCTGGAGGGATTGGGTACTGGGGGCAAAGGGACATTAAACACACTCTGTCAGCTGCAGACTGCAGACTGTGCAGTAGCACTCCCACTGAGAGCTAATGGATGATGAAGAGACACAGCCAAAATGTCTCTGCAATGCTCATGAGCCCTGGCTGTTCTCAGGGAGGGATTTCTTCCTGGAAATCCAAAATCCTGAACCCTCCTCCCTTGGAGAAGAGCAAGAAGGAAGAGCAGAGGAGGAAACTGCTTTGAATGAAAACAACATGCACAGTGTGTGTGAGGGGGACATGACCAAGGGAGGTATGTTTTATGCTTTATGGAAGTGGCCCCTGGGAAACTTCTCTTTGGATGGTTTATGAATGTAATATTCATTCCGCCATGTGCTCAGCCATTTTATCTCTAAGGTCTCCGTGCTGCAAAATATAGCCCTGAACAGAGTGGTGTGCTCTTGCAAGGCTTCATTGACTCAATGGGATTCTCACTAGTGCATAGGCTGCAGGCAGCCTAAAATAAAACTCCAAAGGAGTTAGTGACTTGTGCACGCAAGACTTTGCATGCTGCATATTAAATCTATCTGTAGGTGGTGTTAAACTTAGAGTGTGGTCTGTCATTCGGAATGCCAGTGCGCTAAAAAGAGATTGTCAGGAAGATATTGTCTAGGAATATAAATGCCATGTGTTAAGTGCAGTTTTTATCTGAAAGCTAGGGGGAAAAATTTATTTGGTTATTGTGCTGGTTTTTGTTTGCTTTTGCTATTTTAAAAATGTGGCATTTCATGTATTGCACTCCAGCAAGTTTGGAGCAATTTGGTAGGAATCCTGGAAGCTCTCTTATCACAGTAGACCACTGCACATTCAGAAAATCTGTCTATCATTTGAGTGTTTCCATAGCAACAACCTAGTTCCAGCTGGAAAATACTGGTCCACTTCTGCCTGCATACTCTGCTCTACAGGCTTGCTTTCTCCCATGGAGCAGCAGCAAAATGTCTTTTAGCATTTGAGGCATAACATAACACTTGGGAAAAGAAACTCCATGGAAAGGACACTGCCCTACCCTTCTGGCATGCAGTAGTAAGCAACTTTTTTACTTCCAGATGAATAAAGTACTGTATCTTTAAAACAGATTCCTGAAAATTATTTCCAATTTTGCTGCTGAACTCATCTCTATAAAGAAAAGCAGTTTCACAGCTTTTTAACCAATTAAACACTTTTCTTAGTATTGCTATAAATAAAGACACTTTTTTTTGTAGTTATCATCAGTTCTTCTCCAGCTATTGGAAGTGGTGCACACTAACCCACTAGATATAGTGATTACAAATGATCTCCAGATGGTGTCATGGCAGGCCAAAATGATGGTGAATTTAAATCCAAGTGCTTATCCTCCCAGTCACAAGCAAGGAATTGTTTCAAAATGTGCCTGAGGTTTCCCAGGAGGGAAGAGGCAGGGTCCACTGTTTGGACTCAGGAAGGACCTCTCCTGTGCTGTTCCCAGTCAGGTCACCACTGGTGTTGGTGATACAGAGTGCTTCAGCAGCATGGGATGTTTCTTTAGGACAATGTGTTTTGCATGCCCCAGCTGTCACAGTTTTCCAGGCATGAGGACGGTCTGCTGACTTGATCAACTTGTGAGATTTTTTTCATGCCTACTTTCCAGCACAAAGTAGATGGGTTTAGCTTAGTCCATCATTTTTTTCCAGCAGCAAAATTTCTGCAGACAAATGGTTTCCTGATGGACACCCCACAGCTTGTAGGTTCTGTCAATACTGGCCCCAGGACAGTCCACTATGTCCTTAGTGCAGTTGTTGAGGTACAAAAGGATAATGATGAGACCTTTGTTCACCTTTTCTTTCCCTGCCTTCTGATGAAACAGTTTCTAATTCCTTTCCTGCAGATTGAGCCCACAGGAAGCAGCAGCGTTTGTGTCCACCTTGCTGAGGAGAAGGAAGAAAGAAAGGCAACAGGTTGCTGTAAACACAGTTGATCAGCCCAGTAATGCATGATCTG
This sequence comes from Corvus moneduloides, assembly GCF_009650955.1. NCBI lineage: Eukaryota > Metazoa > Chordata > Aves > Passeriformes > Corvidae > Corvus > Corvus moneduloides. The sequence goes on from NC_045477.1 coordinate 95,613,273, forward strand.
GACTTTAATGTACAATTATACCAATGCAAAAAGCAAAAAGAAGGAAAAAAAAAATCTCACAAGTTGATCAAGTCAGATGCCGAGCTGTTTGCAGGGCTTGGAATTTCTTAGTCTGTTCTGTCCTGATGTCCTCAAACGATGACTTCAGTAGGATCCACTCTGAGTGAATTTCAATAGGATTTACTCTAAGTGTTCTTTCAATACCTTTGGCTTGCTTCCCCAGATTCTCTGGCATACTTACCTGTATGAGTGAGAAGAATTTAGGGAAATGTCTTTATTTTTGAAAATTAGATAGGTAGAATCTTTTTGAGGATGATCTCGGAATATCTGAAAGATCATTGGTATTATGCACACCAAGGCAGAGAAGCGATGCTCGACTCTCCTTCTGTTACATATATTGTTACATACATTCTTTTAATCTTGTACCCTGAACCCAACAGAGATATCACTTTTATGTGATGTCTATGTCTCTGCCAGCTTCTTAAAAATTTTAATCTTTTTTTATCCCAGCAGTGAACAACACAATTGCAATTTTAACAGTGAAGTTTGTCTTCTGCCTCCCTCAGTTCAGGCTGGTAGAGTGCTGAGGCTCAAACTATTGAACTGCCTCATCATGATAATGATGCAGAGATAGTTGCTTAACAAATTTCAGCTTCAAATGATGCATCCAAGAATAGAGGGAGTATTAATGCAATTGGTTTTGCAGCCTCCATTAGAATGGAGCAGGTTTCACTTCTCTCTCCTTTGTGCCTTAATCCTTTTTGGAGACCTCTCTCCTGCACACAACCCAATGCAACTTGATTGGAGAAGGAGCTTGTGGGGGCAACAAAAACAGGAGGCTACAGCAGGGTGACCTTGCATGGAAGAATTTTCCCGGAGAGGCTGAAACTGGTCAAAACATGTGGAGCAGAAACTGTGTGTGTGTAATCCTGTTCTCTTCACTTAAGTTTCCTAATATTTAGGATGGAAAAAAACTGAAGTCTCAATGCATTTCTCAGAACATCATTCTGCTTTCAGCTCAGGTGGTGCATCTATTTTATGCTTGGAATCCTTGAACACACTGTAACATATTTTATCTCTCCTAGTTCCCACATGCCCTTCACCCATAGCAAAATCATTAGGGTCATTTATGAAGTTAATACAATGCATAACAGGCTTAACTTCTTAGTAATTTTTCCTCTTTCCGATGTCTTTTATCCACCTATGCATGTGGTCTTTAGAGATGGAGAAGGCTGGGAAATGCACCTTCTAGTAATGGCACAAGGTACTATTTAATTTGGTTCTTAATGTGATTTTCCAGGTGTCACGGCCAAGAACTTATCTTTCTGGTTGAAAGAAAGGGCCAATTTTTAACACCTGTTAGGAGCTTTTCTAAATTAATTTAAGTAATCACATTGTTATAAACATCTCCTATTGAAGGCTGCCTTGTTGTCCCATAGTGGGTATGGGGTTTGTTCTTCCAACATGCTGTTTTGCCATCCACTCATCCCTTTCTGAGCCTGGCTGGCTTGAGAATCCAACCTGTCTCCTGCATGTTAAATTGTGAAGCTCTAACCATAGCCCTAGGGAACAGTGTTGAACAACATGATTTTTTAATGAGCACGCTCAGTGTAGGTTGCTCTTGTTTAACATAAAAGAAAATCATAATCCCTGCTCCAAGCCATTTGCAGGCTAAGATCTGGATTGTGGCACCATCCAGCAGTGGGGGGAAGGTGCAGAGGGAGCTACTCCTGTAGGCATTTTTACCAAGTCTGTGGGAGCTCAAAGAGTAGCAACTGCTGCTACTCTCATGTGTAAACATGGGGAACATGACTGACACAAATTGGTAGCTCAGCTCTCACTCAGGAGGAGGCATGAAGCTTCTCTTTATATCTGAATGCCAGCAATGATGCAGAGGGAAGGATCCTTGTCTGTGCCCCATTTTTTTACTTGTGCAGAATCACAGCAGAAGTACGTACAGGGATGTTGCAGGAGGTTGCAGCAGAGCAAACACGTTGTTCTCAACAGCCTTTTGCCACAAGCACTGGTAAGGCTACCAAAGCAATTTTCTTCCTGGGCAAACAGGTTGCAGTTGTCTAAAGAGAAAGGGCAAATAGACTTGTCTTCAGCCAAAAAAACTGAAGGTAGGCCAAGAAAGGTACTTTGCAGCCATGGCTGGCTACACAGATTGAGCAGAGATGGCATCATGAACCATGTCACATGTTTGCCCAGCATATGACTCAGTGATGGCTTCCTCTTTATCACCTGCTTTTGGAGATAGTAACTCATAAAGGACCTTGATCTGAAACTTTTTACATAAATGTACTTCTTGAATCACTACTGTTTCAGTCCTTCAGAGGAAAAAGAACTTGCCCAGCCAAGGAAGTTACTGCTACACACAAAGAGCATCTGTTCCTAAACAACCAGGTGTTTCTTAACAATTCATTTCTGCAGGATATAAAACCAGGAAAAAATAGTTTGAGTCCTCAGACTGGCAAACGAAACCTTCCATGTAAGAGCTGATACTATAGATTCAGAGATTTTATTTTATTTTTGACATCAGAGGCATTTTGCCAAGAGGAGAGGCATTCAGAAGTAGGGTGTTAAGAAAGTAGTTGGGGAAGGCATTGCAAAACATGGAAATCTGTCAGGTGTCAAATGCATAGCTGTCTAGGGAATGAGAACAGGAAGCAAGAAATAGAGAATGGGAAAAGAGGAATCAGGAAGATCCAGGACACTTCCTGCACTTCTACATCTGTATATAGTAAAGACAAAATGGTGGAAAGAAGACTCATGGACACAACAGCATATGAAATGAAGCTGACTGAAAAAATGCAACATTTTTAGACCAAAGGAAGAAACCAGTGGAAAACATGCTGACTAATGTCAAGTTAGCAAAATCGACCTTTTGCAAGCATGTATGACTTCAGAGCCCTATTCTAGCAACAGAAATGTGCACTTGTCCTTAAAAAATGCAACACACTGAACATCAGAGAGCCAGATACAAAACCTGAGCAGCTGCAACTCAGAACTCTATAAAAGATGTTAGGAATGCATTCTTTAGATAAGTCTGATATAAAGAGGTACAATATCTCAGTATGGACACTTCCTTTGTACATAGAATCTATACAAACATTAAGAACTCTTTAGCCTGACATAATTGTACACAGAGTAAGAATTATACCAGTACTACTAAGTAAAAAAAGAAAATAAGTAATTTAACTAATTTAAGCCAATGAAAAATATGTGTTCAGATTAGGTTAAATCAGGACTGACAGACAGCTCAACATCCCTAAATTTCCAGGATACCCATACTTTGGGAAGAGAATCAAAGAACCTGCAATGGCACCTAAACTAAGACCACATATGGCAGCACTGAAAACTGTCCACAGCCCAGAAGTGCCCAGCCTGGGATGAGCTTGCAAAAAGCCAGCAAAATCTAGCAGATGCCTAAATACAAATGTCAGAGCATGTTTGGACAAAAGACTGGTGAGTTGGTTATCTTGTGCCTACCCAAAGGCAGAGCCTTCTCTTTAAGACCTCTGGTCAGATATGGCCAGCAGTCATATTAGAGACTCATAGGATGATTTGTGTTGGAAAGGTCTTTAAATATAATCTAGTTCGTATGGGCAGGGACACCTTCCATTAGACCAGGGTGTTCAAAGCCCCATCCAACCTGGCCTTGAGCAATTCCAGGAATGCAGCATTTTCAGCATGTACCTAGTGTGCAGGAACAGCAACAGGTCCAGGCTCATTTCAAAACATCCTCTGAGAAAGGCAAGGCCCTCTTTTCTTGTACAGTGACTAAAGCCTACATATGAGATAAGAGGAAGTTGCTTCCATCACCTCTTCAGTTCCCAAAATATGTAAACCCACGTCTGTCTCCATAAGTGCCACACAAAACAGATGAAAGATGAAGATGAAAGGGGCACCGTTCCACTCTCCCTTTGGAGAGACAGTGTAGCCAGGGAAGTCACAGGCACATAAGCGGAATAGGGCAAGGGGTGCCTGATCTAGTCTTGTGCTCGGGCAGAATTGCCTTTTCGGATGAGTTTTTTCAGCATTAAATGCAACCACCCTGAAGCCTATGTGGACAGTAGAAGAATGTAACCTTTTGATGACAAGCATATGCACCACAGATAACCTTATCAGACCTCAGCACAGGCACACACAGATTGAAAAACATTTGGCATGACAACACAGATTTTTCTTGCAGCCTTGCCAACCTTATCTGAGCCAATTCAATCAAACACAACAATGTATTGTTAGGTAATAAGTTTCCTAAAAAGGGCCAAACTCTGTGTTATGCCTCATAGGCACAACTGTGTGAGTGGTCCTTTTGTGCACAAGGCTCTACAAGTTAATAAGATTTGAAACCGACATCACTTTCATTTGGCTGTAGTTTCTTTCCAAAAGAAAGCTGGTTATAATTTTGCAACAGAAAATGGGGAACTGTGCTGATTTTAAGCTTGGTTATTTTTAATTACTGGTGCAGACATACAGGCATATGAAATATCTGATGAGAGGTGGGAACGACACTTCCAAAAAACTGGTTCCAGCTCCCTGTTATTGAAGGCAGTCACATCTCACGCAATTTTTAAGGTATTTTTGTCCAAACGCAATTATGCCTATGTTAAGAATTATGGTGGCATTATTCTGTATTAAAAAAAAAAAGAAAGAAATTAAATCTTTGACCTACTTAAATAAATGAAGCTCAGTCTAACCTTCTCCCTGCTAGAGTACTGAGGTTCCCCTTGCAGGTCTGGCAGGGATACCAGCAGTGACTGCACACTGGCCCATATACAGGTGGCATGCAAGTAACATTCTGCTATTGCTTACATACTTTGTCCTGCCAACACAGCAAAATGTTTTCAACACCTCAGACCTATCACTGGACCCTTCTGCAGGACAAAGTTTAAGAGTTATTTGTCCATACTATCTCACCTGGGATTCTGCTATGGGACTTTGCTGTCGTTTAAACAGTGGCTGGAAGTTTTGTTCTTGTTTCTGACCTGCCTTTGATCACCATGGTGATCCTCCAAGAAGTCTCCTGCTGCTGGTCTTCCTGCCATTCTCAGCTGCTCTCTTCCCCAAGGACACCTTCCCTGTTCTTACTGTTGCAGTGAGCTCAAGGCATATTTATCATACAAATAAATGAGTAATTTCAAAATTAGTAATTTCAGATGTACAACGGCAGCTGTTATGTGAGATTTAAATACAAACCATAGGCCAGATGAAGTCTGCACAAATATGCCATTTACACTGTTGGGGAAACTGGTCCCATCATTTATTATTTTATTTAGGAGCAGTTGCCATATTATCTTTTCTCTCCCCATCTAGCAGTTTTGTTTCTTGCAGGAAGGTGGTTGCAGAAAAACAAAGAATGTAGGAGAATAGGTAGAAGTGATAGGCAGAAACACTTCCCAAGGTTTGTCTGCACAGTGGTTGCAACGAGTGTCCTGATGCCCATGTATGTCAGGGATGCGCAAGAAGTTAGATCCCACTAATGCTTATGAACAGTCAAGCTCTCAGGTCAGGTAAGCAGTTCACAGAATCATAGAATGGGTCAGGTTGGAAGGGACCACAGTGGATCATCTGGTACAACCTCCCTACCTCTCTGCACAAGCAGCGTTACCCGAGAGCACACTGCACAGAATTGCATCCAGATGATTCTTGAGTATCTCCAGTGAGGGAGACTCTCCAGTCTCTCTGGGGCAATCTGTTTCAGTGCTCACTTACCTGCGCACCAAAGAAGGTCTTCCTCATGTTCAGGTGGAAATTTCTGTGCATCAGTTTCTACCTGTTGCCTCTTGTCCTATTGCTTGGCACCGCCAAGAAAAGCTTGGCCGCGTCCTCTGACACCCTCCCTCAGATAATTATATATGTTGATAAGGTCCACTCTAAGTCACCTCTTCTTGTGTCTGAACGGGCCCATCTCCCTCAGCCTTTCCTCATACAAGACATGCTCCAGTCCCCTCATCAGCTTTGTCGCCTACTGCTCCAGAAGCTCCATGTCACTCTTGCAGAGCCCAGAACTGGACACAGCACTCCAGATATGCCTCACAGGGCTGAGCAGAGGGACAGAATCACCTCCCTCAACCTGCTGGCAATGATCTTTATCCAGGTAGTTATTTCATCACTGAAGGCAATCAGGCTGGTCAAGCATGATTTGCCTTAAATGAATCCATGCTGACTACTCCTCATCACCTCATTATGGATGGAAATGGCCTCCAGAATGAGGCATTTCCTCACCTTTCTAGGGATTGAGGTGGGGCTGACTGGCTAGTAGCTCCCTGGGTCCTCCATCTTTCTCTTTCTGAAGACTGGGGCGATGTTTGATTTCTTCCAGTCCTCAGGCACCTTTCCTGACTGCCATGACCTTTCAAAGATGATTGTGAGCTGCCTCATTTTGGTGTCTGCCAGCTCCCTCAGTACTTGTGGTTGCACCCTGGCAGGGCCCATTGACTTGTGGATTTTGAGTTTGCCTGTGTGTTCTGTAACACAATCCTCCATGACCAGAGAAAGGTCTTTCTCTCAGTGGCCCATACTGTCTTTGGAGTCTTCTCCAAGAGAGAATGGAGCCTCAGAAGTTGTTTGTCCATCCTTCTTGAGGCTTCTAGACGTCAGTGATACTTCACGGGTAATGACATCGATCAGCAGCTACAAACACTCAGTGAAGACTCATGATACTCATCTGAAGAGAAGGAAACCAGAGACAACCCCTACTTTTGCAGTGTCTGAAACTTACTCAAGTATGGCCTAGAAAGCTGCAGGTCAGGAGATGGTCATCAATGACGTCACACCTAACCTCACACTCCTCACACTTTGCCAAAGTTTTCTGTTAAAAATGTTGTTATTTTTATTATTAATTACCTGCTCATTTCATGTTAAAGCATACAGACAAAAGAAAAAGTGAACAGAGGGCATACAAGAGTATATTCATGGTTAATGGAAACCTTCACCATGTTGATTGCACTACCTTCAACACAGTTGAGATGGTTCAGTGTAAGATCTGGTTCATAATGCTGTAGGATTCTGACACACATTTAATAGCCATATTTCTTGCCTCTTTCCTGCCTAAGTCTGTCCCAAACATGTAATTTCTAGTTCAGTAATATAGGAGTTGTTTTATGTGCAACTGGGGGCTCAAAATCAGTATTTTCTACCATGAGTAAATTCCCTAAATTAGAAGAGTATACTTAATAAACAGGTAATTGCCAGACACATGGCCATTAGGACTCTAAGACACCTGACTTTTCATGCCAGGTCATCCACACAGAAAACGTTGTGACTCAGTTTCCTAGTGCTACCAGTTTTCTTTCACCTGGAAACACTGAGAACTCCATTTCATGCTTTCAGGCACTAAGTAAGTGTGAGTCTGCAAGCCACAGGAGCTGTGACAAGCTAAAGCCCCTACAGGTAAGTGCTGGTTACTATTTTTGTTTAAAAAAATTCTAAACCAAATCTAGCTTGATTCAGCTATAATCCAGTGCCACATGCTGGCTATCTAGTCCATCTATAGAGACACGTAATTAGGGTTTGTCCAGGAGGTATGTGACCAAGACATCAAAAACAGTTCTCCCAGTTAATTCTTTAAAGATTAGATATCTGGTAGCCCTGGGCAGTAGGACATGGGAATCACTCCCTTTTTCCCTTGATCTTAAGCAATACTGTGTTCCCAATTCTAATGGCAAAATTAGAAATTATTTTTATTCAAATGAGACGCTTTTTCAACCAGCAAGAAAATAATTTTATGAGTGTTACTCATTTTATTATAGGCATACAATAACTGCCTTTCACATAAAATAATTCTTAGACATTTACATTTGAAAAACAATATTGTAAATAATGGCTTGAATACCTCAGGGAGTGAGGATATAAAATCATAGCTTCTAAAATTAAGTAATGTTTAAAGCTAAGCATGGTCACAACATCTTTCAACAGGTGTGAGGGTGCCCTAAAATAAAAATAACATTTTTTCACCTCGCTAGTTTTGAAGTGTGACTGATTGTATTTAAAACAAAAATTCGAAGAAGAGTTTTTTTTTTTTTTTCCCATGCTGTGGTTATGAATAGCAAGTTTCATCCCTGAAAGTTGTAAAATGACTGAGACATAAATCTTGCAAAAGCAAAGTTTAGAACAAGCACAATAATTCAGACCTAACTGCATGGTCATAAATAGGATTCTTTAATGTATAATAGGCTCCAAAGTTTCATAACTCTCACAATAAATCTTGTTTTCGTCTGGAGAAAATGGCAGGGTCATGCTCAGATGTGGTCATTTAGATTTATAATTTCTTTTAGCCTGGTTCATAAGACTATTGCTTCAATGTCATTAGTGAGTTTTGTACTCAATATAAATCTTGGATGGAGTTTTTGCAGAAGGCTAATAATTTGTCCTAAAAACTCATGGTTATATTGAATCATTTTCTCACATCATTAAATTAATTTTGTTTTCTCTCAAAGCCTATAAAATCCTTTCTCACAACATTCTAGACATTTCAACCCTTCATGGAAAAGAGCCATATAGAGGGATTTCACATTAAGTGACAGTAGCATTAAAATCAAAACAGGAATAACTAAACAAAACAAATCAGAGGCTCCAGCCCCGTATTCAGTATGTAACATCAGTAAAAATCAGATGTACTGAGCAGTGAAGCAATTTGCAGGCAGGAGTTAGGAGGGAGAAAGCCTGGGATTTCCTGCCAGCTGCATCGCAGAGTTCCTGTCAGATGCTGGCCTCATCATTCAGCTCTTGCAATGCTGCCAAGCCCCAATATGCAAATTAATTAACCAACTCTTCACTTCACCAGCCGCTGAGATTTAAAAAATGTTTCTGCAAGTACCCCTTGTTTCTTTGCATTCTAGGCTGGTGGGGGTCCTGTTTTTTCAGGTTCTCACCTCTGGCTTCCAGAACTGTACGCATACCCCATTTTATTCCTGAAGTGAATTTATATTCTCACTCAATCTCCTGGCTCCAGGAGCTGGAGTGTTCACAAGATATGTATCATGAGGTCTGCAGTGGAACCAAGAATTGGTAACTAATGTCCTTGGTGGGTCCTGCATGCAATGAGAATTTTCTTCCACTGGTTGCATCTACTTCAGATGCATTTACAAGATTTCATTCACATTTGCAGGTCTCTGAACTGCTCAAGAGAAAGGTGCAATATCTGTGCTGTGCACAAAATGTGGTAACATCTAGCTTTGAAGTCTGCTCAGCTGTTCGCCAGACAGCTGATGAGGCTTATCCAATTTCCAGAGCCCTTCATCTGCTCTATGAAATGGAAAATAGCTGTATTTATATAAATAATAAATGAAATGGTAGGAGGTGGCACTTGAAAATATTTACTATGTTTCTTGTCCTTTATTAGGGCCAATAAAAACATGTTACTGTGTACTGCAAATGGTTTCCTCTATGCAGCTCTTCACATCAGCTTGTAACAAGAGGGGGTTCAGTTCCTGTGCTCAGTTGTATTGGTGCCTGTCAGTGTAAGCCCATCTCACTTGCTGCAGTGGTGGTAGTGCAAAAGAAGAGCCACGTTCAGCCCTGTGTCTGTCTCCTGCATGTGACTGCATCTGGGCTCCTACACACACGGGGCTTTCCCTTAACCTTCCCACAGACCAAGTACCCAGCTTTGGGAATAGTGCCTTGCAGTGGAGATGCATTTCTTATAACACTGACTTTCTAGAATTGTGTTCTTGCAAGATCTATCTGCATACATAACAACTGTTAATTAGGTCCTCTTTGATCTTTGCTCAGACTTCCACGCTTATTTCATTTTACTGCACTTTGAAGTAATTGTAGGCTATGGTATGGAAATATAGAAGGAAACCTCTCTAGAGAAGGGGAAATTACTGCAGTTGGAGAACCATAGAAAACTGAGCTACAAGGGATCATGAGAGGTTATACTCTGAAAGCATTTGATTTAGCACGGCTTTTGGAAGATTGCTGTAGTATAACAATGTCAAATCACTTTAAAATTTTTCTTTGCAGCACTATTGTGTTAAAAAGGAAGGATACTTGTTTCTGAATGTCTGGTGAAATAAAGTAAGTTGAATATTTCCTATTCTGAAATAGTTTTCAACATGTGGACTCTGCCTTTCTCCCCGCTTGAGGCATTCCATGGCAGGGCAACCTCAAAAAAATATTGCACTTGTAGTTACTGATCTCTTCTCAGAAATGCTAGAGAGAGTAGAATCAGATATGGCATACCACAAAATTTTATGTGGTGGTTTTGTAATGAGAGAAACAATACTTCTTGAAGTGGAAAGGGAAAATGGCCCTCTGGTGTGCTTTTTTACAGCAGCTGGGAAAAACTAGCAATATGGTAGAAAGTAATTTCATGTTTTGACCTCTCAAATTCCTTCCAAAGCGCTTTCATGTGCTGCAAGAAGTGAGCTGTCACCCCTACACCAATTATTTGAATTCTCTAATCTCTTTCTATTACTCTGCCAAATCTGAGTTCCTTAATCCCTTCCCTTATTGGAGGGGAAAATCTGTCCTGCACCCACAGAGATTGAAGTGATATTAAAAGGCTGAGGAGAGAACCTGTGTACTCGTTTGTCTTTCAGCAAGGAATAAATCGTAAAAGCGGGAAACTGCCTCTGAGTGTTAAGGAAAAGAAAGAAGATATGACATGGGAGGGAACCCGATTTTGTGTGCCCTGTTGTAGCCCATAGGTAATTCTGCTGAAGTAGCAGTCACACAGGGTTCAGCGCCACCGAGAGTAGAGTTAGGCCACTTCAGCTTGCCTTGTCTCTATCACAGTAGACACACATGAGGGCAGTTTATATTTTATTGCATTGTAGATATGCTACTCTTCCTACACTACTTAGAGTCAGCCAGTAAAGATCTTACAAGGCAGCAGGAAAACAAGAGAAGCAAGCAGTAACTTAGCCACTAAAGCATATGTCCATAGGCATCTAAGCATTGTAAGATGATGAAGAGGTTTTAAACCTTTTGTTACTTTTCTGAAATGTTCTTTGAGCACTCAGGAACTGCCATGATGAACTGTAGCACTCAGAACCTCTCATACTTCTGGGAGCCCAGGAAAGTTTTCTGCTTTAACAAAAAAATCAACAAAAAACTGGCCTTTCGTCTGGAGAAAATTATCACTGCAAACCAAATCCTGCAGCCAGGAGGAGTCCCTCTGTAGTCAGCAGGCCTTCTGATTCACTGGCAAGGTTAAGAGGACACCCACATCAACCCCCCACCCCCCACCCCTTCTTTTTTCAGGAAAAGACACAGGTAAGCATGAATTAAGCATGAAGTAACCTGTGTGAACCAGCAGAGGCTCTCAGGTCCTGAAAATAGGAAAGCTAATTTTTACAGCCATAGCTGTACTGCAAACTGCACAACGGTCTCAGCATAACTGCCCCCTATCCCAGCCATCCCACCCTTCCCGAGTGTCTTGGGCTAAATGAGGCACATTTCGTCTGGTTTATAGAAAACAAGAACAAAATATTGGTTGTAGTAACAACTGGCAAGTTGAAGGAAGTAACACCTGGATCTCCATAGTGGACAAAAGCCTCTCAGGGATAAAAAATGAACTATTTCCTCTAGCAAGGGCTTAAAGTACATCAGCCACTTCAAACTGGCCCATGCCAAAACAGGACTTGTGTCCATTAGCGGTGGTTTGGTTGTCAGACTTGCTCTCGAATTCTCACTGCCAAGGGCTTCTGACCAACACAAAGTTGACTCTGAGTGCTGCATCCACCTGGCAACTGGCTCTGCCAGGATGTCTTCCACTCTGAAGCTGGAAATGCAGGTGCCAGCTCCTCAGCTGAAAAATACAGATGCTAACCCTGTTCCTCTCCTCTCATTTTCACTGAGTAGTCCTGCTTTCTGATATTGTAAGCACATGAAGCCTGCAGTAGGACTGGAGATCTGGGCTAAGATACACACATTGGACTGGGCAAGACCCAGAGTTTGTGGTGAGGCTGTGAAGCACTCTGGAGCTTTTTGGGAAACTGGATTGGGCACTTCAATACGTATAATAAAAAAATCAGAGTTACATTGGTACTTGCATTACAGCTCTACGTTAAGTGATTTCTAATTCTCGTGATACTTAATTTGCAATTGTCCTGCCTCAGTCATTTTATATAGTAACAGACAGACTCATTCCAGTTGTAGAAAAGGGACCATTTTGCCACATTTTTCAGCACAGGGAACAGAGAATCTAATCCCACAACTTTCACTGAATGATGAGCCAAATCCTCACTCATACAGGCAAATTACCTTTAAATGTTACTCATAGGTGAATGGTTGTAGGATCAGGCCTACAGAAAGCACTTGTTGGTTTAATTTGCTCTTGCATTGTCTTTAATCAGTCCTGATATCACTACTGAAACTGCAGCCGGCCATCCTGCTTAAATCAAGTCCATGTGTTTTTGTCTCCACAACTGTGAGAGGACAAGTCATGAACATTGTGCTCGCAGTAAAGCAGAATCTCCTCAGTGAGTAGTGTGCCAGTGGCAATACACTGAAATATTGAAACTGAGAGTACAGCAGGTATAGAGATTTTGACGGAAAATTAAATTGTAGTAGGCAGTTCTATTTCCTTGCCCCATCAATTACTTCTGTTAATGGTATATTCAGATCAATAAAACTATGTTAACTAAAACAGAAAAAGAAATTTCATCAGCTATGTTTGGAACCTATTCCTAAATCTTTCAAATTGCTTTCTGTAAATGAAGAAATGCTTTTGCCAGCTCTCATGGGAGTGAAATTTTCCTTTTTCAGATGAAAAAGTGACTTGCATCCAAGGAAGAAATCAAATGAATAGTGTGATAGGGTGCTGCTTTTTTCAGGAACCTTTTGCTCCACCTATATACATGTAAATACTGCTATGACAGGCGTTCTTGCTTTAATCACATTTTCCTTGTCAGCAATCCTCCCTTTTCTTCCATATCTATCAGTCACTTGTGACATGTCTTTACTCATTATTGCCTGACAATACCTGGCCTGTGATAACTACCAATTTTCATGTTCGTAGCAATTACATCACTGTTGCCATCCACTGCTTTGTTGCTTTCAGGTTGCATTTCTGAGCTTATCATAAAAAAAAAGCTGCTCATCTATCTGAGAAGTCATCAAACAACACGTAGAACAACACACATTTATACTGGGAGAATGGCAAAGAGACATCCCACTGCACTAACACCACCACTATGGAGGCTAATGTTAATGCAATGCAAACAATATTCATCTCCACTCTCATTTGAGTTTCACTCAGATTTACTACTCAGATTGATCCTGCAGGAGTACATCTCAGATCCCTAAATAACAAGTAGTACTGACTCTCTGAGTGATCCCTTCAGTGCAGCTGTGTGAACAACAGAAATTCCAGGGGTAGATTTCAGAAATCGTGGGGTCAACTATATTTTAATTGCCTGATGTTCAGAGTCTTATTAATGAACATGTGTTTCTATTTCTATAAGGTCTTTCAAACATTTCTGGCCATGTGTATTATTTGCCTAGTAATCTTCAAGTGTGAATCTGAGGCGTGAATTTACTTATGTGATTTGCCAGTGGCAGGGGATGAGATGGGGCAAAAGGAGGTGAAAGGTTAAGGGGGTTGTTTCTGCTCTATTAAAGCCAGTTGTTTCAAGGCAGGAAATGTGGCCATGGGGTTGCAAGGCAGTGCTGTCCTTCCCTTCAGACTCAGGCTGGAGCTGAGTTTATCACTGCTGAAAAGAAAGATACACACTACTGTGATCCAGACTCAGCACTGGAAGTGGTTTCTTCAAGAAATATTACAGTCCTGGAGAGCACATTGATTGTGAAAGTTCTCACACACTTTCACTGTAGTGTTTTTGTCCTACAGCCACCACCCTTCCTCATGCTATGTTGTTACACTGATCTGCCTTCAGCAACAGGGTCTTTGCACAGAAATTTTGCAAATCTACTGGCAAAGCTTCAGATAAAGTTCAAAAGAGGCAGATGATATTCATTAGCACATCGATTCAGTAAAACAATGCTTTTATTCATTCTGGGCCATGGAAATTAGCTGGCTGTTCCTCTTCTGACAGCAGTACGAAGCTAGTGCTTTCAGACCTAAGTTGCTTGGAAGTTACCAATTTTTAATATAGCATTACCAATTTTCTTGACTGACCCAGTCTTCTGAGCACTGATTTGGAGTAGCCTGATCTGACCTGACCTGACCTTACCTGACCTGCTTTTCCTTTTTAAAAGAATTTTTCATTTTTACAAATCTAAAACTTTGGTTTCCAATTCTGTGTTATCTCAGTGTCAAATTATCTGTATGTCCTTCAATGCTTCAAAGCAGAGCAAAATTCTCTCCATTATGATTCAATGCTGAAATATTGCAATGAGTAGATGGACCTGTCCAGACAGTGTAAAAGCTGTGTCCCTGGCCCTTGTAAGAAAGGAATAGAAAGGAGATGCTAGACTATCTTCTCATCTGATTCCTTTTCCCATCATGGCTACCAAAACTGCAGGGAGGAAAGAAGTAGGGAATGGAGGATCAAGGCAGAGCTCTGCTTATCCTTGTTCTGCTTTGCTGCTCCAGAGGGAGGTTTTCTGAGGAAGCCTGAGAAGATCAAAAACAAGTCAAGCCCTTAAAATTTTACCGTTTCAGCTATGTTGCCATAATAGTCTATTTTTTGTAACAGGATTAGAATGATGCAGGTCACTTACTTTAGTGTCACTGCATAAGATTCATCCACTCAATTTATGCATCTTGCTTATCTGTAAGCATCTGGTGGAAAAGTCCTCTGGTGAAAGTGCTTCAGTTAGCTGCACTGTCATTGGAGAGAAGATGCAAGGTTCTTTGAGGACCTCAGACAAAGGCCCAACTCTGACACATTCATTAATGTGGAACTGATTCTCCTTGGCCAATTCCTTAGTTCCTCTCCTGCCATACTGTGTCAGCCCCATCTCCAGCCGCCCTTTACATTTTGCTCAGGTGTGTTCAGAGTCAGTTCCTTTTGGAGTACCCTCAGTAATAGTGGCCATGTTCCTAAAACATTGCTCCTTGGAGTCTGTGTCTCCCATTTCTTCCTCAGTTTCCCTTTTACCCTGGCTTGTGCTGCCAAATTAATGCCAGCTAAATCTTGGAGGTGGGACCAGTGGGCACAGTAGGGCATAGCTCCTGTGACAGGCAGTGGAGTTTCCTGGGAGAGTAACTCTAGCAGCTGGGTCCACTGAATGGGGCTGTGCAGCCTGGACATGGACCCATCCCTTTCCCCTTCCTGTGCTGAGAGGAACTGCAGCTGTGCAGTTGGAGGGGAGGGCACACATCCTTAGAGCCAGTGCAGAGAATGGGGATGTCAACTGCTGCACGCTGCATCCCTGCACGGAGCTGCTGCTCTGGAAGGGGCAGGGGTTTGTTCTGTATTAGTATTATTTGTGACTGTACTTTGCTCCTCGCCTTGAATAGTGTCATCTTGGGTCAGATCAATCACAGCAAATCATGTCATGTAAAGCATGAAGTGTAGGAGTTGGACAATATTAATTGAAATTTTTTATGAGCTCCAGAGAGAAAACAATTATTCTATAAGCTAAAACTAAATAAAAATAAAATAAAATAGTTAAAATTAAAATTAATGTTTTGTGTCCTCCTGGTGATCCATTTTAAAATTGGGTTGCTGTCTCTTATAGATGAAATATTTCTGCACCTTTCAAACAGGGTGAAATTAACTTAGCAGGTCTTTTCTCTGTCTTGCAATACCCAAGACAACTTCACATCTCCAGTTTAAGACAAGTTCTGTTGTGACAGAGAAAAATACCAGACAAATACCTTCACTGAAGTCAGTATAGGATTAGGCCTCCATCAGTGGTGTCAGCCTATATGAATTTTAGGGTAGAACTTGTCCAAAGTCTACAGGTGAGAAAGACTTATTCCATGTTTGGGTATTATGTTTATTTCCTGACAGCAAACACTGATATTAATAATCATTCCTGCACAGGTTTGAAGTTTGGGGTTACAATCAATAATTAAAACAAAAAACATTTTAAGTGCCAGTCAGTAACAAACCCACAAAAGAATTTCTATTGCTACTGTATGGATTACATTAGTCTTTACACAACTTAAACATCTCAGCTGTTTGCAAAGCCCTGAGCACTGGCTAGAATAAAGTCTCAACATGGTAATTCCTCACTTTTTTTATAACATACAATTGCAGTTATTTGGAAGTTATAGCTTTGTATACACTAGTTAGTGATAACTTTTTATTTTAAAAATAATTACAGAGTTTCTGAATTATATGTACTGTCACCTGCTTAGTAGGGGGATTTTGACAAAAAAACATTCCTCTGCTTGTATTCAAGAGTGTGTAATGAACAATGGATGTTGCCAGAAGAAAGTAGAAAACTGTAACAGTAATGCTGGAAAAACAGGATAGCAATCAGAAAACTTTTCTAGCAGACTGGCTGCACTGTTGGTACAAACTGGAGTAGTCCTTTGGGCTTTATAGGGTTGTGATTAATTACTTCAGCTGACAAACCCGACACATTAAATTTCCTTCTCATTCTCTCCCATCATCTACGTAAGATAGTAAAAGGAAGAAATAAATAAGAAATTAAAAACATTGTCTTGATAGATGAAAATGAGCTCTGGTGCTCTGGTTAGTCCAAACACAGATTTTTTCCCTTTCACCTAGAAACCAAGGAGCTGGACAATATAAAATTGGAATACCATCTTTTCCTAGCTGTACACCTAACATTTTATAAGGGCAGAAAATACTCTAAGAACATGGACTTTAACACTGTGAAAGCAACAGGAAAAAACTTGTCCCTGGAGGGCAAGAATAAACTGAACTTTGTTTGTTGGCAAAAGAGAAAAAATAGTAGCCAACAACACATGAGTACAGTAGATTTATCTATCTGACCTAGCACAGGTGTGGTTACCACATCTGCTTGGGACTGTAAGCTTGCCATCCTGAAGAAATTTCCGAGTAAAAGAGCCCAAAAAAGCTGTCAGTCCTCCTCTGTGATACCCTGGTTTGACAAACATTTAACAAAACACTTCTCTCGACTATTCCATTTTGGCACAAAAGCAGGACATAGACAGCATTGTTTATCTCAAAGGAACAGGCAGCTGTCTTGGTAAAAGGTTAGATATTGAAGCACATGTATTTGAAGCACAAGCAGCAGCTTTGTCCCATGTCCCAGGGTCTAATGCTGACAAATGCTGCAGATACACTCAGGAAGGAGAGGCAAAGGATGAAGCTCTGAACAAGCTCAGTGGGCCTTTCACTGTGAGCGTAGAACAATCTCAGTCTGCAGCAACTTTTTTTTTGGTTCTAAGTCAGGTAGGTGTGGGTAGAAAAAGTTAAATCATGTAAGTCACCTATGTAAAAAATGTAAGCAAAATATCTGGTTTACTTGTTCACAAGTGTTCAACGGCAATGGGATCATACTCTTGATGGAATTCAAAAGGACACCAGCTGATGGTGATTTCCCGCTCCCCACTGAAACCAAAGGATCCCAAGCCCGGAGGATGATCCTCTGACTGATTTTGCAACAGAACAGTCTGTGAACCATCAGAACAATGTCTACTGAGGGAACCATAGGAGTAACAAAGAGCTGAAGGTTGTAGCTGCTTCAGCTAGGCCTGCACAAGCATTTCTGTCCCTGAGATAAAGAAACGCAACATCTGTGAATAATCTAGACTTAAGATGTCATTGCTCATCATATCCTTTCCTGAGCATGGTATAAGAGGAAAACAGAAAAAGGTGAAGAGCAAGTCAAGAACCACAGAATGAAACGCTACATACAGATCCCTGGGAAGGGGATAGTGTTAAAAAGAGATGAAAGGTTTGAATTTGTGAATCTGTTGGATTAAGGCCCAAACAGTGGATTCCATCCTAGGTGGAGGAGATCGACTTTGTCTGGCTTTGCAAAATTTTGTGAGCCAAAATTGCCAAGACTGGTCTGGCCCCGGGTCTAGAGCTCAGCCAAATGTTTGTTGATTTCACTGTTTAATTTCACTGGAAGTTCCTTTCCCAAACCCCTTAATTAATTTAAAGTTATGTGAAGTACTTCCAAAGTCATTCTGCAGATTGGGCAGACCTAAGATTTGAAGCATTTTCCAAGGCATTCAGACAATGTCAAGCCCTACTGGAATCCCACCAATTGCAGTGTCACTAACAGACTTGCAGTGAACAGCCCTCAGGACATGACAACAAAGATATTTTACCCTTGACAGCAAATTCAGTAGCCTTTTTGTATTGTTTCCCTCCTTTCCTAGGAGCAAACAGGAATAGGATGCAAGCATGTAGTTGAGCATTAAATAATTAATTTCTATTACTTAAAAGAGGTGGGGTTTTATCCCTTGCTTAAAATTTATCACTTTATTTTGAAGAGTGTCTGCTTGGTATCTGTGGTTTCAGAGAAGGCTGTTCAGGTTGTGAGAAATTGTTTTCCTGGCTGTACTATGTATCTTCATAAAGCCAGCAATGTAGCTGCAATTCAAGGATCATTTTTCTTCCTGTTTTTGAAATATCTAGTTAGAAAGGAAATCACTCAGGAAGGAGTGCAAAAAAAATTAATTATGGCAGAGAACTTATAATGTAATGGTAAGAATTGTGCTGGCCCTGTTGGATATAGACATGATTGGGAAGAAGAATGATCAGGAGGCCCACAGTGTTTCTCTGGGATCAGAGGCACTGCTCATCAAAGAAAGATCTCATCTGTACAGAGATTCCCCATGTGCTTCATCACTGGCTTTTCTGTGAAGACCCCAAACCTCACTTAGTGAAATGATCTCGTTATATTGGATACTGCTAATACTTGTAAGGGGGATTAGCACAAAGGCTTAGTTGGATTGTAGCAAACCACACAGATTGGACCCATAAGAATGAGACAAAGGCACTGTAAAAAACATTATATTCCTTAGTACATTACTCTGTAAATGCAAACAGAGGGTGACATCAATTCCTAGCTCTTAACTAGCTGTGTCTACGATGGGAGTGGGAAGGGACAGGAAAGTAGGACAGTGACAAGGATGTGGTAGAGTGATTATTGAGGATGTGTGTAAACTTGAGCTCTGCTCTAAATTATTATGTCCTGTTTAATATCAAATCAATAAAATATTCTGTAGAGGAAAAACAAAAGTAATAATTTTTTTAATGGATGCCTGAAAACTGAGCAGAGAAACTGGTAGAATGAGTAGCAGAAATATACTCTTATCAGAGAAAAATGCATTCCGTAGGATACAAAAAGAAAATTCAATAGTTAGATTTTCCTGTGTTTCTTCTATCTATTTATTGGTTTATATTCTAGAGTGCCTTTTTTCTCAAAGCTAAACTTCACTTCAGAATGGCATAATGTGCTTTTCACAAATCTGAACATTTGGGACTGCAGAGTAAAAAGAGTACCACTGAAATGCCAGCAAAAGGTGTATAAACAGCTCCACACCATGCAAGGAGATTAGGCAGTCTTTATCCACACCAATGAAATATCAAAAGATCTCTTTCTGGTCTACAGTACAGGTGTGACAACCAAAGAATCTGAATTATTTTGTCTTTCAGTATCTTCTGTCACCCTCTTTTGGCACTGCACAAAGTAAATGATCTAGTGTTCACAGTTGTAAAGAGCTCTGCTGATATTACAGAAAAATAAATTTGTTGAAATACAATTCTTTAAATAACTTTGCTGGTAGGTTTACCCTCATGGAAAACTCGTGCCCACCAAAGTTGCTCTATCACTCCCCTTCTCAGCTGTACAAGAGAGAGAAAATACAATGAAAAGCTCATGGATTGAGACAAGAACAGGGAGAGATTTCTCACCATCATGGACAAAACAGTCTCAGCTTGAGGAAATTAAACTTGCTACCAATCAAATCCCAGTAGGATAATGAGAAGTAAAACCAAATCTTAAAATACTTCCCTCTCACCCCTCCCTTCTTCCTGGGCCCAACTTCACTCCCATTTTTCTCTAACTTCTTCTCCCTCCCATGGGAGACAGTCCTTCCCAAACTTCTCCGTTTCCCATGGGCTGCTTTCTACTTCCAGCATGAGTGCCTTCCACAGGGTGCAGTCTTCCAGGAACAAACTGCCCCAGGGTAGGTCCCCCGTGGGGTGACAAGTCCTGCCAGCAAACCTGCTCCATCATGGGCCCCAGTGTAGGTCCCCCTTGGGGTGACAAGTCCTGCCAGCAACCCTGCTCCATCGTGGGCTCCTCTCTCCACACGTCCTGCCAGGAGCCTGTGTCGCTGTGGGCTTCCCGTGGGGTCACATCTTTCTTCAGGCATCCCCCTGCTCTGTTGGGGGGTCCTTCATGCACTGCAAATGGATCTCTGCTCCACCATGGACTTTCATGGGCTGCAGGGGCACAGCTGCTTCACCATTATCTACACCACAGGCTGCTGTGGAATCCCTGGTCCAGCACCTCGAGCGCCTCCTCCCCTTCCTTTCTCACTGATCTTGGTGTCTTCAGGGCTGGTGGTTTCACATGTTCTCACTCCTCTCTCTGTCTGCAGCTACTGTTGTGCTGTAAATTTCCCTCTTCTAAAATTTGTTACCTCAGAGGTGATACCACTGTTGATACTGGGCTCGATCTTGGCCAGCAGTGGGTCTGTCTTGGAGCCAGCTGGCACAGGCTCCACTGGACATGGAGGAAGTGTCAAGTAACCTCACAGATGCCGCCACTCCCAGTCCCTCCCAGTACCAAAACCTGGCCAAGCAAACTCAATACAAATATGTGGCACTTCTTATCTCAGAGGGCATGTACCAGACAGGTCATCCTGCAAGCACTTAGACACTGTAAGCAGCTGTTGAGAAAATGATTTCATTTTGCTGATGGCAATTGAGTTGCTTGAATTTGCTCATTTCTGCCAAAGGTAGACCATGGTGTTCAAAAGGGGGGGTGAAGGGGGGGCTGGGGCGGAAGCTGATAAATACAATTACAGTAGGAGGTGTGTGCATGTTAATTGCCTTCTAGCTTCACCAAGGAAAACTACTATTGACTAATATTGATTAAGTGGGATGAAATCCTCCTTTATTTTTTCTCTGAAGAGGGAACCGAATTGGTTCTTTCATTAAATAATAGAGAAGAGGCCTGTTCCCAAACTATATACTGCTCAGATATTGACACTTCCCACTTCTGTTTGTGTTTGTCTCCTTTTGGTGCCACTGCTTTCCCAAAGAAAAGAACTGATGGGGAGAAGTTTAGAACCCCACTCGTGATATTTATAAAACAACCAGGCTATGTTGGGCTCTTCATCACAATCGGCTGTTCAGTGCCCTAATTAGACACTCTAAACCCATTCTCCCGGCACAAGAAAAGTCACAAGGTTATTTGCACTGTGGTCCCAGGAAAGACAATCAGCTAAGACACTGACTTGCTAATTAGCAACTGCTACTTCAGGCTTACTGGTTTGAAAGGAAGAATCATTAAAGTCAATTTAAATAAACCTTAAGACCACATTGTTTTGGTTTTTTTTGTTTCTAGGTAGTAAGCTCTTGTAATCCTCTGAGCTCTTTGTCTCTATTACATTAAATTTCAGTCTTCTAAAACTGGTCCCTTAACTCTGAGCAGATCAGAGTGTGGTGCCCTTGTTTTCTTACTGATGATTGTGATGTAGGAGCCCACAAGAAGTAGATTGGGTCTAATTGGTTCAAAATAATATTTGTCCAGCTTCCTGGTTTATCTGAGGATGTTCCAGCTCAAAGCTACCTCATACCTATAGAGTAGCAACCTGTAGATCTCATTTCTGAGAGAAGACCGTTTTGCTCTTCCAAAATAATGCTTCTGATGCAGCCACATTAATACTGTCAGTAGTAACCCCAAATTACTCTTCCTGGATCCCAGAATGTGATGCTCTTATTCTAGGGGTTTTTTTCCAAGAAACATTCTAGGGTGGGCTGATCATTTCAAAATATTGTGATTTATTTTGGAATAAAGTGCTCACTGGGAAGACAATGCCATGCAATTTCTGTGCATTAACAATCCTATTTATTTTTAACCTAATAAGTAGATATTGCATTAGGAGAGAACCTTTCCGAGTCACCCCTATATTTTAAGTGAACTTTGAGTTTATTCCTTGACAGTTCAGCATGAAGAAGTACCTGTTTCTGCAGCTGAAAAAATGTGTGAGCAGTTATATTAGAAAACTGTAAACAGAAGGCTGGGGGTCACACATTGGGCTGGAAACGTAAGGACATTTTTAGTGGGTAAAGTGCAGGAACGCTCAGGGAAATGAATACATTCAAAATTCATATTCCACTGAAGACTGTCACTACCTCCTTATTAATTCCAGAAGGACTGAGGTTGCATGGCTGTACAAGATGGATTTGAGGTAAGGCCTTCTGGATGCTGCCACTTCTGTGTGCTTTGTTCAAAGGAACGTACTTTGTACAGGAATTTGTTCACTCCTGCATGCAAATGGATTAAAAAAGAAATTAAACCACCTTTGCTTATCAATTAAATTAAAATATTGATATACATATTGCCTTTTCTTTTACCTTCTATCAAATGCATCAGTTCTGGGCCTGTCACTACAAAAAAGACATTGAGGTTCTGGACCATGTCCAGAGAAGGGCAATGGAGCTGGGGAAGGGTCTGGAGCACAAGTCCTGTGAGAAGCAGCTGAGAGACCTAGGGTTGTTCAGCCTGGAGAAAAGGAGGCTCAGAGGGGGGACCTTATCTCTCTCTACAACTGCCTGAAAGGAAGTGATAGACTGGTGGGGGTCAGTCTCCTCTCCCAAGTAACAAGTGATAGGACAAGAGGAAATGCTCCCAGGATGTGCCAGGAAAGGTTTAGATCGGAAACTGTGATAGCATTCTTCACTGAAAGGGTTAGTAAACATTGGAACAGACTGCCCAGGGGAGTGGTGGAGTCACCATCCCTGGTAGTATTTAGAAGATATATAGATTTAGCACTTAGGTACATGGTTTAGTGGTGGGCTTGGCAAGGGTCAATGGTTGGGCTCTGTGATCAATTCTATGATTCTGAGTACCAGGGAGTTGCTAGAATATGGAATTGTAGGAAGCATTTCTCACACTGTGACACTATAGTACCTTTCCATATTTGCTTTTGTCGGTCTCATGGTAATATCCAAGGACTTCTTGCTGCTATACAGATTCTTAGAAAGGCGTATGATTCTCAGTAGGAGTAATGGAAGTGACAGTGACAGAGCAAATTACAAAGGTAAAAGAAAACCCTGCACAGGAAGATTGTGTTACTGAATTAGGCATATTATCTATTATCATTAAAATAACTATAATTTATTCAATCGTATTGTGACCAAGACCTGGCTAACTTGAAAGTAAAGTATGATGATACACAGAAAATGTGATTTTATGATGTCTTCTCTGTGACCTGAGTGAGTTTTGATAATTCCAGATAATTCCTAATGGATGCTGAAATAAACCTAAAACCAGAGTTCTTTTCTCACAGCATTCCCTCACAGCCACATTACACCTGTGTTTCTAGAAGAGATCAGTGAGTTTTAGTATCCACCAAGAAACAGTTGATTTTTTTTTGCTTTTGGAGAGTGAATGTTGAATGTATGCCTGATACCAGCAGAAAAAGTGAGTAGGACAAAGAATGGCACCCAAAATTCCCTTTTGTTTCTCAAAACATGGGCTGAATGAACAAACATAATTTGCAGCTTAGCCTGCAACCCAAGCGGTTTTGCTTAGGGATTTCTCCCTAAGACGTGTGCAAGATCATAATTAATTCCTTTTAAATTTGCCTCAAAACAAATTTCCCCAAGAAAAACATATGGATTACCTTTCAGGGCCTTCAGCACCTGTTTTGCTTTAAATTTTGATTTTAAACTTTCCCTTAAATCCTTCTTCGTGCCACTCCAAAGGAGCTTTTTCTGCTCACCTATTGCCTGCATCCTCACAATTCTGACACATGTCATGTCTCCTATCAAAGCTGCTGGGCTGTAACCAGCACAAACCAGCCCTCATACCTTAGTGGGCTTCAGAGCACCACAAAACTTGGTCACTGTCATAACTGGCTGCTAGACCCTCCTCTGAAGGTTGGGAGTTAGTCTTGTGCGTTGGAAGGGCACAGGCTCTGTCTGCCTTGCTGTCCAACTCTATGCTTGTGAGTTGGCATTTGTCTGGAGAGTAGGCTGGCCTTAGAACTGATTACTTGCTTCACTGATTTCTTTGAATCTTTACAGTTAAATATCTTTCTTTCTTTTCTTTTTTTTTTCCTTTATTCTGGCTCAGTAAGTCCAATCCATCTCCCTGTTAGCACCAGCAATCAGACTTGCCCTTAACTTTCTCTTTCCTCTGCTCCACAGGTGTGGGAATGCAAGCACAGCCAGGCAGGGGCAAATCTGATAAAAGAGATGGGCACCCAAGAACTGTAGGTGGAATTAAGGCAGCTGCCTCAAAACATTGACCCAGAAGCTCTGCTGATATTCACCTTCCCTCCTCAAGCCTGTGCCTCCTGGGAGGTATCAAACATGTGAATCTCCTCCTGTTTTCACATTTACCATTCAACCAGTTTCTGTGCAAACTGTGGTTATGGCTGCTACTTTCCCTCCAAATGTAATGGCAAAATTAGAAGCCTCCACCTCTTCCCTCTTGTATATCCCACTGGGTCAGGATGCTTGCCCAGAAGTGGCAAAATCAGGCCACTTATCTTCTCTACCTGAGACCATCCATACTTGCAGACTATTTCTGCAGTACTGTAGTTAGGTGTGCCATCAGTGAGAAGGGCAAACTGCTTCCCAGGGCCTGCTTTGAAACCCTCCTCTGTGTTCTGTTCATCTCTCTGAGATGCAGAGGCTGTGCCTTTCCCATGGCAGTAGCTTGGTGTGCTGGGTGCTGCATAGGTGTGTGGCATCCTACCTCCCTGAGCAGCTTGGCAGCCTCATGTTCCCTGGCACAGCACAGGCTGTCCTGGGGCTCAGCACGTGCTTTGCAGGGTGGGCTGTCCCGGACCTGTACATAGCAATGCACTCTCTTGAGGTGCCCAAAACCTCTATAGGCAAAAAGAAGGGAGCTGCAAAGGACCAGTCTGACCAATTTTAACACTGATACCTGATGGTCTGAATCAGCAGAAGCTAATTCTTGCTATTGGGTGAAATTATCACAAATTAATATTTCAAATTGAGCCAACCAACTTCATGATTTGACAGCATTACTGTGTTCTCTGCAAACTGGATATCTTGTGGAACTACGGCATGGGTGGAATCATGCCTCTCCCCATTCCCCAACTGTTTTCCTTTTGGGAATATTATAATTTCTCTACCTTCTTCACCATCCCTGCAATTTCTCAGCAATCATTTCTGGGACAACTTGGTGTTGTTTTACCTGGTTTTGTATGTTTGGTTTTTTGTTTGGGTTTTTTGTTGCTTAATCCTCACTTGAAAAGTCTTCTTCTTTCCAATAGACCAGAGTGAGGACTTTTAGCCATTCTTATTGAAAGGCAAATTGAGTAAAAAAAGTGAAGAGGTTTTCTCCCCCACCTTCAATAATGAAATATCACCAAGGAACTCTGGATGCAGAAAACATTAAATAAAAGGATCACTTTCAAAAGCACCAAACATAGCCTATTGAAGGCTTCAGTTAAGTACTTAATCGTAAGGAGAAGTAATCTTCTTTGCTCTGAAGGATCACAGCCTTCCTCTGTAAAGGAAGGGCCTGGCCCAAGGTGTGTTGCTGTGACAAGCAACAAAGGTGAAAATGAGTGATTATTTTAACAGCTTCTCCCAATACAATCTGCATCTACCTCTGCCTTTCTACTTGCATTTCATGCGAGAAATACTTCAATGCTGTGCCTGTGAGTGAAAGGCTTGTTTCAGAAAGTACATCTAGTCACTGCTGCCAGCAGAAATAATAAAGGTGACAGGCTTTCCCATATGAAGACACACTCCTGTCATGTTTTTATAATCATTGCTCTATTTTAAAAGGAAAAATCCTCCTCCTCCCACTCAGCATGTCTGCAGGACCAGATGCTTGTATTAAAAACTGCATTACTCATTTAGGCTTTTTCCTCATCTCTTCTAACACAAAACCTACAGAACTCTGAATTTAGAAAAACAAAATGCTGTAGTAAATTAAAAAATACCTTTTATTCTTCTCATTAAAATCCACATTGGACCCCTGCATTCACAGTCCATTCAGAGCCCAGGAAGAGTGAGACTCCTGCATGGGGCCACACAGCCATGGGGAAGCAGCTTCTTAGGCTGAATAGAGGAGTTGGTTCCTGATGGGCCCTTAATGTCACTGTGCCTAATCTTTCCATGGTGGTTTTCCTGTCCAGATACACATGGGAGAGGTAACCCTAGGAAGAAGTACTACAATCCTGCCCTTGCCCTACATGCTCTTTGCTGATCATCAGAGGCAATCTCTGCTCTTTTTTCTCTCCTGATTCTTCTAGTGTAGACTCAAAGCTGGCTGTATTGGTGGAGGCATTGCCATCGCTTCAGGGATCTTAGGTCTGGCTCTGCACAGGTGGAGGCAGAATTCCTTGCCATGACTTTTATTACTATTATTGTTATGAAACACAGATTATTTAGTTTATTTTTCTGGCAGAGCTCTGCCAAGGCAGCACAGGTCTGCCATCCAGCTCCTAATTTCTGTGGTCAACAGATGCCCTTGCTGCATGTCCTAGTACTTGCTAATCTTTCAGTCATTACTTCTTTATTTACTTGTTTTTAGCCCCAGGGTGGAGGTATGTAAGAATAATCAGATATTCTCTTGTGATGGAAGCTGTTCCTGCAGGAAGGTGAACTTCTTTCTTAGAATGCTGGTCATTGAAAAATAGGCTGGAAGGGGGATTTGTAGTGAAGGCAAGGTGTTCCCCATCTCCATTTCATGAAGCTTTATCTGTGTGTATGAGAGAGGCTGGACCAGCCCCTTCCTCTGTGCTGGTGCACCTGAGAGTAGCAGGAGGTCAGTCCACATTTTTCTTGGCTGAAATGGGCTCTGCCACAGCATTAGCAAGGTGGAACAAGTTTTGAACTCCCTCCTGTCTCCTTCAGCATCACCCACTGCTCTCAGACTGCAGAGAAGCCAGGAAAAAGGCCAGAGCCATGGAGAGGCAGGGACAAAGGAGCAGGGCTTTCCTGCAAGTTTCTGTTCCTACCTCCCCATGGACTGAAATAATTCACAGGGAAATTCATGATTTTGTACATTTACATCTCTATGAAGTATTCTTCAGAAATCAGTTCTGATTAAAAAATACAAAGAACTACTTGTATTAAGTGCTAAAGAAATACTTTATTACTGCTGACATACAGATAATTGAAGCTGTTTGAAATGTATAGCATATTTTAAATAAAAGCACCACTGGTTACATGAAATATCTCCTGTTCCCCACACAGCCTCCCCTGTACTTGAGATGACAATGTGGTGGTTTCAAAAGCATGTCTCTGTCTTTTCCTGTCCTGAGAATACCTGAAAACAGAAGTTTTTCCTTGTAAGGAACAGGGTCAGATTGCTTCTTGGCTGCCTACATTTCCTATTAACACATAAATAGGCCCAAGTCCAGACAGTTTATCTGCACTCAGAATCCTACATCTTGATCAGTTCCACTCTATTTTAAAATTATCAACATTTTTACTCTGTTTTGTGCAAAATTGTAAGATTTTACTTGGCTGACACCTACTAGAGTACAGTTCTATTTCTGATATTCAGTCTGCTCTATGACATCACCTTCAAAGCAAATAGGAAAAAAAGGTTACTCCCTTGAGCAGGAGGTACAAGCAGTATGAAATAAATAAGACAAGTTAACCAGGTTTTGATTTGCCAAGCTATAAGGATAGAAAATCTCAGTGTCTGTCTGTCTGCCTGTCTATCCAGTCATCTCACTTTCAGTGTTTTGACACACTTGGACTTTACTTTGTTAAACCAAACACAGATCAGTGTTACAAAATTAAATATTAGGAAATGAATATAAGTAACTTAAATAAAGGGAATGCTACACAGATTGAGCTGAAAAAAAAAAAAAAAGGCAGATGAAAAACGGTGAGGTTAAGTGCAAAAAAAGTATCAAAAATAATTTCAAAGGAGATGTTTTAAAATTGCCATGACAGCAGCCTTTCAGCTCTGGGCGGAAGAAACAGGGAAGTTACTAATGATGCTCCCGATACTTCTGCTTCTACAGTCTAGAGTTCTGGCTTCGACTTCAAAGGCAATGATGCTCACTCCTT
This sequence comes from Corvus moneduloides, assembly GCF_009650955.1. Lineage (NCBI taxonomy): Eukaryota > Metazoa > Chordata > Aves > Passeriformes > Corvidae > Corvus > Corvus moneduloides. The sequence continues at coordinate 95,641,337 of NC_045477.1, forward strand.
CTTTTTGCAGTATAAACTTCTATTCATGCTCAGTCTACAAAGCAACAGGTAGCTATGCTCTTTCAAGTGTACCAGAAGATATGCAAAGGAGAACTTCCCACTGAGATGAACTCAGCTCAAAGTCATCTGCCCAGGCCATGGAAGGCTCTTTTCTGGATCTCTGTGCAGCTGCTGTTACAAAGCTGATTGTTAGAGCTGTGGCTAGGAACACACTGATGTGCTCCCAGCAAGCTGTCAGTTTAGCTGGTGCAAATGGCTGAATCTCCCTGACATCAGTGGAGATTCAAACATTTATCCCATCACAGGAGTTGAGCTAACAAATTCGTTCCTCTCCAAGGACGGTGTGGGGTGTCTGGTCCAATCAAATCTGCACTAACCTTAAGCTCCCTCATTGCAGCAATTATAGAGGTGAAAATATCTTACCCAGCAACAGTAGCAGAGTAACGTAGGCATCAGCATCAGGCCTGAACTCGAAGTTGGCTCAGGGCTGCTGAGTCTGTGCCTGCCTTTGACTGCTCCATGACCCCAGGTGGCTTCTGTGAGAGCATTTGGCCACCAGGTAATGGTGCTGCATGCCTATTTTATACTTGAAAGACCATATTTATGCATTCAATGGAGATGAAGTAAGGAGTGAAATTTGTGAAAAACATCTTTTTTGCTGAACTTCTGTTATTCCACGAGTAAAATTACTGTAAAATTGCAGTATTTTTGGAAAATTGTCTCCCACTCAAAAACCTCTGAATATTTCTTTCTTTGCAGTTTTGTGTGAGATGTTTTCATGGAAACTTTTGAAGCAGATAGTCATTTCTGGCTGTATTTTTATTCCACTTGGGCAATTATTGATCACATGGTCTAGCTTACAGTTCTCTGATTCTCTTGCATTAAGAACGGCAGGTGAAACCATGCTGACTTTGTTTTCCATGAGGGTATGTTATATTGTGAATCCTTCTGCTAGATAACTAGGTGGTAATTAAATCAACCGTCTTTAATAGTTGAAGCAAAAGTGGGACATGACTGCTGTGATTCACAATTAACTGTATATTTCCTTTTCATTATCAATGCACACTATGCTAGGTGAGGATTTGATGTGTCACATCTATAACATGTATAGACCTTTCCTTGGTCTAGAGACATCTGCATTTTCCCATCTGTGTCTGTGTGTGCTGCCCACTCCAATATTTTTACCACCCACCTTGCCTTGATCTGACAAGGCTGCCTTTCCCTGACACTGCTTTCAGTACCCTCTTCTTTGTGTGCCAAGTTCTTTGCACTTAGTACCAAGAGTAACTTTTCACTGAGCATGAGTGAGCACCACTCATGACACAGAGGAGTAATTGCTGTACCAGGATTTGCTGCATTGTCGGGAAAGGAGAGAAATCCTTCATTTTCAGATGGTTATAGATATCAAAGGCTGCACAGACAGGTGCAGAGGAAGCAGATGTAACATCAGTTGCCTACCTTTCTGTCAAAATGTCCCAGAAATGCCAAAAACTGTAGGGTGTAGGCACACATTGCAAAGAAATCCTTGGATACATATGACTACGTATAACAAGCTGCTTGGGACTACGGTTCCTGTTGAGTTCAGAGGTTGGAAAGTGCCACTCCTTGCTAAACTGCTACCAGAGAAGATCTTTCAGGTCTCCATCAGGGGTTCCATGCAAAGCAAGAGGTATTTCAGATTGATCTTGTGTGGCAACATGGCTCTGGGAGCTGAGAGATGCAGGTATGAGCTGCTTCCCTGGGATGCTCCAGTATTTCACATCTCTGCTAGAAATAGTGATTCATTTTATGTTTTTTTATGACTCCAAGCGTATTGAAGACAAGCCACTGTGTACGCAAACTAAAACACACTGGAATGAACCTGGACCCTTTGGCACATTATTGGTGTGTGCTGAAAGTGTGAAGTTTGAAGACCATTTTCTCTTTTATTCAGATATAGTAAGTGTTGAATACAACCTCCATCAGCAGGGAACGAAAAAAGTCTACAACAGCGGAGCTAACAGCCCGGGACACTCATGTGGGAGTTAGGAAGCTCATATCCAAATCCGTGGTCTAAATCAGGCAGAGGAGGGATCCCACATATTCACTGATGGTTTAGACTATCAGGTTACTGTTGAGCACCTCCTGTTTCCAAACAGAACTGTTCCAGTTCCTTATGGTAATGCCAAGATACATGCACCCACGTAAGAATGAAACATGCACATACACGCAGATCTGATGGCTTTAAAGATGACTTAAAATGTGGAAGAAAAGCATTCAGCAACTGTCAATCACTCAGCATCCTTCATCTGAACAGTAACATCAGATTTCATTAAAAGCAGGCTGTTGACTATGTAGAATGGAGGCTATAGGATCTTCCTTGGCCTAACTAAGAGCATGCCAGCAAGGAAGTGTTTGCTTGCAGTCAGAACACTGAATACACTGGCTGATGAAACTAAAAGGTGCTACATTTTCTCTTCATGCTCTTGGTCTTCAGACTCCAAATGCATGGTTTTCATACTAAAAAAATACTTTCACATCCAACTGATGTTGATTAATTTCCTATAATACTTAATATTGTATTACATGCTAGATTTTCTTGGAATAGATGTATATTTAATCTCCTTTCTTTTGCAGAGCTTGAATTTTTACTTTCCTCCCTTTTCATCCTTGCAAGAATATATTTTACTCTTTCTGACTTCTCCCCATCCTACTTCATAGATAAAAGGACCAATTTTTGGAGGTAGTGCACTGCCTAGAAAGTATTTTTTGTGTCAATAAATTACTTGTTCCTTCTCAAAGAACATTTCTATATCTCTTACTGACCTCTTGTTCCTGGTGTGCTTGAAACATTTATTGGTTCTCTCACTGTTCCCCCACTCTATGATCTTTGGGATTTTCCACTTGATTTCTCATGTTCTTCATTTTATTCTTACCATCTTTGTAGTCTATGGCCAGACATTGCTGCTGTTATGGCCAATAGATGAGGTCACCAGCTGCATGTCTATATTTGGCAGAATTGATATATATGTCTCTATTTTTTCTATAATAATATCACTTAGAGACTGGAGCTCAAAACTGCTGCCATAATTTCACCTCCAGTCCTTGCCCTGAATAAGGCAGAGTCTGAATAGGCAAAGACTGGCACCATATGCACGAAATTTAAATTTGCTTTGCTTTGCTTTACTGGAGTGATTTTCAGTCTAAGCATGAAGGAAAATCAGATAAATATTTATCAAATTGATTCTTATCTGAAACAAAACATATGCTTATGTATTTGTCAACAGGAGCACAGTAATATAAATAGCATGATGGCACACACTAGTATGAGATCCAGCTCAGGAAATGTTTGATTTCAAATATTTATGGAAAAGTACTATTGGATCTTGGCAAATATGGCATATCTTAAATCCTAACCGTACAAATATTCACCCAAGGATGAGTCTTCAAGAGGAAGAAAATGCACATAACTACATCAGATATTCGAAATGAGAAGTCTGGCGTTTTCTTGCTTGGCCTGCAGTAAAGAGAAGCTAATAGTAATTTTGTAGAAGTGCTTCAAATCACAAAGTATTTCTGTTGATAATGATTTCAGTAGTATTATATTTGTTATAAGCAATTCATTAACACTGCCTTTTCCCATCTTATCATAAACTTTCTGACAATGAAATAGCTGAATGTTGCTCTTGAAAAAGGAATAAAAGAAGAGAATTGATCAAAGGTTATCACAATGTTAAAACTGAAAAGATACAAAAAGCTCTGGTTTAATACCAGGAAATGACATATGTTTTGCTTGTTTTACTCTCTGGAGTGCTTCAAGAGAATTAGCAGCCAAACATTGCCAAAGCCAACAAGACCAGCAAGAACAATGTCCATATTTAGGGGACTTTGTGGAAAATACAGGAAGGTTTGAAAATCCTGATAAAACTGACCCGGAGGCCAGCACCCACTCCTTGGTTTTTCTGCCAGGATCCTGGGAGACTCCACTCATTCCAGTGATATTTTTCAAGTCTGAAGGAGACAACAAAGACAAGTTCACCCCTCTAACAGACAGCCCTGTGTGTGCTGCTGCTGTAGTCTGGTAGAACACTTTCACCAGCAGGTTTTCCACACTGAAAAATCCCACAGTGTTTTCTATTCACTACACTGTGGTCTCAGTAAGAGAACAGCAGGGTTACACAGCCACCCACTTACCCTGCTCCTCTGTGTCCTGGGAAGCCAAGATGCCCTCCACCATTTGAAAGGTAACTGGAAACTGACCTAGAAGAAAATGATAAAAAATGCAGTTTAACCACTGCACAAAATCATGCAAAAAATATAAAAAGTACTACTTGTCTGGCTATAATTTTAATGAAATACAAGATGGTGAGTTTGTACAGCTATTTTCATGTACTGGAAAATGGTTTTCATCGTTTTCAAGTGTTGGTGGTTCAAAAGGGGAAAATGCTAATATTCATGAATTGTTACAGAGAAAAAATATTCTGGGGGATTTTGATTGAGTGATATGCTGGAAACCAGAGGCGTAATGAAGAATGTTCGTAAACAATAATGCACTAGGATAATAAATTGCATAAAGAAACTAATAGGTTTTAAACTCTGAGAAGGCACATGAAGGGTCATAGCTATGTGCAGTTTAGAGAGTTTAGGGTTTACGGAGAAGGGTATGAATAACAATTTGAAAACACTGTTTATCTTATAATCATCTCAAAAAAAAAAAAACCACAAAAGAACTGCCTGTCTAGTTTAATCTAGCCTTTTTTCTAGAACATCTGAGCAAGTCTGTCACTACAGGTAGTGAGTATTCACTGTGGTTTTCATGTACAACTGAATGTTCAAAGACCTGAAGCAAGAAGTTATCGGTTCCATTTTACAGCAAGGGGGAATAAGAGAAAGAAATCGAGTTTGTACAATAGAAAGAGGAATGGATAACTAAAAGGATTTTTACCCTGTTTTTCTAAGGAAACTAGACTTATCCTACTATGCTTCCTGTGCTCTTTGGTGTCTGTGAGCCGGACATATAACTTTAGAATGTGTTGATTAATTTCAACTTAATGGGCAGAAAGGTAGAATTATCAAATGTATTGAGTTTCTACTATTGCCAGAGATAGAGCATTTGAACTCCCTGTGAGTTATCCCACCACTACTAGACACCAGGAATGCATACCCAACAGGGAGAGTATGGATGAAAGTTAGAGGCAACCATTCAGTGCAAACAAGTTCTTTTGTTCTCAGTGTTTCTGGGAAGTGTGACAATTCTTTTGTTAACTTGAAGCAAAAAGATGGCTCTGTCTCAAAGTGGAATCCAAAATGGATACAAGCTCACTGGTTAGCAAGAAAACCACAGAGACGGTTCAAGGCTTATAATTTCCATTTGCACTAATTGGGTTGGTCTTTTAGGACAATCAGTTTTGTTTCCCGGAAATTCTGGGGATAAGCGGATGATGGAGAAATAGAGAAAGTGGACTGGTCTATATTCAGGCTGAAAGAGGAAGGTGAAAAACAGGATCATGGAAATAGTGGGAACAGCATGAAAGTGTGACGTATGGCTATTTCACAGAGACACACCTGAAGGGATTAAAACAAAGATGATCATACCTAAAGGAGCACCAGTCAGCAGTGGTGGACAGCAGTGAAATTTAGGAACTCTGCCACACTATATTAAAAAGTTTTTATGCCTACTCTATGTTTCCTTATGAAGAAAGTACTAAAACTGATGCTGAGATGCAGCAGCAAAGACCTTTAAAAGTGACAAGTTTTAGATGCAAAATAGCACATCACTTGGGGTTGTCCTAGTAGCTATCAGAAAGGGACCTTCCTGGGCAAATATCCTGTGTCTTTCCTCCTCCACACTGATGGGAATTATGTTTTGACAGGTTCAGAATTCAGAGGAACAAGATGAGGAGTACCCGACCAGATGACAGCCACCATCCAAATGGAGCAGCATGAAAGGAAAATTACATGGTGCCCATTAGGAGAGGAGAAATAGCTCTAGTGCTGCCACAAAAAGACCTCCCAACGACAGCTCAGTTGATAGGTGCCACTTCTCAACAGCAGGTCACTGAACTTTCAAAATTTGTCCCAGACAGAGGGTAAGAAGAAAAAATCCAGTGTGGAGGCTGGTCTACATGGGGTACACATAGGACTTACAGACAGCAGTACTTCTCTGAAGGATAAGGTTAAATTTTCTACGACAATTGTAAGAGGAGCAAATAACAACACAGCTGAACTATAAAACTTATCAAAGTCACTATCAAAAAAGGGGAAATGACTGATCTGTTTTTGTAAATCAAAGTTGAGCTTCATTGCTTTTTTACCCTCAAGAGATCATTAGTTGCTATGGAGAGCTTCTACACAAATATGAGGTTGTACATAGAAGTGAGCACCTATCTTACAAAAAAGTCTGTGAAAACACAAACATACATTTCACAGGAGATCAGAAAGAATTGTTAATTTAGGTGAATAATGACTGCTATGTATATGTAGTGCAGCTTTAAGAAAAATAAAGGGTATGATTTATTAAAATGTGACAGTTGCAGATAATAGATTTGATTTGCAAGGTAAGTCTGCCATTGATATAACTTTTTGTCATTTATCACAACTGCAATAAAACAATGTATAACACAGACAGTGTTTTAAAAAATAAATGCATCAGCTTTAGTAAAAGTATTAATTACTATTTTGTGCCTGACACCAGAACAATCCGATTATCCATTTTTTCAAGACTCAAAGACATGTTTTTAATAAATCATCAAAAAGCACACTCTTAGCTTAGAGAAATAACCCTCTAAGCAGGGAATTATCCGGGGTGTTTCTTCATTTTCCATTACCACGGTACTCTTTCTGATTTCCATCTTGATTAATTGGAGCTGAGATTATTGTTATCATGAAGTCTTTTCAGCTCTTCCTGGAAGGCAAGTGTGTGGAATATTGTATTTCCATCACCTTATGGTAAAAACTGTGTATAATTTGGGTCTGGAACCTCAACAGAACAATTACATTTGTAAGCAAAGAATCGCATAAGGTTTTACAGATAAATCGAATAATGACTGGATGAGAGCTCTTTCTGGAATGTTAATCATTTTCGTAGTCACTAATATGATAAATTGATGAAGGGTAAAGGTTGCACACATAACTAACGTTACTTACTTATGAGTTAGGAACAGTTTAATTCAAAAAGCTCAGAATACCTCTTTTTAACCAGTAGAATATAGCAATCCCCTTGATTTTCTAAAGGTCATGTGTAGATCGCACAGACAGAAATGAAGAGACAAGATCGCACAGATGGCGTATAGTTCAGATATAATTCTCCCTTCAAAATCAAATAACCAAAATTTTTCTTGCCCCTTAATTTGTTTCCAGATACAACCTGAACAACTCTGCAAAGAATATATTTCTCCATCAGTCAGTCTGCTTGGTGATATTGTAACCAAAACATTGCCTAAACTGGAACTGTGTGAGACTGACATTTTTCATGGTGGGTGTATTCTGCCTATTTTCAAATACTCCTTTGCATATTCTCAGTTTTGCTTTGGAGTTCAAATTCATTAAATATGATTTCCTGAGCATGGCCTAAACCCATAATGAGTTTTGGTGAGATGATCCTGTGTTTTCTATGCATTTGCTCACACAAGCAGCTTCTGCTGAATCACAGCTTCCCTGTTTACATTACCAAGCAGCCTTTTGTGTGCGCATTCTCTCAGGGTCTCACCTACTTCACATGGTGAAGCAATTGATAACTGAGGATAATGGTGATGATGGGTGACTGTAAGAATAACTGCACCTGTTGGACAGAAGGTCTTTTTAGCCTGATGTTTCAATAGTGGCCAGGAGTGGATGCTTAGAAAGAACATAGAAGTATAAGCAGATCCTTCTCCAAGCACTGGGACCCTGAGCTGATGACATTTACAGAGAACACAAAGTATTTTTAATTAGTCCAGACTGGAAACAGAATTGGAGCATTTTAGAAGGATCTTGGGAAAGGGGGAGATGAGGGAATGTCATGACATATGACACGCTGCTGTTCTCAAATGTCAGGTAAGGGGCACTGAAGGTGACCACTTGACACCTGAGCCACTGGGACTGGCTGCTGGGTTATACATTAGGTATAATTACAAGAGTAAGACACATGGACATCAATATGGAAAATCTCAAAAGGTTTATCCTGTCAAAAAGGAATGCCAAATGGCAGGATGTGATAACATGATAACAAAGCCAAGAATGCAGGGAGGTTTATTTCATTTAAGTGAATTATAAGAGTCAGATCTGGTGAATATAATTAATAAAGTCACCTGACTTGTAAGTTTATTTTTATTGAGATTTCTGAATCCATCCATTCATCATATTTCTATGTTTGTTTCAAGTATTTTGCATAGCAGTAGCACAAACTTTGAACTTATTCTGTAATGAAATCCACTGAAGTTACAATGGGCCAATGTGCTCAATGGGATCCTGGCGGCCCAACAGTTATGGAGATGGTAGTACTCAGAAAAAATGTAGTGAAGTTCTATAGCACTTTAAAATAGTTCAAATCCCATATATTTTCAAAACTAAAAGATAAAAGGTGACTAATGAAATTAATTTTAAATTAAGTGAGATTTTTTCCTATACACGTGTCAAAATAATGTAATGGTCTCAGTACTGTCAAATATTACTGTAAAATAAATATATAAAGTGACACTGAATGACCTGAATTGTTGTCCTCTTCTTCATGACAGCTTTCTCCAAATCTAATTTGCACTTGGATTGTACTTTGCACCACAAGAGCAGTTGCAGTGGTATTCCAAAAGTTATTTTCAACGAACTCCTGTAATTTCCTAATAAACACTCGTATTTGTGGTAATAACAATAGAACTGCTAATTATTTATTTGAAACTTTATTTTTTGTATGTTCCCTCTTTCTAGGTGTGGGGGGATGCAGAGGAGGCATTTTGAGCTGCAGTATTGATACAGCAGGCAAAATACATCACATACTGAAATCTTAGAATCAAACATCATGAGGATTGCATAGTCAGGCTGCTCTGCACCCTGATCTGATCCTTCTCAGATCTGTCTACACAGCTGCTAAACTTTTGCCAATCCAATACATATCAATGATGGAAAATGGTTATTTAGGTAGCACTGAAAGCACTTCCAGTTACTTGAGTAGCGTTATCCATCATTGTGACGGCTTGCTTGAAACTTCTGACATTTACATGATTATCCTTGGAGGAGGGACTTTGTTGCTGTTTTTAGAAATATTTTCTCTGTCTCTAGCACCTTATTAACCTGTTTAGAGATTCTTGTACTTCTACTCTTGCTGCAAAACAGAATTCACAAATGCTGTGGTGCCTCACACAGGAGTTGATTAGGGATTCTCTTTGAGTTTGCCCAACCTAAAATACTTAATATAACTAAAAAGGAGGATAAAAATAGATTTTGAGTCCTCAAAATGAATTAAAAAGAATATGAATACCTACTGGGGTGACCAGGGACTTGGTTAGCAACAGAAAGTATGTGTGTACCAGCACAATAGACATTGTTTTTTTCTAGAATAGGCATAGATACAGTCATATAGAAGTTGCCTTACACCAGAGAAAATACTTCCACGTGGAAAAATCAGAAAAATAAAAAGGAAAAGAAAAATAAACTAGTAAACAATAGCCTTAATGCTAATGCAACAGTGTTTTTACAAAATGGTTTATTATTCAAGACCCTTCCACTTCTACCGTGTGTGTTCACTGCAGTCATTCACATCCTTTATTCCCTCTGCCTGGCATAGGGTTCTTCTGCCATGATTTCAGGTCTGCTTACCTCTAATTTATTTAGCTCAAGAGCTAAAAATAAAGATTTTTTCCTTTTCCTGCTCACTTCTGAAACTGACTAGCTCAGAAAAAAAAAAGTAAAGCATGTTGTTAGATTCCCTTACCACACATTCAAGTATTCAAGATGCAAAATCTTTTTAATTCAGACTGTGCCATCAAGGCCTTGGGGCAATCAGGAATTAAACATGGAGCTGCAGGCTCCCTGACATGTTTTCCCTGAGTATACTATAGATTTCACCCTTTGGTACCTTGTCTCCAGCATTACTGCTTGTGCTTCTGTTCAGGCTCCTTTCTGTGACCAGCAGCAGACAATGTGAGCTCTGCTCTATTAAACATCCCATGTGGATTTTGTGCCACATCGCTGACCTTTTATGATACCATATTGTGACAATCTTTTTTCTAGTAAAAAATGCTATCAAAAGAAACTATTTCATCTCCATAATCCCAATGCCTTTTGTATTATTGATGGTGTTCAGGCTATTTCTTGTTAGCCTCAGTCTAAGATAATTCTTTCAAGCTGCTGTGAAGTTGGGTCATTTCACATTTCTTTCTCAAACTTGTCAAATTTTGTAACAGTAATAGGTAGCACTTGAAACACATTTACTTCAAACCCTTCTTCCCGCAGCTTCTTCCTTTCAGTGTTTATCAGCACTCTTAAAAGCATGTCTGATATAAAAAGCTCTTTACTGGGACAGTATTTCAGTTTAATGAGGATTTTTGCAATTTTATGATCATTTTCTGAAGTCTAGGTAGTGCTTCTTTGCACAGTGACTTCTGTAATAGGGCTTCTGAAGTTTTATGGGCTGCATCTGCTCTGACCTATTTCTCTTTCTAAACATATTTATGCAACTTCTCACAAACAAAAACATTTGCTGGTGTATATTTTCCAAGCTGAGAATTTAATTTTTGTGTTATAGCTAGAGTTTCAGAAGAATACACAGCCACTCAGAAGGGCAGGACATGTTTGCTACAGGATGGATTCGAATTTTTTTGACTCAGTAAGTGGGAAGGGGCAGCTGCTACTGCCTCCAACACGTTGTTTAACCTCCTGGCTAATTGCTAAAGACTTCCCCCACTCCCTACTTGCCCAGTATCCCTGTGGCAGAGTCCGGCCTTTTCAAGGTTTCAGTTTTTCAAGGTGGGAGTGTCTTGCTTAGTTTGACTCAGTATTGAGCTGCTGCACTTTGTAATTGTAAAAAAGGAAACTGTCATAGCTCTAATAAAAGTCTTTATTCTCAAGCCTCCATAATCATTCTTGTAGTCTGTCCATCAGCTGCCCAGCTGCCTGGACCCAAAAGCTCTTTTACTAGTGCACCCTTTAACCAGTTTACAAGCCATGTCTCTATGTGCACCAACGTTCTAGCCCATGGTGTCTGTAACAAACAAGTGATATTTAGAAGATGATACTATAGCCAACACCAATTAGTTCATGAGGGAAATGAAAAAGCCAATGTTAATATATATTAAGTGTCACCTTCATACTTCACATACTTCACATGACAGGGCTTTAATTGGCTGGAACTGTAACTCCTGCAGTGCCACAAACAGCTAGATGTTGTGTATGATTTGGGGCAGAGTGGTCAATCAGAGAGCAGAAAACATAGTTTATTTGCAGAATGCACTGATTTTCAACTGAGAGATGACACCAAGAAATGAGTGATATTTCAAATGTCAGTAGTAAGCTGGTTTGGGTGCTTCTCTGTAGACATCTTTAAAGACTACATAACACAACTTCAGAGCATGGATCTGGGGAGATACCTACCTCTTCATGAGGTAAATTGATTTGCTTATCAAATTGTATCAAACCCTACTTTTAACATCTCTTACTTTTCTCTGCTTAATTAACTTGAACCAGAAATTTATTTTCCTTCTGCACAAAAATTGCAAAATGCTTATGCTGTATCAGATTAGAAATTATTATTAGAAATAAACATTTTAAATCAAATAATTGTTAAAAAGAGGTTTGCAGGTGGCCTAATATGGATGATGGGAAGTCAAGCTAGCAACCTTAGTCATAAGAACAAAATTATTCCTTCCTCCCTCAGTTCAACGACAGCAAAAATCAAGATTTCAGTAGAAGACGACTTGTAGTTCACACAATATTAGGCACATTCTGAGTAAATTTAATTTGCATGGCTACTTTATGTTTGCACAAACCAGTGTGAAACCTGTCCATCATATAAATAATCAAAGGAAATGTAGATATGTTCAGAGCAATTTTGGCTTTGAAGTTCCTTGCAGCAGCAAAGTCTCTGTGAGTCAGCCAGATGTTCCAGAATGAATTATTCAGAAAAGGATTTTCAAGTTAATTCTGTGAAATTAGTTCCTCATATTTTGTATGAAACAAAAAGGTGTTGAGCTTGTGAAGGCAAAAAGAAACCATCCAAACTTTCTATTCTTGGTACACATAGGAAATTAAGTCTGCTTCTTCAATTCAAAACTAACAGATGGGTAGGAAAATATTATGAGTTATTAATATGCCTCCAGCATGCTAAAAGCCACAGAAAAATTTTCAAATGTTACTGGTCCCAGAGAAATGTAAAAGAATCCCTGTGACTGGAAAGCCCAGTAAAAAGTAACTTAGTCCTTCAAGAACACCACAGAATCATAGAATTGTTTAGGTTGGAAAAGATCTTCAAGACCATTGAACCCAGCCCTTAACTCAGCACTGCTGAGTCCAGCATTACACCATGTCCCCAGGTGCCACATCTACGTCTTTTAAATACCTCCAGGGGTGGTGAATGCACCACTTCACTGGGCAGCCTGTTCCAGTGATTGACAATCCTCTCAGTGAATAATTTTTTCCTAATGCCCAATCGAAACCTCCTCTGATGTAACTTGAGGCCATTTCGTCTTGTCTTAATGCTTGGCGTTTGCAAGAAGAGGCCGACCCCCACTTGGCTACAACCTCCCTTCAGGGAGCTGTAGAGAGCAATAATGTCCCCCCAAATGTCCTTTTCTCCAGGCTGAACAACCTCAGCTCCCTCAGCCACTCCTCATCAGACTTGTGCTCCAGACCCTTCCCCAGCTCCATTGCCCTTCTCTGGACAGGCTTCAGTCCCTCAACATCCTTCTTGCAGTGAGGGCCCAGAACTGAACACAGAATCTGAGATGTGGCCTCACCAGTGCTGAGTACAGGGGGACAATTCCTGCCCTGGTCCTGCTGGTCACACTGTTGCTGATCCAGGCCAGGTTGCCATTGGCCTTCTTGGCCACCTGGGCACAGCTGGCTCATGTTCAGCTGCTATTGACCAGCACCCCCAGGTCCTTTTCCTCTGGGCTTGTCAGCCACTGGTCCCCCAGCCTGTAGCACTGCATGGGGTCATTGTGACCCACATAAAGGATCTGGCACTTGGCCTTGTTGAACCTTATACGAGTTTACAGTGTCCTTAAAGGAACCTGATCCTTCTGTGCTTCCCATACAGATTTAAGAGCAGACATTCGTTTCAATATCACATCTTTTTTTGATCCATATTTGAGTGAAATTTATACACAATCTCTAATAGAGAATGGAATTAAAATCCACAGTGATCAGTGGATTATCTTGAGATATAAAATTAAGTATTAGGCTTTCACTAGACTGATTTGCCTTGGAAAGGGGTTGACTACTTCAGAGTCTTGTGTCCTTCATAAATGTCTTTCTCCTCCAAAATTCTGAATTAGTATCCTTGATGCAGAAAATGCTGCTTTTTTTTTCCCCAAGGAAAATTGCAGAGATTACCTGATGTAAAATATGTAGAAAATTACGTATGTTTGCAATCTTAAAGTGTTTAATTGCTTCCACCACACATTTTACAATAAATTCAACATTGGGACTCCCTCAGAACAAATTGCTGACTATTAAAATGCCAACAAAACAAATAAGTGAAACTAAAGTATTTTGAAAAAAACCCAACCAAATAAAACAAAACAAAACAGCTGTGGTTAATAGACTCCTCTTAAAGCATAAACTCAAAATATGGAGCATAGCAAAAAAAAGAGGAAAGAGTCTGACTACTTCGGAAAAAATTTGGAAGGATTTTTTTTCCATAGACCAACGTGGATCAGGTCTCCTAAAGACCAGAAGTGAGAATAAGAGGGCAGAAAGCCTTTTGGGAAACATTAGCTGTCAGAGTTGTGCAGCATAGGACAAAGAGGCGAAGGCTTGCTCTGTGGAAGCTCAAGATCCTGTAGTAACACTGCAGTGATATTCAGGAGCAGTTTTTCCCTTTATACAAGGATGGCAGGAAATAAAGGGAAAGTAGTGGAGAGGTTGACTGGACAAGCAAAGAGATGCTTGATCAGGTGCATAACAGGAGATCAGCCAGTTCTGGAGGTAGGCTGGACTGAAACTTTGTGAGTTTACTAGTTTCTGTTTTACAAGCGACAGAAGAGTTTCACACTATTCATAGTCCAAGCACACGGTGTTTGTACAGTTAAAGCAGAGGGTGCATTTTCACCACCATGTTTTCTTTCATGTCATTCTTGTCAAAGGTACAAACTTTCTGAGTTTGTCTGCAAAGCTTCCACCATTCCACATTTATAGCCTCTTTGCAGCAGTTTGTTTTTATTTAACACCAAATCCACATTCCTTTCTTTTGCCTTCCCTTAATCTTCCCTTAATCTGACTTAGGTACAGGGACATCTCAGGGCCATTTTATTTCTCATGAAAACAAAGACTAGGAAGAGCACCTCAATAACCTGTTGCGGTGGCTAAGTCCACTTTACGCCCCCCAAGTTGCCCTAAAAGTGGTCTCTCCTTACAACACTGTGCTAGAAAGTTCTCCCTTTGTAGAGGTTCTGCTGGCCACTGGCCCTCTCCCCCCTCCCATCCCTTTTCCCATTGGCCCCTGTTATGCCATTCAACCTTGCCTTTACCCCTTAGCCCTCAGACTATTGATTTTGGATGCTCTGCCCAGCCTAGGTGCTGGGAGAGCGCCGCCTAAGAGGTCCATGAGGGACCCAGCAGGGACAAACGCGGCATCGATCCACTAAAGCCCTCTTGCATAATAACCCAGGAGCAGAATTGAGAAAGGAGTTAGCTTGAAGTCTGCATGCCTGGAAGACCCCTTTTGCCTCTGCAGAAGATAAAACTTCCAAGGCTGGGGTTCCTGCCACAGACAAGGAGAAGTGAGAATGAAGCTGAACCTGGCTGGAATTTCACCAACTCAGAGTGAGTCTGCTTCTGAAGTTCAAATAGAATTGAAAATGTAATGTCAATCAAAAGTGATTATGTCTGAAAAAAAGCTATTTATCTTAGAGCAAAAGGATTAAATAAGTACCAAACTGCCTTAGGACCTGCCATTCCTACCTCTGTTTCAGCCTTTAGTTAGTGCTCTGCTTCTCGTGTGTTTTCAGCTAAAAACATGGACAATTTAGGTTCTATTCTGGGGCCAGTGCAAATCACTATTGATCAGTGGATGTAAGCTGACTTATGCTGGTCTGCTCCTGTTGGTCCTGGGGCAAGGTACAGCAGAGTTCTTGTAGCACTTTTGCAATTAGATGAGATCAGCTGCAGATGAATAGTACTACTTAAAAATGCCACCAAATGTCACTTCTCCCATTGCCTTATCTTTCAGCTCCATGATAAAACTTTAAGACAGTCTCTAAGATTGATCCAGTGAAAACACAGCAGTTAGACAGCACTGAGGATAGCTATGCATTTGTTCCCTAGAAGGCCATGATCTTTCATATGGTATCTTCACAACAGACCAGGCATATGATGCTAAGTCACAACTGGGATTTGCCACTGGTCTTTGCGTGCCTACAAACTGCACGTGCACAGCATAAAATGGCAAATGAAAGAAATATGAAAGAAAAGAATTTTCTCCCTGTCAGAAGTAGAGAGAGAACGTTAAGTCCCTAGGCCAAGCCTCTTCCCTCACAATCCCTTCAGGAATAAGATGGTACCTCATTTGCTAATTGTTAGAATGGTAGAAGGAGAAAATTTGTTCTTCCTGATTCTACATCCTGAGATGTGCCATGGTACCAAAACATTAGTAACTGACTGTGCTATTATTATGCTCTGTCTTTAAAAAATTGTCAGTTAGAAACAATAAATTGAAATTAATACAGCTTTAGAAAGACCCATGTAAACAACTAGTGCTTGCTTTCCCAACTAGTGGAAATTATTCTTTTACAGGTATCCCTTAGTTGGTATCCTAAGCATTGACAGCTTATTGATTAGGTGGATGTTTCACTCTCTGTCCCTGTAATGCTCCTTTAATGGTATCTAAAGTGAAGTGTCTAGAGTCCAGCATCTAAACGTCTTAGACATTTCTGATAGTCTAAACTCAGCACTTTGTCAGCATTCCCTCAATTAATACCCCTTTCTTTGTCTTTTATCTGCCACAAAAGACTGTCTCAAAGCTATAAAAAAGATGTTTCTTTCTTCAGTGACAAAAGACACTGCCACACTTCATCTTCCTGAAGGGAATTAGGAGCCTCTTGATTAACTTCAGTGGGAGCAGAGTCCAACCCAGGACCTCACAGTATCCACACTTTTGCTTGATAAGTTATAGTTACTTTGCATTGTTTAGCTGTGTACAGATCATATTCATTAGTCATTTTCATTTGTGACATGGATGAATTCATTAGTTTCTGATACTGATTTAGATTCATAACTAATACTTATAATTAATTGCTAATAAGACTATTAGTGTCTAGCTGACATTTTCCCCTTCCCTGCTAAATGCTAACAAGTTCGAGCACAGGAAAAGCACTTGTCTTAGACAGGAATTAACTCATTTTAACAAATAAACCTAAACAGTGCTGTTAGCCTCCTAGAGCATGAGATCTTTTCTAATGCAAGTACAGAGACCTGCCTTATAGAAAGTAAAATAGTAAAATAAAGAAATATAAATATACAAAATAAAATAGTAAAATCAAGGCTACAAAAAAGCTATTTTGTTTTTCACAGTTGTTTGCAAATAAAGCCTCATTCATCCTTCCCCTTAATCTTCCTCCCATAGAGACATACATGAGGCACACAGAAGTATTTCTAGGACATTTATGCACTGGTAAGCACAGGCAGTGGGGCGTCAAGGGTAATTCTGGTCTCTATTGCTTAAAAAATAGTCTTCCAGTGATGTCAGAGAAGCTGTTCCAGAACGGATGTGGTGTATAAAACTTCTGAAGTCCTGCTTTCTCCATTTTCATTTCCCTCATACACCAGGCCAGGTGCAAATAGCAGTTAAAGATGGACACCATGGATCTGAAAGCAAAATGATGTGCAGACTAAAGGGAGCCTTCTGGCCCATGTCAACCTTTGAGAAGGCAACTCTCCCCCATATAATTTATTGTTTGAACAGATAAAACAGAAAGAAAATGGAATAAATGAATGCATTTCAACTGGGACATGGTAGTTCCAGCTTTATTTCAACTTCATATTTATCTGCCATCCTCAACAGAAGAAACAGAAATTTTTATCATTACCCCTGAAACATAATGTCCTCTTCTTACTGCACTGGAACATGAATTTCTCTCTAGACCTTATGAGGTAGCTGCTTCATGAAACCTGCTCTTGCCTTGGTTTTACAAGACTAGAGAACATACAGAGCTGTGGTCAGACAGACATACGAAAAGAAAAAAAAATGGAGGAAATGAGCAGGTATCTGTTCTCTCAATTTCCTGAGTACAAGATGGAAGCTAGTCACACAAAGACATACTTATGGATCTGGCAGAAATGCTCCCTGTGTCCTTTCGACCTTATTAGGAGTCCTCAGCAGGATGAAGCAGGAAGAGGTAAAGCAATATACCAGATATTTTTCCCCAGAAAACATGGCTCCTTTGGGTTATTTTCCAGCTTTATTTTGTGGGACCATCCCAAAAGTTATTTATGAAGAAGCCCATGCTAAGGAGTCCAGTGGAGAACTGGGAACAGAAAAGGCACAGAAGGTTGAAAAGTCAGTATAATTTGAGGGAGCCTTGGGCAGATGCTGTGCATTTGGTGTTCCATGGTTTTGGTTTATAGAGAAGCCCTTATTAATTGCTCATGTAATTTAATATTAATCAGAAGAACCTATTAGCTCCAATACTTTATAAAAGCTCTTTTCAATGGGTTTTATGTAAGAAATACTATATCTGCTTAGCATTAGATACTGACTATCATTTTAAACTGAGATATCAACATGCCTAAAAACATTCAGGGAAATCTTAAAAAAACAACGGCTATAGCAAATCTAAAGGATATTAATATAATGGTAAATGACCTGAAAAAGGCAGCTTTCCAAACCATTGGGAAATCAGAATGTTTATTTATTATGGCAAATATGTACTTGGCATCTGAATTTTTATAATATATCTTCCTATCTCTTCTAATCATTAGTGCCCCCATGGGCTCAGATATTTCATTTCTGCTTAACTCAAGTGTATAGAGAACCTCATCTAGTTTTCATGTACGGTATTTGTTGATGCTTTCTCAAACTTGTTATTCATACAATCTCACTGATACAGCTACTGACAATAGCCATGCTCCAAGAGTGGTGTCTAACCATTGCTATCCACTCTGCCTGCTCCAGTATCCCCAGATTTCATTCTGTCTGTCACCATGCCTGGACTGTTCTGTAATTAATTAAAAGTTTAAAATGGAAAGGCAATGAGGAAATGGAAAGCCAAGGAGAAAAGGAGAAACTCTGGGACTTAGTAATAGGTAGTTTACTGGCCCAATAAGCACAAAAGAGACTTGGCTGTAAATGATGCACTTTGCTGATGAAGATCAATGATGTGCAGTTGAATAATATTATCTGTAACTAACATTCATCTTGGAGGTAAGAGTAGATCATGGAGATCATGATGTAGAGAGAATGTCTGGAACCTGACGCAAAGGGGTTTTCTTTTTGGTATTCAAGGGGACATGTTCTATGAAAGCTGTTTTACTGTCTGTGAATAAATAAGACTCACACATGGAGAGCAAACCATACAAACAGAAATCACAGAGAAGGACTGTGTGCCCAGGACTCACAGTCTAGAGCACTGCTTTGCCCTGTTTTTTTCCATCTTTAGCTGCGTAAGGTCAGATGACAGGGCAGGAAGCCCTAAATCGTGGCTGTTCTTTATGTGTTCTATAAATCACATTCCCCTTGTGTTCTGTAGGATCTGAAGTTAGACCTTTACTAGCAATGCAACCATGAATCAAAACTCAGTGGAAGTCAGTGTAAAAGTTTGCACAGATTTCTATAAACCTTGGATCAAAGTGTATGAATGTGACGTGCTCTACCCCCTATTTTACAATGTCCCAGCACTGCAGTTTAGCACTCTAGGCTATTTCACTATTTAAAAGTAGTGCTAAAACAACAATATATTTCTCTTCTTGTTTGCTGCATTATTATCATGGATTATTAACACACATTCATTGTTAAAATAAAAATAACGAAACTGTGTTTTGGGCAACAGTAGGAGTGACAAAACATAAATAAGAGAAGCAGAAAATGAACAAACCAATTAATTTTCCTTAATATCAATTTTTTTATGAAGAAACATCAGTACTCATTACAATTCATGGATTATAATTAAACATAAAATTAATATTCAGTGCAGTTTTTACAAAAAATATTGTATTCAGAAGCTGGTACATTAAGAAAAAGCACCAGACCTCAGGACACATGTGATGGTTCTGCCATATATATATAATATATATTTTATATATTTCAAATATATAAAATAAAAATGAAGGCATCTTGTTCATGGGGTACAACCCATGAACCAAAATTGCCTCTGGATTTACAAATATCTAGTTAAATATAATAATAATTGATTCAATGTGATTTGTGATTAAAGGCTGTCCTTGTAAATGTGGCTTCTAGTTAATATTCTTCCCAGATATTTCCTTGACAGATTCTACATTTAAAATGATTAGAATCTAAATTATTGATGTTCTTTCACATTTCAATTATTATCAGCATTTGTGCACTTCTTCTTCTTTTTCTTTTCTTAATATTTGAAGTCAGTTCTAAGGATAATTTCTCCCTGAAAAATTCAATGCCAAAGCCAGGTGAAATTGAACTTCTCTCACAGAAGAGCTACTCTCCTTCAATGCTCTAATTTGCAGTAGCTTATGACTTTCTCTTGTCTAAATTACCTTTGTGCTGACAGTTTTAGTACTTGTGGTCTTTGCTCATATATAATTTGGGGACATAAGTTTGAAGGAAATCTACTTAGCCAGTTCAGTTATCCACATATGATTGTAGTATATTTTACCCTACTTACTTTTAGGATGGACACACACACCTGTATACATCTATACACTCTAATGGATGCCCACATGCCCAAATACAAACATACACCCACTCTCAGTGAAATGGAAATACTCAAACATGTCATAATGGATGAAATCTCCAGATGGGCTAAATCAGGGTAGTTAACTGATGTTAATGCAATTTTGGTGCTCTCTTACCAAGATGTGGCCCTGTGTTTGCTTCAGTAAGGAACATGTGACTTTGTGGAGTAGGAGGAAAAAAAACCGGGTGGATGTGAAAATAGCACACTTCAAATGTTCTGGTCAGTGTTTCTCGGTGTGACTTAAATATACCCTTTCAAATTTTGTTCTGTCTTCCATACTCTGACAAGGAATACAATAGGCCCAAAATCTGCTTCCAGAGAGAGAGTGTTTACAGATCCCTTGGAGAGCTGAAGGAGTGACTGTGGCCCATGACTGTGTTGCTCAACCAGCAGCTGATAATGCACCACTTGGCTGTACAAGAGATGGAATTGATCTGCCAGGTAATGGCATTTAATAACAAATCATTACATCACACTCACACACAGAGATAGATTTCTTTGCTTTCAAAGAAAGAAACATATATAATGGGGGAGAAAATGATTAATATTCAAAGTGTTATCAGGGTTTTTTTTGTTGTGTTTGTTTGTTTGTTTGTTTGTTTTTTAGGAAGTTTGGAAGTCCTTTGCTAATGATAGACTATGGAATACAGCTTAAGCAGTCTCAGCATCAGTGGAACAGACCAGAGCTCTGAGTCTGGTGACTTGAAAGAGAATCAGGGTGATGAGGGAGGAGGGAGATGAGGAAGGAGATGAGAAACTTGCAGTCACTTTCCCAAACCTTTTCAGAAGAATGCTCCTCTTTAGCATATACTCTTGAAAAGTTGAAATTATTGTGTGATTAAAGTGCTCTGTCCTTGACTTTTGTGGGAGGCCTGACTGCCTCCATGACCTTCTTTTTTCCCCAAAGAAACCTAGAGAGACCAGAAAATTAATTTGTCATGGCTCATAAGAGCTGCTGCTTATTGAAGCAGAACAAATGTCTCCAGCTATGATGGGAAAATGTAATAGGCTCTCTCTGATCACAGCAGAAGTGGAACTGGTACATCTAAGACAAAACATTAAATTAAATACCTTTCAAAGAGTGAATACAGGCTTCGCTTCTGGGGATAGGGACTCTAGAAGTTTGGTTGGAAATCAATTGGTGAATGTGAGATCTTAGAAGAACACAGGAAGAAACGGTGATGTAGACTGAAGACTGTGTAAACTGAGGGATGTGGAGTGGAAGCAGACAGGCTTTATTACTGCTGTTTTGAACTATAGTGGGGAAATGGCTTGTAGCACATTGCGGGTGGTTGCAAGACTTGCAGTTCAAAGGCAGAAACAGTAGTTGTTAGAGAAGACAGCCAGCATGATCAAATGATTGGAAATTGTCTTGTGGAGTCAAACATGACAGGAGAAAAATCTTTCATTTCTCAGAAAGAAGCTTAAAGGAGACTTGATTACAACCTAGGAGAAGGTGGAGTAACAGAAGCCAAAGGCTGGAAGCTGAAGTTCAACAAACTCAGAACACAAGCAGGGTGCACATTTCAAATTGTGATAATGAGTAGTCTTTGAGTCAGCTGAGCAATTGTTGACAAAGATCCAAGAATCTAAAATCAAGACAGATTTTCTTCTCCACTCTTCTCTTCACCCTCCTCCACCCCCAGGAAGATAAGTTCAGGCTAAACCAGAAGAAGATTCAGATAAACTCTTTGAACAATTCTTTGTTCAAGATCAAGCCTAATGGTTGCAACTGTCTGGCAAATACTCTCTTCTACCCCATCAATCCTTCTACCTAAGCTGTTGGTTATAAACTGAACCTGTGGCAGGTATGTTTCTGTAGAGTTCTCAACATGTCTCTGATTGCTAGTACACTGCTGGGAAGGTCTCTTTCTCTCTCTGCTACATTCTCCATTACTCCACATTTCAAAATGTCTTTACTACTATTTGTGCTAGACACCCCCTGTATCTGGTGCGTTAGTTCTGTGCAGGTACTTGTATGGTTTTATGGATACATCACCAGCCTGGATCCTCTCCAAACCTTAGGAAGCAATCCTTTTCCAGCAGGTTACCTTCAATTCTCTAACTCCACTGGAGCAGCTTTCTATTTCAGCAGGGTTACATTGCAATAATAATTGACCAAAAATCAAACCACTGTATTCACCTCTATTTAAAAACTATTTTTGAAAGGACAATAAATATCAAAGAAACAGAATTATCAGAAGTATAGTTACACCTTACTAAACTCACACAAGGGAATCCTTAAGGCAAGGAAGAACTCTAAACAACATTGGTATGGATTAATATAGAGTATACGTGACCAACTGCTGTGTTTTCAAAGTAGCTCCTTCCCTATGGTGCTGAATGTCCTCTGCTTCAAAATAAAAAAGCAAAATGCATATGTTCTCCAGCCTCGGAGTGACACGCAGGACTCTGTTTTAAACATATTGGTCAGGTTCCTCCCACCTGTTACTTTAGGCACTAACTAATCCCTATGGTCATGAGAGAGAGAGGAAAGATCATCCTGTTGAATAGTACTAGGTTAAAGTACCTATGGCTGTGCACAGGATTGAAAGCAACTAGGCTCTCAACTTCGGATCTTAAAGGCCTTAAATGAGGAAAGGAGAAGAAAAGAATTTGAATGTTAGTATTTCACTATAACACTCGTTCAGGAGGATTAGAATTATCACTGAAATATTATTCCAGACCCATTTCTTAGTCTTTCTTATTTCTGTTCTCTTCATCTTTCCCTTTTCTTCTCTTTCTTTTCATTCTGTACTTTTATTTACAGTAGCTAATTGATCCACATTTGCCTTCTGTGCCATGCAAGAAATATCTTCCACCAGCAAAACATGCGCCAGCAATATTTTCATTTTCTATTAAAATCCCCCACTCTTATCTGCCCTCTTTGTCAGCTGGGCAAGCCTCACTTTCCACAACAGTTTCTACATATGAACAAATACTCTGATGTCAGCAATTAACTACCTGGGGAAAAACGTGACAAAGATATCTATCACTGTTGTATATCCATTTTGGACACCCTCATCACTGGACCAAACCCAGAGACATGTGGCTGCAAGTGAGGAGGAAGCCCAGCTGTGACTGCACGTGAAAAAAATGATGTAGAAAAGAAGAGGGATATTTTTACACATGATCTTTCAGTCATAATGCTGCATTAACAGAAGTTTTGCACTTAATGATCATTAATCATGTTGATTTCCATACAAATTATCATAAGGTTAAATCTGATCTGTCACTGAGTACCTTGTGAGCTCTACTGTGTAAACCAACCCTAAAAGAACATTCAGGTTACCTGAGCTCCTATATGATTTTTATAGAGAAAATCTACACTGCTAGCATCTCTGCATACATTTGGTACTTCATCAGTGTCCATGCTTGAATCAATTCTGCTCTGGTTTAAGAAGTAAAAAAGGCTGCTGCTTTGAAAAATTGCAGAGGTTTTGATAATGTCAGGGCAGCATTGTTATAAAGGTTTCCATCAGATGGGATTACAGAGGGTGCATTCTCCCCTACCATCATCAACAGGCATTTTTCAGTAAGGTTGCTATGCTATAAACCTGAAGAGTAAAGCAAGGACACTTGTCATAACTGATTGACAGCAGCAGTGGGAGGCATATATCACCATTGGTTGAGTGCTGTATACTTGTGATAATGGGTATGTTAAAAATTGATGTATGTATTATTACAATGTAGCTAAAAACCTGATCATGTAGCTTTAATACATACCCTTATGGTCTGAAAAGAACAAGACTGCTCCATGATTAAACATTGCTGAAGGAGTAAATTTTACAGAGGTTGACGTAAAGTCTGAAAGATTGATGAATATGCAGGTAATCTGAAAGCTAGTTTTTTCCTTCTGGTGTTTTGGCTGGGAATCTAATTCTGTATCCCTGTCCAGGTGCTGTCTGTGGCTATCTCACACTTCTTTATTGTCAAATCAATCCAAAGAATTTCATTAATATTTTTCCTGAGCATGTGGATGAGCTCAGATCAGGCCTTTAGGCTTCACTGGCCTTCCACACATCTCTTCTAGAGGGATTTCATCTATTTCTTCCCCAGCTTTTCTGCTGCAAGATATGTTTGTTCTTTCCAAAATCAAATCCTCAGGAAGGAGATTTGGGCCTTTCTCTCCTGGAATAGCATCTATGACCACATTTGCATGAGCAAGCTAAAAGAATGGAAGCATAGGACAAAGTACTGTCCCTTGATTGTCCATGCTGTTGGATGTTTGGTAAAGCCGTAGGAACAGTTTTGGGCTGGGACAGAAATTATGGTTGGAAACCAAAGGCTGTCTGTTTGCATATGGTTTCCCAGTTATGGAAGGGAAAGAGCAGTTGTTGCAATGCCCTCGACTTGTGCTACATCACTTCATCTCAGAGTCTGCAATCCTTTCATTACAGTTTTCAGCTCATTTATTCATACCACGTGGCATGCCACTGGAGAGAAGGATTTGAGTGTACTGGTAGATAAAAAACTAAGTGTGGCCCAGAAATGCACTCTCATAGCCCAGAAAGCCAAATGCATCCCAGGCTGCATCAAATAAAGCATGGTCAAGGGAATTGATTTGACAACACAAAGCTGTGCTGCCCTTCAGAAGGACCTCGACAGGTTGGAGAGATAGGCAGAGAAATGTCTGAAATTCAACAAAGGCAAGTGCATGGTCCTGCACCTGGAGACGATTAATCCCATATACAGGCTGGGGACTGACCTTCCAGGAAGCAGCTCTGAGGAGGAGGACCTGGGTGTCCTGGTGGACAATAAACTGTCCCTGAGCCAGCAGTGAGCCCTTGTGGCCGAGAAGGCCAATGGTGTCCTGGGGAGCATTAGAAAAAGCTTTGCCAGTGAGTCAAGGGAGGTAATCCAGCCCCTTGTCTCAGCCCTTTGAGGTCACATCTGGAGTGCTGTGTCCAGTTCTGGGCTCCTCAGTACAAGCAAGACATGTAGCTCCTGGAGCAGGTCCAGCAGAGGGTGACAAATATGATGAGGGGACTGGAGCATCTCTCGTATGAGGAAAGGTTGAGGGAGCCAAGACTGTACAGACTCAAGAAGAGACAACTGAGAAGGGACTTCATCAGTGTCTATAATTATCTGAAGAGAGGGTGCAAGAGGACAGAACCAGGCTGTTCTCAGTGGCAACAAGGAATAGGACAAGAGGCAACAGGTAGAAACTGATGCACAGAAAGTTCCACCTGAACATGAAGAAGAACTTCTTTGGTGGGCAGGTTAAGTGTGCACTGGAAGAGATTACCCAGAGAGACTGGAGAGTCCCTGTCACTGGAGATACTCAAGAACCATCTGGATGCAATTGTGTGCAATGTGCTCTGGGATGACCCTGCTTGTGCAGGGAGGTTGCACCAGATGATCCATGGTGGTCCCTTCCAACCTGACCCATTCTGTGATTCTATGACTCTCTCTCCATGCCTGGAGTGTTGTGTCCAGCTCTGGGATCCTCAGGACAGAAAATGCACGGACCTGTCCAGAGTAGGACCGTGACGATGATTAGAGGGATGGAGCACCTCTCCTATGAAGACAAGCTGAATAAATTGGGGTCGTTTTGCCTGGAGAAAAGAAGATTCTGGGGAGAACTTACAACACTTTCCAATACATTAAGGGGACCTACAAGAAAAAAGGGAGGGGACATTTTTACAAGGACAACGATTTTACTTTGAAAGAGGGTAGATTTAGATTAAATATAAGGAACAAAATCTGTATTGTGAAGGTGGTGAGGCAGTGGAACGGGTTGCTCAGGGAAGTTGTGGCTTCACCATCCCAGGAATTATTCAAGGACATGTTGGATGAGCCTATGAGCAATCTGGTGTAGGGAGGGGTGTTTGGCTATGCAACAGAGCTGGAACTAGATGATCTTTAACGTCCCTTCCAACTCAAACCATTCTATAATTTTACAGTTCTATGGTAATATTAAAAATACAGGGGCATGGTTGGCAGTTTAAAGACAGCATTTCTGAATGCACAGTGACTGGCACAGTGTATATAAATATGTATTTATGTGTCAATACTATTTATTTTGTATGTGTTGAATATTACATGTTTAAATTTTCATTTTAATACCATTCATGTGTTCATGTTTCTGTTTACATTTATAGTTTTCATCAAATAAGAAACTGCAGTAT
The DNA here is from genome assembly GCF_009650955.1 of Corvus moneduloides. Taxonomy (NCBI): domain Eukaryota; kingdom Metazoa; phylum Chordata; class Aves; order Passeriformes; family Corvidae; genus Corvus; species Corvus moneduloides. The sequence continues at coordinate 95,667,504 of NC_045477.1, forward strand.
CTAGAAGTATTTAAGTCAAATCAAAACTTCTGAACTCTACCAAATTAAAATGTTTTGATTCCACAAGTATGCTTTCAGACTATTTTTATTTTCGAGCAGAAGTAATCTTTTTAGTGTCTTTTTTTATTATGAATCTCATTTTCCTCATGGAATTGTCATCATTTGCAAGGTAACAGCAATTTCAGTTCCTGACTAGCTGCGCACAATGAATTTATCAGCTCCTCTGGTTTGCAGAACTTGCTGTGTCATGAACTTGAATGAGTGATAACTACTCCATTTGGACACATCTCTTATTCAGGATTTTCTTCAGTACAGCAATGATTGTTAGTGTATTTGAACAGTGATACAATATGAAAGGAAAATCCAGACTTTTGGAAGAAAAGAGAGACTCTCAGGAACTCTTTGTCAAAACCCATTACCATGACCTTTCCCCTGCCAAGACAATCCTGCTGTGAAAGGCTTTGAGAGTTGCCCATTAGTGCAGAGATTTGCTATCCCTTGTGCTGTTTGGGATAATAGCTGAAATAAAGACATGTAAGTATATTTGTCATGTGTACAGACTCCATCTGGAATGTGCTTTTATCGTTCCATTACCAGCCCTTTCTAGAATCTGTAGATTGAAAACTTGTGTAAGACCAGAGAATGCCCAAGAAACAGATGACCATTTACCTTCTTCTTGTAATAAATAGGAAAAGAAAATTTTGTTGAAAATTAGTTATCCAGCCAGTTTGGGTTTTTTCCAGCTGGATGGGGAAAAGGCTTAAGGAGTAAAATAAACCAAAACTGTTCTTTGTAAATAGCAGAGACAGGGAACTAATTATGAATTAATATTCATAAAGAAAATTACAGGATTTGGATGCCAAGTTTCAAATCTTCAACATACAGAAATCAGAAAAAAATCCTTTCATAAGTCAGAGCAAACTCAAGTCCAACAACCTGAAATTCTACCTCCAGATATGCATCCTGTAAATGTTCTGTTAAACAGGCTGTACACGTCAGTGTAAAAATTGACACTTATTTAAAACTAGAAAAAGAATACAATAATACCAGAAAGCTTTCTTTTGAGGATTGCACCTTGAGTGAAAACGAATGCATGCCATATTCATTACAAGTGGTATCTCTACTCTGTGCCCAGAATTCATAGAGATTGATAAGAGATGGTCCAGTGCCCCATAATTTCAAAGCAGTATGCTGATATTTAGAAGCCTGGCCTTGGTGCAGTCAGTGAAGTTTCGACAAAATCAGGAAAGAATTTAACATTTCATGCTTTGCAAGCTTTTCAGAAGTATGTGTATACTTACAACCCCACTGTCCTGTTCTGTCAAAATACCTGTGAACTTCCACCATTTTCATTCTACTTAGCAGGCAGCAACAGGACAGATTATTAAAACAGTTTGAAATAATAATTTCTAAGACTATTTATATTAATTTTTCTAGATCCAACTCTTCTCTGCCTCCACTTTTTGAGTGAGAGCTGCCCGATTCTCATTCATATTGAGTTCTTTTTTGCAGCACACCAGAACAGGGAGATGAAACAGGCTGCTCAGAGGCCCAGGAAGAAAAGGATGAATTTATGAGCTATAAAACAGAAATAGAAAGAGCAAAGAAGGAGCAGTTGCTGAAGAGAAACATGGCCAGGCAGAATACTGAGCTGAGGAGTAAGAAAAGAGCTTACACATCTATGATCATTGCAGTTCCCCTTTCCATACATGGCTTCATAAACCTTATCTGTTCATAGGGGGTTCTTCAGATAAGATGCTTTAAAACAGAGGTGTCCCTATCTTAGTACTGTAAATTAGCTTTTAGACTAATTTGTGTGGCCTGTGAAGCATTGAATGAGCTTGCAGTAAGCAAAAGGGCATGGAAATGTGGTTTACAAGGAGTCTACAAGCCCTTTGGTTCCTATGTTGGTTCCACAAGTAGGAAAACCATATAAAAAGTGGGAAAAGAGTATAGCAAAACTCCTGCACTTCACAGGGCCACAAACTCAGAGGCAGAAACTGAAGAAATAAATTAAACAAGAAAACCAAACTCTTCCATAAAGACACAAAGAAGGAAAGTTATGGCCACCTGCCAAAGTAAAAGCTATCCCACCTGCACTAGGGTCAAGTGTCACAGTCACACCTGCCTGTCAGTGCTAGGGTAGAAAGACAGACGCTAAAGGAAGCACAGCAGGACGGACAGGAGATCTCTTTTCCTTAGACTGCTGACACTACTTGTGTGCTGAGAGATGTAATACACCACTTTGTCATATGGACAGCAAACACACACATCCCTAAATGTGCTCCCAACCCAGCTGGTGAAAAAACCAGAATGACATGTTGCTGGGGTGAAAGGGGAAAATTTTGGGAAATCTAAACACCACTGAAGTCCAAGACATAATAGTTACGGACAAAAGTGAAATGACAAGCAGAATGCACTTCTTGTTACCAGGAGGTCACATCTCACTATCCATCTCCTAGAGTCCTCTATTTAATCATTCTTATAATTGTCTGCTGCTGATTTTGACTAATATTATGATTACCACAGAAAATAAGAAGGTAGTATTTCCAAATATACAGCATGTTGTACTGCTGCAGAAATTGTAGTGCTTCAGAACTCCCTAGAGTTATGCCAGTGCTGAAAACCTGACTACCTATTGTGTATTTTATAAATTCAAAAGCATACACTGGATGATGTATTTCTGTTGCAAAACAAAATGAAAAGGGGCAGAAATTTTAGAGCAGTTTGAGTTTGGCGGAGGAGACTGAGTAGCAAAAAAAAGCCTGTGGAATCAATGATGAAGTTGAGTGTCTTAAACACTCATTTGCAGTCATTCATCTCTGGCAGAAGATGTGAGCTATTATTCTAGGTGTCAGGAGTAAACCGCAATGCTGAGTCTGTATGCATCTTATGTGAGCAGAATGTTTGTGCTGGTGAGCACCTCCTTGCACCTGCACAAAATCCAGTTCCTAAACCATGTTGCCCAGGATGGATAAAGAATAAAAAAAAATCTCCACAATTATTTGTATTTTAGCTGAATCCAAGACACAGAGATTTTATGGGTTTGGTTGGGGTTTTATCGTAGTTTGTTGGTTGGTTGGTTGGTTGGTTGGGGGCTTTTTCGTAGTTTTGTGTTCGTTTGTTTGTTTGTTGGGGGGTTTTCTTGGTGTTTTTGGGTTTAACTCCAGAGAGAGAGCTTTGGTGGGCATGTACTTAATATTTTTCTGTTAATTTTTTTTAAAGGATAAAAATAAATTATTTGGTTTGTTTCCATCAAAATCTCCAACACACTACACCTTTCATTTTGAGAGCTCTGATTTTTGGTTTATTTCTAAATGTAAAATTAAGTATCTTTCAAGAAAGTTGTGATAATAATGACAAAAGTTTCTAATACCTCTAATAGTTATTTCTCCTAAAGAAAAAATCAGTGGTCAGTTTTTGGACAGTTTTTCTGGAATGAAGATCACTTATTATCACATAAGGTGGTATCATTTCACAGTGAAACTCTTTGATTGTATTCTATCCCTCTGTCACCTAAACCAGATCACTATTCTTTTCTGTTTTCATAGGGATAAAGCTGTTTTTTTGCTTTAGACAACTATTTTTTATAGGGCTTCAAATGAAGTGTTGATAAAAGAAAGTAAATTATTGTTATGGACTCAAAATAAGCCTTTAGTCTTCAAGACCTAAAATACTGATTGAACCATATACTTGACTCTTCTTCAAAACAATGTATTCTTTTTCTTTCAGACATATGAATGGTTACGCTGCAGATAAATTATTGTTTATGTTCTCTTTCAAACATTGTTCATATATATATATATGTTCATATATATATATGTTCATCTATATATATATATGTAAAAGAATCTGTTGTTTTCCTGCTAGTTGGAATATCAGGAATCACTAGTAATAGCAGCCCTGTATATGTCTCCACTATTGAGGCTGTAATGACTGATGGGAACTGGAGGGAGGATCCAGGTGATCCTGTTTAAGCAGTGCTGTTTCTCTCTGCTGACCCACATGGTAAATGAATCTCTTCAAAGGAAGCAAGAAGACAGAATGTTGAAATATTTCTGTCATGCTTCTTGGAGATGGATTAAAATATTTCTGTTATGTGCATCCTTCTACATGAGAAAGCTCAACACTGCATAGGAGGAGCTCTCTATCTGGTTAACTGCTATGTTTTCTTGCTATCATCACCTCTAAGATCTTTATTGCATGAACAAAAATGTACCATTAATCAACAATAAAAATAATTATGTCTGTAGAAGGCAAAGGTCTTCACAGATCCATGACAGTTGAAGTGAGGCACCCCATTACACTGTTTTCAAATTTAATCATAACCATTTTGTTTTCTGACATTCATTCTCATAAGACCATTTACATTTTCTCCATCCCAAAGCTAAAATCATCTCCTTTCCAAAGGGAAACAGAACCATCTGACTTAAAAAGATACTCAGGCATCTGACTGATGAAGTCGATTTAAGTAGATAGAAAAAAAGGATTAATTCAGGAACAAGAATTTGATTATATGACTGAAAATTGAAAATCCACATTTATTCACATGGGACAACTTTTATCTTTCTGATATAGAAGTCATCCTCTTACAGCTGCTCAAAGAGATCTTGCAATCAAAATGGCAGGATGTTTTCCTCATGAAATTCAGTAGATGAAAAAATAACAGAAATACATGGGGCTTTTCATGGTCACCTTCAAGATGGGTTATAAGTCGTGTTGAGATTTGCTTCCAGATAGGTTTATACACACTTTGAAGCAGATCCTTGTCTGGTGTACACAGTTCAAGCTCTATTGACTTTGATAGCATTACAGCAGCCTACAATAGCTGCTGAAAAGTGTATGAGTATCCATGAGCTTACCCTTTCACATGTGTACAGATATGAAGAGTTTTATTTAATCAGGTTTATGTAAAAGTATTTTCCTGTGGAGCAGAGGTATCAAGCAATGATAGGATACCCAGTATTTTAGATTTCAGAATGTATCTTCTGCAAGTTTTTATCAAATAAAAGGACTAACATATTAAACAATATTTTAATGAAAAAATTTCTTGTTGTGCAAAATCAAGGGAAAATAACTTATGGTAGCTCTTTGAGAAGTTACCCACTTTTTATTGAGGACTCTCTCTTTGTAGCTATGGGTATAAAGCATTTATCATTTGTTATCTCAGACACTCTGCCAGCAATCCTTGCTTTAGAAATGTATTTCATCACGGAACTGTCCAGCTAAATGGATGGCATTTCTCAATGCTAAATTTATGGCTCAATTAAAGTCAATCTTACCCTATCAGCTTCCTTGTGTGTATACAATTAATAAAAATAAAATGGAAGCCTATCATTTCTCATGTCACGGTTTTCAAAACAGGAAAAATTTAAATCAATGCTCTCTTTACAGGTAATGGAATTTAGCACATGTCTGTAGGCTGTGCTACTTTCACCTGAGTTGATAAAATGCAGGCATTGCTTTTCTTTCCTGCAATTGAGTCATTTATTCACGTTTTGTAGGCTTCGGGCTGACATCCGCACGAAAGATTGCACAAATTAAAGGTTTAGGAGTGGTGTTGTTGGGAGGTTGTTTGTTTTACCTTCGAAAACATGCTCATGAAGGATTTTCAAAACCTACAGAACTCTGCTTATTGTCACTGTGCTTTACATGAGGCAAAGAAATGAACAGGACACGACAGGGACCAAGCAAACAGCAGAGTCCCCACTCTGTCTCACTGCTGAAGGATGGAGGGGTCCAGCCATTGCCAAACGGATCACAGCCTGCACATTCTCAAGATGCAGGACTCAAAGAACATTTTAAAATTATTTTCTTTCTTGTGGAAAAAAAATACCATTTCACCATTTAGGTTATCAGAACATGGATTAGGTATAATTATATTTTGCAAGTGTTTTCAGTAAGGTTTAGGGAAAAGCCATCATAAAGTCTATAACCTTAATGACTCAGTGGCCTTTAGCCCTTCTATTTTTATGCAGATCTGTGTCAGGGAAACAATGTGCAGTTGTAAATAAATCCTGTCAACACATTGAGCTGCATTAAAAAAAAATCTGAATATGCAAGGATTTTAAAGGATCTACAGGGGATATTTTTATGTCTGATCATTCTGTGGACCAGCAAATATCTGAGCTGCATAACAAAACGTTTTCTTTTTTCTTTGCTTTTTCTTTTCTTTTATTTTCCAATTCTTTTTAAAGAACAATGGTGTGTCAGTTTATCTTGGCAGAATTCCATGTTATTCAGTAATAGATGTCACCTCAATACTTCGCCACAAGCTCATCTTCAGATATGGTTGCTCCTAATCTATACAGTTCTACAGAGCTGGCAACAGTAGCAGGAACTATTTATAATTATGTTGATAAACCTTTTTACCATTCAGCCAATTGATTCTGTATTTGTGCCTGCTGCTTTGTTTAACGTGGTTTTCTCAGTGAAATGTTAATATGCTTCAGTAAAACACTGACACTCATAAGCCATAGATGAGGTCATCGAACACACAGTCCAGCATGCAGCATGTATGCCAGAGTAGAATAACTTAATTAAATCCTTCCTCTGAGGATTAAGAGGGTTATTCTGACAGGCTTTTACAAGCCTGGGTGTACTTGCATGGCACAGAGGAGAGCGGTGCAGAGACAAGAAGGCAGCAGAGCAGCTCGAGGCAGCACTAGTACAGTGCAATGCCTCCGACTGAGCTTGCTGGGTCACAGCCAGGATCTGCAGACTGCATTGCTCCAGGCTGCTCCCGAGGACTGGCTCAGGGTAACCCTCAAATATGAGCTGGGCACAGTGGGGGCTGGAGGTGTGGCATTGTGGGAGAAGCCCCAGGACTTACAATGCCAGAGCATGGACACCAGCAAATACACTGCAGCCATGGGTGAACATGCCAAGGCTGGGATACTCCAAAAAAAAAGCAGCAGAGAAAAATCAGCAAGAAGCAGATATCAGCAGAAAAAAGACTCCCATTACACATGGAGTAACATAAATCATCATGCCCACAACCACAAAGCTCCTGTGCCTCACAGGCAGAGCTGAGACAGAATACAACCTGTGGTGAAAATAGGGGGATTTGAGAGGAGGAGGTGGAATGAGAAGTGTCTGTGTTCTCTTTTTTTTCCTTGTCTCAGTACCCAAATGAATGATCAGAAGTTTGTGTTGTCAATCTATTAAATTACTAAAAGAAAAAGATTCAACCATAACAGCTGATAGCTGCTCACTTTTCTCACTACTTAACTCAGATTGCATGATTTTACTGGATTTACATGGCCAGGTTTTGGCAACAGGGGGAACTATAGGGGTGGCTTCTGTGAGAAGCTGCCAGAAGCTTCTTTCATGTCCAACAGAGCAAATGCCAGCTGGCTCACAGATGGACCCACCACCGGCCAAGGCCAAGCTCATCAATGATGGTGTTGGCACCTCTGGGATAACAAATTTAACATGTGAGAAAGTTGCTGTGCAACAGCAACAGCAGCCAGAGAGAGGACTGAGAATATGGGAAAGCAGCAGCCCTGCAGACACCAAGGTCAGTGAGGAAGGAAGGGGAGGAGGTGCTCCACGACCCAGAGCAGAGGTTCCCCTGCAGCCCGTGGTGCAGCTCATGGTGAGGCAGCTGTGCCCCTGCAGCCCATGGAGGTCCATGGTGGAGCAGAGATCCACCTGCAGCTCATGTATGGCCCCATGCTGGAGCTGGTGGATGCCTGAAGGAAGCTGTGACCCTGTGGGAAGCTCATACGGGAGCCGGCTGTTCCTGAAGGCTGCACCCCTTGGAAAGGGACCCATGCTGGAGTAGTTTGTGAAGAATTGCATCTGCTGGGAAGGACTCATGTTGGAGTACTTTCTCCCATGGGAGGGACCCCACACCGGAGCAGAAGAGTGTGAAGAGTCCTCCTACTGAGGAGGAAGTAGTGGCAGAGACAACATGTGATGAAGTGACTGCAGCCCCCATTCCCTGTCCCCCTGCACCTCTAGGCAGGAGGAGGTAGAGAATTGTGAATAAAAATATGCTTGGAAAGAAGGGAGGGGTGAGGGATGGTGTTTTTAAGATTTGGCTTTGCTTTTCATTATACTACTCTGATATGATTGGTAATAAATTAAACTAGATTCCTGAAGTCAAGTCTGTTTGCCATTATGGTAACAGTTGAGTGATCTCTCCCTGCCCTTATCTTGACCCAAAAGCCTTTTGTTGTGTGTTTTCTTTCCCTTGTCCAGCTGAGGAGGGGAAGGACAGAGCAGCTTTAGTGAACACCTGGGCCAACCAGGTCAGCCCCCCACAATGATCAAAATTTCTCTAACATATTCATAAAATATTCCTCTTGTCACCCTCCATTTAATCATGGTCTGATGTCTCTTGCTCGTACCATGATGCTTTATACACTGGTATATTCCCACAACTTTTCGTCCTTTCCCAGCACCTGTTGGAGGCTTTCCTCTCACTACCAGGTTACTGCTGAGGCCCAGGTTACTATTTTGGCTGCTCAGCATCAGCCAGGCTTCTCAGCTTCTCTCTCCAGGATGCTGACTCTCACTACGGGCCTGAGCTCATTCAGGCTTTTTATTTCTTTTGCCTACCATGACCACCCTTTGGCTTCAAACATCTTCCCAGTCATACATTAGTCTGGCAGTAGGAAAAAACCTTGGCACAAGTAAACGCATATGTAGATAAACTGGTTGATGAGTGAATTGAAGGCAGCCCCTCAAATACAAACTTGATGTGGGCCATGGTAAGAGGCTTAAAACAGATGAGTTCATGAACATCTGAGTGCAATGACAGATGAGAATGGCTCTGAAGTAACCAAGTGTGAGTCCAGTACAGTTCATACCAACAAACCTAGAAACAAACACAGAATCATTGCTGGGGAGAGTTTCTGTCCAACAAGAAGCTAGGAGGAATTGAAAAATGGAAATGATTGGTTAAGTTATTGGGAAATACTTTGATGTATTTATTTCCGAAGAGTTTTTTATATATATATATATATATATGAAAGATAGATGGATAAAGAAAAACAGCTGGTCAGTTCTGGGAAGCAGAGGTGCTATAAAAATTTTTAGATTATCTAAATCTAATCAGAGGAATTTTTTGGTAGTTTGATGGCCCTGAACACCCTGCTAAGGAAGTACCTCATGTAAAACATGTTAAACACAGAAGGAAGACAGCTGAAAGGATTAATACTGTTCTTCCATGTGTAAACAGAAGAATATTAATTGAGAATGGAAAGGTCACATTGCCTCTCTAAGTGCACTGAAGAGATTGCCTGTTCTGAAACTTAATGAATCTCTAAATATATAAATCTGAATGTTTTTCCTTCTCTAGTCATGTTAAAGAAAATCTACATAGATTGCATATTGCTGTTCCTCAAGGTCTCATCAATCCTTCACGTTCACTACATCAGTCTTATCAGCCCTCATGTTCTCTTCTGGTAATGAGCATGCATAGCTATGTGTGATCTCTGTGCATTGAAGTGAAAGAATAATCAGACTCGTGCTTAGATCAGGAGTTAACACAGTCATTTATTTCTTGTGTTTATTTATTTGAAATTACTGAAATTATGTGATAATAAATTTTAAGATGAAAACAACAAAACCAATCTGATCTATATCACAGTAGAGATCAAGGCTTGTAATTTTCATTATTGGCAGTATTAAGACCTACAAGAGAACTAATTTGTTTAATTCAGTGCCAATGATGATCATTTATTTTCATTTCTTTTTATCAAGTTTTGCAGAGTCATATTGTTCATCAAGCTGTCTTCATGGGGATCATTCTTTATTATAGATTCAAGGGATACTTGGAGACAAAATTTCAGGTCTTGACAGCTGATTTGTGCATAAAGCAGCATGTACTGCATTTTTTTGTTCAAAATCCCAAATGATGTCTTGGTACTTGCACGTGAGTACAAAGAAGGCCCTGTTCTCAATTCCACCTGAACAGATATGAGTGTGCAGGCTTATTATCTGTCCTCAGGTTGGTCCTCAGGTTCTGGGAACATACTTGACAAATGAGTACACTTTCCCAGGAAAAAGGTGTCTCTTCTCAGGGGGTAATACTTTTCTTACTTTTTGATCTCATCTTTGGTAAGGTATGTTGTTAAAATTAATTCCATTCAAGATATCCTGCATTGTAATTTTACTCATAATTTGGGGCGAAATTAAAAAAAAAAAGCTTCTTCACTGGTAGGCACCTGTGCCACTCAAGTGATATAAGTGATCTGTATTCATTTTCATTCAGGAGTAGAGTCCATTCATTTACCCATCCATAAATATATGTAAGAAATGGAAAAGACACTCTTCCAAATGGAAGCTAATATTATGCTTCAAGTCAAATATAAAGCATTTAAAGTAATTCTCCACCTCCCACTTCTGTAAGTGTGGAGTTATCACTAGAATAAGATGTTGATCTTTATAATATCAGCAGTACTTTGCATTCTAAGTGTTGGCATGGAATGGAGACCTGGAAGCATCTCAAGTTAAAAAAGAACTGCAGACTTTTACATTGACAGTAGAAGTACAGAGAAGACAAAGGGAGCAGAGACAAAAATTCCTGCAGTTCTACGGGGGAATATAATCTCGATGGGGATGATGTAGATAACCATGGTAAGACCCTGAAGATTTAGAAGTTTGAACAGTACTTCAAAGACTCAGCTCTCTCTGTATCTTTGTGAAAACCTCCATGTAAGTGTCTAGTCTTCGAAGGAAACCTGGATTCTACTTTTTTCTTCAACTGTCATCATAATTCCAAACCACAAAATGTTTTTAGCAAAGCTGCTATGTGCAAATACACATTTGTAAACAAGAACCAGCTTCAGCAGCTCTTGTCACAAGTCACGTATCAAGGAAATAATGGCAAGTTCCTTTTTAATTCTCGACATCTGACTAAGAATGACATTGAGAAATGCTTTTTTAAATGTCACCTCCTAATTTCTCAGTCTCCTAAAATACTGCTGTGTAGCAATAGTTTAATGTTTAGCATTCCATAAGTAATCCTGCTGTTTTAATAACACCATCACAAACAAAATCAAATCCCTGCCTCAGACTCTAACTGATTCCTGCAACAGATGAAAGAAGCCCCAAAAGATGCATCTTGTCATCATTCTCTTTGGGACAGGGAGAGTAGTGGTTAAGGATTCTAAATATCAAATTATAAATCCAGTACAAGAGTATCCTTATTTCTGGAGGTAGACAAAACCCATTATTGGTTTATTCTAGTGATAAGTAAGACTAGTCTACCATGTTTTTCTAAGACTTATAGTGATTAAAACTGTCACACCTAATATGGAGATGAGAAAGTACGCTAAATTAGGAGAAAATAAAAATTTAAGTGTGTCCTCACATCAGGACTGCACAGTATTTACTCAGATATGTCCTGTAATGCCTTCTCCCTCGTAGATTCATGACACTGAATACAGTTAAGCTAATCAGGCAAAATTCGTTGTCTTCCTTTAATTGCTTAGTTGTTGCTAGCACACTAAATCAAATTCTTTCTTTCTTTCTTTCTTTCTTTCTTTCTTTCTTTCTTTCTTTCTTTCTTTCTTTCTTTCTTTCTTTCTTTCTTTCTTTCTTTCTTTCTTTCTTTCTTTCTTTCTTTCTCTTTCTTTCTTTCTTTCTTTCTTTCTTTCTTTCTTTCTTTCTCTCTTTCTTTCTTTCTCTTGCTTGCTTGCTTGCTTGCTTGCTTTTTTTTTGTTGTTGTTTGTTTTGACTCTCTGAGGAGCTAATTAATCCATTGTCATCAAGCAGGCAGATACCTGAATGTTCCAAGACTTACTTAGGGAAATGGCAAAAGTAACAGGTTTGAACAGTAACACAGCAGCTCCAGCAAACATTTGCCAGTGAAAACTATAAAGTTTATGCATGGTTGCATGAATATATGTTTATGGGCTACTTCTGTACTAACTGTAGTGGTGAATATATCTGCATTGTTATGAAAATAAACATTTTTACAGGCAGCTAATCTCACCTGGGTAAATAAAAGAGATTACCCACAAAAACTACTATGGAACACTGGATTGCTCTGTATTGCATTTCTTGGTCTGTGTAGTCTTGTGTTTGTATTTAGTTCTGACAGTTAAGAAAATACATGGTTTAATGGATAATATCCTGTGCGTTAAAAATGAAATTTAAAAAAAAGAGAAACAAAAATACATAATTTCTAACACAGGTTTCAGCATCAAACGATTTTTTATTTATAGAAAGATGCAAAGTACCTGCCTTTTGAAGGTCTTGGTAATTGGATGTCTTCAGTCCCACATGATTTCTTACATTTTTTAGCTCTTCTCAAGTAAACTCACATTATATATGGACGTTTCTTGTTACTTCTACTTTCCCACATGCTATTCTGAATCATTTCCTATTCTCTCTTCCATGACTTTTCTCTCTGATCCACAATTTCTAGCTTCATCTGCACTCCTTCTTTCCTGCTCATACCTCACATAGCTCCATAGCTCTTTCTCTTCATCCTATCACCAAATACCTTCTATTTTATTCTCTGAACTCTTTATATCCCCTTTTTTCACATTATTATAATAATTTTCCCTTTTACATCCTTTTCTGGAAGTACTGATCTCTGATTTTACTGGGCTCTGGAGTATACAATTTGCTTATAGCCAAAGCAACCAAAAACAACACATGCTACCTCTCCAGAGCATCTCAAGGATTGTTTTCCATCACCTATGGAAATAGGATTTATTCTACTGAACTCATTTAGGTGTCCTTTTAAAGGCCTGAAAACACTACACAGTCCTTTTGGGTCAGTATGTTTCCCAGGAACATTTCTCAATGAAAAATTTTATAATTCAATTGTGTCCTGGTTGAATGTCCTCCCTAAATTCTGGCCTGCAAAAATCCTATCAAACAAGAGGTCACCACAAGTTAAAACCTGCAGTAGGACTTTGGATGAGATTCTAAGGAGAGATAAATAGCTTTAATTTGAAAAGCTTGAGTTTAGACAATAACTGGCAGTCTCCTCTCTGGGTCTGGGAGAAGAAAAAAAAAAAAAAAGGCAGAGAGAATGATCTGTACAATATTTAAGTCTCCACCTCGTAAGAGTCAGCTAATCTTGTCTTGGGCACAAATGCACTTAGCAGTGGTACACTCCCTGGTAGGACTCTCATCCAGTAATTATACTTTCCTCAACATTTTATTAGTCCTTTTGTTTTTCTAAAGTAGGTCAAACCCCAATAGACAATGCCAGAAAATTGTCTGTTGGAAATTGAAGCATTTGCACACAGTAAAATTAATTTGCCAACATTCAGTGCCTTATTAGTGATCCAGTGGTGCTAGTTAAGTCTACTAAGGCTAGGCTCAGTTGAAACAGGCCTTTGGAAATGAGGGTTTGATAGGGCTTACACCTTCAGTTCAAATGATCTCTCCATATTGAGAACAATTGTACCAAGTTAAAAGATAACTCTTCACTTTGACCCTACCATTCTTAGGGAATGCTGATTTACATGGCTGTACTGTCATCTGTCTACACAAGCTAATACTTGCATCTCAAAAACCCCTGGAAAGTTGTGTTAGAGTGCTGCCAAAGGCCTGACTTGATCTCTACACACAAGTAAACTTCTGTATGGTGCTGTATTACCTTACCTGGCTGAATGAAGTATAAGGCAGTAATTGCAGGTTAAGCTATCAATTTTGAAAGATTTCTGAAATTCTGAAGAGAAATAGGATGACTTAAGAAAGGAAAGGTAGCTTTAACTCTGAATTTTCCCAGTTTTTGCAGATATAAATCTAACCCTTTATTATTTTAACTCCTTGGGATGTGTTATCTTGATGTTTCAGATCTCCCTCCTTTAGGTTTTCTATTGTACTTACAATCATATAAAACCCATTGTTATTACATAGGATTATGGTTAGCACTGGGACTTATGGATTCTACAACACATTATTGGTGAACCTATTTAGACACAACCATGAATTTCACACCATTCTGTAGAATTCATTCAGAATCTATCTCTTCAATGGTCCTGTAAAATATTCTTGGCATTATGGATCAGGCATCTTCACATTTTACCACAAGCCAAATTTTTCCAACGTGCACAGTACCCATGCTCCAAAGAGTCCATACATGCTGCAAGACCTCACCAGCTTTGCAAACCATCAGTGTATTGAAAAGTACTAAATTCAAAATAAACATCTACATACTTGAAAACTAAATTCTGAGTTTCAGTCTCTGATGGCATGAAACAACATGACACAAGTAGAGAGAGATTGTCACCTATTACTTCCAACTCCTTACACTCCTGTGGTAGGGGCATTGAATGAAGTCAATGGGAAAAGAGCTCCAATGAAGCAAAAAGTTCTTTAAATAGGGATGGTTAATCCGGGACTCTTCTTGAAAGGCTTGTTTTGAGACTCCAAAGGTTTGCATGGTTTCGAGAGGAGAATATACCTGGGGCAGAAATCCATTAGGGGATATGGTCAAACAGAAAGTGTGACTCACTCCAGAAATCCTACAGCCTCAAGAGTCTGGGAGTCGAGAGAGTGCTTGTGCAAAGCATCACGTGTGCTTGCCCTGCTGCTCTACTTTGTGTATTGAGTTCCAGACATACTCAGGGGCAGGATACTGAGAAGTAATTAACTTCATCATCTGTATTTAAAAAATATTTTACTATTATTTCTGTTTGTTTGTTGCTAATTCTTTCCACTCCCTTCCCTTCAACTCCTCTCACCTCTTTTCACTTCAATCATGTCTATGCTTTTTTGTTTGTTTGTTTGTTTCTTCTTTTGACAGGTGGTGGTGTTTGTTTCTTTGTTTTGGTTTTTAATTCTTACATTTATCTTAGAGCTTCTAGTACATGCTACAAATAAATTAGTGTTTTAAATTACAGAATAAATCCTGCTGGCACTTCTTTCCTGGAAGTGTCCATCTAATAAGGCCAAGGAGACCTCTGTGAATCCAAAATAACGTTTTCTTCAGTGGGAGTGCTGTGTGGGTAGAGAAAAATGTTCTCTGCTTTTTAAGATACTTCAAAACAAATCCCTTAACTGAATTTCAGAATGAGTAATAAACACAAAAGTCTGAATCTGGAAATCATTCCTTAATTTCTGATCAAGGAAGTCAAGGGTATGAAATTCAGAGACAGCATTCTGTGGAAGACAAAAGCATTGAGTTCCTCAGTGATGCCACCAGGATTTGGTCCACAGATTTTACACTGAAATGCTGACATACCCTTACTGCTGCAGTGCACAATATGTTACTCGAATTATTCTTTGCTCATATTCAGGACTTGAGATACTGCTTAGATGACTGCTCTCATGTAGCAAAGCTGGCAAGCTTTCCACTTAGAACACAACACAGTCACAATCATAAAATTGTATTTCTCATCTGAGAAAGAAAAAACCTCATGAAGTCCAGGGGCTCATATGTCTCATTTGCAAGAATCAAACACAAGGAAAAATACTTGGTTTCAGGGCAGCAAGTGGTTTGTGCCGCTATTCATGAGGTGCAGCAAAGCTGGATGTTGTCTTTAATCCTAAACACGTTATCAGGTAACACTGACTGTGGAGTCAAAATAATTTGGGGCACTGTCATTGTAAATGTTTTTGTCCACTCTTGTTTATCATTTGCAGAGAGTTCACACAAAATCTCTGGAGTTCTGTTCCAAGAGAATTTTTTAGTGCATTAATAATATACAGTCTTCTTGATAGTGTTGTTGGCAGCTCCAGAGAGAAATAAAAATAAACTCAGAACAAATCGAAAGCAAATTTGTGTTAAAAAAAGTGTGCTAAGTTGAATAACAGTTTCTCATTTATTTTTTCAATTATTAATGTATTCAACTTGAAACAGCTCTTTCCAGTTGCAACAATTTTGAAATATATGCACTTCCCTTCCTCCTCCTAAAAAGAGGGAAGAGAAAGGGAAATTCAAATAGAAAATCTTGATTGAAAAATTGAATAATTTCACTTGGAAATTGTCATTACAGAACATTTATTTTTTTCTCTTATTTTCTTTCAGTAAAAAAGAGCAATTCAATGAAAAGGAAATGAATTAATTAAAACTTTCAGAAAAAAATCTGCATTTCTGGCCCTCAAAAAATTTTAACTGACAAATGTCACACAGCTTTACCATATGAAACTTCTCCTCTTGCTTCAAATGCCACGCTTTTCTATGCAACACCCAGAATAGCAGGGCAGTTTTTTGTTTGGCACAAAGAAATAGTGCAGAGATTCTTAAAAGTTGTCTCCTTTCCTATCCTTGGCCATAATGGCTTTCCCTGTTTCACTTAATGTTTTCCATGAGTTGATCTTGAAGTACTTATATTGATGCTTTTTTACCCTCTGCCACACTTGTTTCTTAACGCTTTTTTTCATTCGTTAATGGACACATCAGCAACAAAAGGAGGGCCAAGGAAAATCTCCATCCTTTGCTGGATGTGAGGGGAACCATAGTGACACATTAATATATTACAATGTGGAATATTTTAGTAGCTACATTACTAAGTGTGGCAATTTACAGCACTGTACTACTTCATTCCAGCACAAAAAACATCAAATAACCCCCCAAAAGTGATATGAGTATGATACAGTTTCAAATTTCCCCGTAAACCCTTCCAGTAACTTCAGATTGGTAAATCTCTTTATTTGCTCTATTTTGCGAATAGTATCAGAAGAAGGGGATGGCTGAGAAACAATTCTGGATTCAGGGCAAGACTAGATAGTGGTGCCGCCTTTGGGAAAGCATGCAAATGTCTTTTCTGAGTTTGCAAGGCTTGTGCTTTGAATATGGCAGTACTGACCTGTGAAATCTGCAGCAAAATCTGTCTAGATGCCTCCTTGGAGTCAGTGGCCTGGTGAAGGAAGAACTGGTGCTGTGGGGATTTTGGGCAACTTGTATTCCTGCAAGAAAGGAATAGACATAAAGCAACCCCGGTCTAAAGCTGGCTGTCAGGGGAGGCCTTGGCTGATGTACCAGATCATCTTATCTAATATTGGGATACCAGGGTCTGTAGGGATCAGTTGTTACCCATTTCAGAAACAGAAGACATTTAAAAAAAAAAAAGGAAGAAAAAGTGATTCTTAGTAGATGCAACTAGTAAAAAAATTAACATTGTGACAACACAGACACATGACAAATAGACTGCCACCTGGCAGAGAAGTGTTCCTGACTTGATGAGGAATGCAGATGAAAGTATTCAAATTTGGCATGGAGCACAGCCTGGTGTTCTGCTTGCTGCAGGACAGATGAGGATGGTGTGAACACACGAACACGTTGCTGGCTCAGAGCACATGGGGGAGGCTGACTTGAGCCTGTGCTGAACAGGAAGGGAAGTTTTACAGCATACCGTAGCTCAAAAGAGCAAAGATGAACATCTACTGATATTACAGACAAGTTTCCCAAACTCACCTCAGATTCGTACTTGCACAATTCACATGTCTTTGTCATATATTTTGAGGGAAGTTATGTCCAGTTTTTTAATCAGGATTGCAGATTAAAAATTTCAGAGGATGATGATTATATATACAGGGACCAAGTTCAAATCATTGCATTATTCTCTCTATTTTACAGTGATTACCATGTTTTCTGGTGTCATTTTAATTTTGTGTTTCTAATGTTTAGACTCTTAAGCAATAAAATACTAGTAATGTTTATCCTCTTTAAGCCACTGAAACAAATTAAAAATTTTAAATCAATAATTTCTCGTATTTGGGAAAGCAGAAAGTGACGACAGCACTATATTTGTCATGGCACAGCTTATTACTACAGTAGGCTTAGTTCCAACTGTTTTCTTCCTTGCTTGAGAAGGAAGCAAGGATACTAACACTTGCAAAAATATACTTTTATTATTTCCAATTTATGTATTACTGATAGTGATAAAGAAAATCTTAGTAGAATTTAAGTTTCTACCTCTGAGAGAACAATGTTCATATGGTTTGTGAGGAAAAAATACTCGTCTCATTTTCTTTTGGAGGTTTTCTATATTTTCTAATAAATTATTCATTGTTTTACATTATGATTCTTGAGCTGGCTCTCAGATCTATTAAATCCCTGTATATGTAAGTTTTATGAACACTGTTTGTAAAGATCATGTAAAGTCTAAGTGCGTTAGTGACAGAGGTCATGAAATATTGAAAGATTTAACCACATATGTGAGAGAAATAAGTATTTCTCCCAGAGGCCTAAGAGGTGGCCTGTTCACATACAACACAAAGCCCAGTGCAATATTGACACACGATATCCTGCTATTTGGAATTAATCCATAAAATAACACTAGCTCCTCTATCCGAGTATTAGGTACTACAACCATTGCAGAATCTCAGGGTGATCCAGGGAGATGTTTTATCATTACAGCAGTCATAGTGAGAGGGGAAGGAAATTAAAGTGAAGAATGAAATATTCTTAAATCCACAAAAGGGGTTTTTTAGTTAAAGTTAATTGACTGGTAAAATCTCCTTTAGTGCTTTTTTTCCCCTAGTCAAGTTCACAGCAGAATATCAATGAGGTTTGTTGAAATGGAAACTTTTCACTGTGCATAATTAGAGTAAATGAAACGTGCATCCATTCTCAATGTGCTTCTTTTATTTCTGTAAAATTTAATTTCTTTACGAATGGAGGCAGGAAATAAATGGAGTGAATGCCAACTTATATGAGAAGGGTTTGAAAATTTCAAGGCCAGCTCAAGAACAATGATTTGGATCAGAAATCTTCCTCTGTGATAGTGGCGAACACTTCTCCTCAGCCCAGTTTGTGTGCCTCGGTTTTGTCTGTGAAAAGTGGGCAGTGCTAACAAGAATTAGGCATAGAGAAGGAGAGAGAATTTCCCCTCAGTATGCCACTGGAGTAGCCTGATCTGAAAACCTACCACTGCTCTGGTGCCTCGGGTTTTCTAAGTGTCAAGTACCATTAATACAAATAGAGCCAAACTGTGGGCTGTTGTGACTTTCCTGAGAGGAGATCCCTTGAGGGATTAGGCTGAGCCTGCCAAAGCCACCTGGCTTGTAATCTGTGTCAGATCAGAAAGAGAGCTGCACTTGTCCACATCAGTCTGTAGCAGAGATGGGAATAGGATTTTGGTGATTCTGACCCCTGGAAGTAGGGACCAGTCCGGTTAAATCACAGGGCGTCTAACAAACAGTAATTCTCTCCATTTCAGCAGTGACCCCACCAATGCTGCACTGCACCTGATAAACCATGAGAGGAGGATGGGCCACTGAGGCAGCAGAGAAAAGAGGCAGGAAAGGAAGAAATAAAATTATGTCATCCTCCTTTGCAGGTGGGGGTATGGGGTGAACTTTATCTAAGGACACACAGGAAGACTGGGCAGAGGCGAAGGCTGTGCTCTGACCATCACCCTGGCGTCCTTGGAGATGTTCTCTCAAGCAGGAGTGGTCTGTCTGCTCCACTTGCCAGCTGAGCCTTTACCACCCACTGCAGTACCAGTGCTCCTCTCCCACCCCAGCTGCTGAGGGACATTGGCTGAAGCCACCACCATGGTGTCCACTGTGAGCATGTTTTTTTGTGCTCCTGTGACAAGCTGGGAATGTGCGTGTGGTTATAAGTACAAGGGCACAGATGACACATGGCAGCCTCCACTGACCACTGTCCCTCACATGGGGTGCTGTGGGTTAGCCGTGCTCCTGGAAACACACCTCTTGTCTCAAACCAACCTTTTCCTGGCTGAAATACCCACAAGGTTAAGTGGTAGGGGTAAAGTGCATTTAGGGAGCAGAAGCAATTAAATGAAAAGATAAGTTTCTGTTTAATTAAACCATTCTGTGAGACTTTTCAGTGTGATTGAACAAACCATGAAAGTTGTCTGGATGTGCTCAGGCACATGGTACTCCTGGTGCACTTTCATGGATGCTATCAGGATTACTGGAGAAACCAGTGTAACAGAGATCTGGAAAGCTTTACCTTGTCAGATTCATTACACTGAGCTCCCAGCCATGAAATGTAAAAAAAGACAGAGGGCAATGCATATTTCACTTGGTGGGGCCAGTATTCCTCATTTTATTATCACTGGATTTGTAATTGTCAGAAGCTGAGACAAAACAACAGAGGATGCACTGTTAGAAAGGCTGTTCACACTCTGTAGTTCTCTGCATTGAGATGCCTCCTGCTATAAAACTTGAATTTTATCAAGCCTAAAGCAACACTCTGCTGCTATTATTCACTTATTACTACAGAATTGCTAAGCAGTCTCACAGCAGATCCAGGGTACTGTCGTACCCAACGCTCTCTAAGCAAGCTGCATGAGACAGAGCCTGTCCTGAGGAGCTGCCAGCCTGAGCAGATAGCCCTGTCCCAGGCAGGACGGAGTGCTGGACAGCTGCCTGCCGGAGCAGACAGAGGGCAGGGCGGGTGGCCAGACGCCAGGCTGCAGCTGCCAAATTGTCTGCTGGGCAGATCATCCTGACTTTAGGGGGTTTCTCAGATTAGTGGAATTAATTACTTACTGGACATGCCCATATCTCTCCTTTTAAGCAGTTTAAGGGAGATGACTAACTTTATGAGGCTGAAGGCAGCTGGGATGAGTCTCAAAGTGACATGTTCAGTATCACACAAGAAACCTGTCAAGGACAGACTGGGGGGGATTGTGTCGTGGTTTATCACCTGTTCCACAAAAGCCCCTACCTTCTCCAGTTCATGAGAGGATAATACATCACTGGTGTTTGCCTTAAACCAGACACAAATGTTCACAACTCACTTTAGGAGGAAGAGAGTCAGTTCACAGCATCCTTCATTCTGTCCCCCAGCTCTTCCACTTTGCACAAAGGAAAAACTTATTTTCTAGAAAGATCATCTTTTTTCATCCTCTGAAAAATGCTACTCTTGTGTCGCTGTTGTACCACGGACAGCGAAAATAACGACATAAGTTCAGTCCCGGAAGAAATGGAATTATTTAATAAATTACAATTTCATTTATATAACTTGGTTCACTTGAATGGCATGAGGCCATCGGTCCTTTGACCAGCCACCTCTCAGAATGATTGGTTAAGACCCTACAGCACCCATTTCAAAATATTTTTCCAGTGTACCATAACAATACTGCATAACAAGCAACAGGTTCAAGATAGAGTCTTGGTTTACAAAAACCTCTTCACTGTTTTCAGTTAGCCTGCATGAGAAAGGCAAGACTTTCACAGGATATTGACAGAAAGCTGGAGAATTTCTCTGCTTCTAGCTTTTCAGCATCCACACTCTTGCACTTTTATTTTTTGTGTCCTATGAATAAAGGTATCAATTGATGAGATACACATAGCAGTCAGAACTGAAAATATGAAACATGTTGCTGTTAATTTGGGTCCACATAACTTTGTTTATCGCAGAAAAAACAAATGGACTGTTTTTAGAAAACATTCATTCCTTTATTTCGTCTGCCAGGAATTTCTAATCTGAATTTCAGAGAAAAAGCAATTTGTTACTCTCAGACGTTCATGTGATGAGGGGATCCACCAGGTGCATGACAAACAGGTATGTTTTCTGTACAGCATATTCAAATTCCTCCAGTACTACTTCACTTCTCTCCCCAAAGCACAAACAGTGGTAGCTGTGCCTTAAACATAGACCAAGCCTATACCAAACTTAGTTGAGCTTGAGGAGAAACTATGTTCATGTCCTTGTGCATTTGGGTTTTTTTATGATTCCTCTGTCAGACTTTTTACCCTGCTGACCCTGAGCAAATTTGTCATGGCAAGTTGGACATCTGGTTTTACAGGCTTGGGAAAAGTAAGCAACACGAGACTAGGAACAGAGAAGCAGAACACTGGATTATAAATGGCAAAATCCCAGAAGCTAAACTCAAGGAGGGGCAGAAAATGAAACACTAACACAATATGAAAAGAGGCATGCCATTTAAATCAACATTGTAAAGGGGCAGTCTGCTATGGTAACATGGGAAATTTTTCTAGCTCTCTTTTTTACTTTGTCTTTAAAGGATTTTGTTTCTCTGAATATGAGAAAATTGAATGTTTCTGGAATGGGATTCCTTGATATGATGGTATTCCAGTTACTGCCCTGAAAGTAAAGTTTGTGCTACAGGATAAGCAAATTACAGTGTAGAAACTGAAGCAATCTGGACCATATAGGATGTATATAGGAACTATTTCCTCCAGTGTAATAATATTTTTTGTCCAAGGTATATTTCAAAGCTTATGTCCACAGCAAGATAACAACGCTGCAAATTTAGTAGGTCTTGTAATTTCCAGCTGAAGTGACAACCATAAACAAAAAAAAATTATCCCTGACAACAGGCTGACACTACTGGCACATCAGTCAGCTCTGATATGCTGATCACAGGGCCCACTGATCAGTTTCAATATCCTGCCAGGAGCTGATGTATTTGTACTAAACCATTCAAATATGCTCCCTTCTCTCTGCACAAGCTGGATGCTGTTAGGCAGCAGCTTCTCTTCCCCAGTCCCCCTCCTCCTCAAGAAATATCTGGCATGCAGAGGTGCATAAGGCCTGGCCTAGTTGTCACTTCTTATATCCTGGTGCTAGGGCCACCACGAGAGGAACTCATCTGGAAGAAATTACTCTTCAGGGGCTGCTGTGTTTTGCATTGTTTTGAATTGCTAAGGTAAAAATACTTGGAGTGTGCTGTTCCTGCGGTCTCTCTGAGCTCTGGGTATCTTATTTCAGGTACCATGAGCAGTGCTGGCTAAGTAAGCATGAAGTGCAGCATCTGCTTTGCTCTCTGGAGAGGTGTAGCCCTGAATAAGTTCCCTCTCTATGACAAAGCATTAGGATAGGTTGGTGTTGCCTGAGCTAAGTCTCCCCCTGGAACTGCTCATGGTGAGGTTGCTTGACAGATGTCTGTGCATAGTGCATATCAGCTGAGAAAGTTTCCTGCCCTGACCACAGATACCAGAGTAAGTATGCCATATAAATTGTGCAAATTACAGATTTGAAATAAGATCTTTAAAGGGCAATGAGCAACCTCAGTATAGTCAAGTCAATGTATTTCAGATTAGTTTTAATAAGCAGAGAAGATATAAGGAAGGGACAGGGACAATTTTAAAAAAAATCTTTTGAGGATTAAGGAGTGAATCATACAGTCATTTAGGTTCAAAAAGACTGAGATTTGTTTAAAAAAATCGAATAACAGGGAGGACCAAACCTGGTAACTTGGAAATCCTACAACATTGACAAGCACCACATAAAACTATATAAAACATTCTCATAAAAGGTAATGTGCTCTCCTTCATATTGTACGGGACCCAAACATGAAGACTTTGCGCTGGAACGTCTCTTGAGCACAGCACCAGGGGAAAATAAATTATGATCTTCTGGGCTCATTTTATATCCCAGTTTGTTCTTTTCCTCACTCCCTCAAATATTTTCACCTTATACTTTTATTTTCATCTCAGTTTTCACCCATCTTTCATGCTTCAAGACTTCAAATAATCTCTTTTAAGAGGAGACCTCCTTGATAGGCTGATTATATGATGGGTTTTCCATAGACTGATTTCATGCACCATCCTCTGAAGCATCTAATCCTAGTTCTAGCAGAAACAGGATGCTAGGTGTCCAAGGCAGTGGCACAGATCAGGTATGACATTTTTTATATTGGTTGTGCCCTCTTGCTACTTTAATGCCCTTTTCCTTGAATTCCTGTCTTCTCCCATTCAGTCTTCTGTAAATTCTCTCCTTTTTCAACCTCCCTCAGTTCAGTTTAATTTCTCACTTCTATTTTCTTTTCCTCTATTCCATCTTTCAAATGTACACAATGTTTATATTTTTGCTGCTGTGACCAATAGCCTAATGATGATTAACTTGGATTTAATTTTACATCACTGGATGTAATTTTCATCATGCTGTTGAGAGAAATTAATGCACTGAGTCTCATAATCACTGTCCATGAGCAGAGCAGAGCATTTCAGGACTCAATGCTTGTCCCAAGCATGCATTTCTCAACACATTCATTTCCCAACAGAACCCATATTTATCAGCTTTCAGGACATCTCTTCAAGCCTCTAATTTCTTGGCATAACAGTGATGGTATATCTTCAAATTCAATATTTCCTTAGAGCTGATGGCCTACCTATAGCCCGGGTTACCCTGTGTTACCTCTGTTTTTTACCTCAGTCTGAGGCAGTCTCCTCACACTGTCACTGAATGAGTTATTCTGACCAAATTAAGACACTTAGAGTACAGTTGTTTATATCTAAGCAGGTCATCCAAGGGTCCCATTGTAAAAATTTTAGCCTATAAGTCATCTCATCCCAATTTAGACATCTGAATAGTCCTATGATTTGCAGCCTAAAAGCTTTCTGAGCTGAGATAGAAGGAATGAATCCCACCTACCTACTGAAATGGAATGGGATGAGGAAGCTGATGCCCTTGGCTTAAGCTAAGCATAAAACCCAGCTACTGTCCTTTATGAAGAAAGGTTATCATAACTCTCTGTGTAGGCATTCAACTACTATCCAAAATGAAGGGACGTGCAAGGCATGTGGTGGATGAGCTGATTTTGGCTGGCCATGTTTTTGCATGTTAATGGTAGGAGGCAATGAGGAGTTGGAAGGATGCGTGAGACAGCCAGGTCAGGCACTGAGAGCATGGCCAAAGGGACAGACATGACGGGGAGGTACTTTGGACTGAATGGTGGATGGGAAAATCTTGGGAATTTGGTCATATTTCAGTGTGTTCTACCTCCGCTTTTCTGAAGGAAACAGGACTTTGTGAGCTAAACACATGGGCTCACATCAAAGCCTGGTTCCACCTAATTTTTCTCACCAAATGGAACATCACGCAGTAGCATTTTGAGCCATTAGGGTCACCACTGAGACTGTGGTTGCCTTCAGTATCAGTCTTTCAGATCCTGAACCATCAATGAGCCCTGCCATTTGTCTGACACCATAGGAGTGTATCATCCTTTGCAGGAAAACTTATTAGCATGTTTACTTTCACTTTCTGAGCATCAAATATTTATTAACAGCATTCTGATATTCTGGATTACCATGTTTTTGCACATGTACTACACCAGTTACTGACAAACAACTGAGTTCTCCTAATGATGATTATTCTGGGACATAAACACATTTCTCTAAATCTTCTGAACTATATTTTCTCAGCCTTTATCAATGTCTGGGAAGTTGAAAATCACATAGCTTTTAATAAATGACACACAATTTCTTTTGTGTTTTGGTGAATGCAAAGGATCCATAAGTTCTTATGCCTTCTGCTGTCCAAGCTACAAAGGAGCTCAACCTGAGGATCCAGATTGTGGAAGGAAAATAGCACTTGACTGGAAGGAAAAGAGCACAAAAATAGCATCAGAAG
Source organism: Corvus moneduloides (assembly GCF_009650955.1). Taxonomy (NCBI): domain Eukaryota; kingdom Metazoa; phylum Chordata; class Aves; order Passeriformes; family Corvidae; genus Corvus; species Corvus moneduloides. The sequence continues at coordinate 95,692,720 of NC_045477.1, forward strand.
AAAGCTTTTCACTTTGAATTTTCTTAGGCTGTGTATGTCTCCAGCAACTAGAAGTGGCACAGCCAGCCTGGACTCTCTCTGGCCAGCCAAACAGAAATTAATAGGAACTCCTTTATTGAGTAAGGGTATTGGGAAAATCAGTGTGCATATAGGAGCAGCAGAACCAAGAGAAAGGCAGGCCATAGGCCCTGGATTAATACATGTCAGGTAGGTTACTTATGAACCAGTGTCTGAGGAAATGGAGTTGAACATGCTTTACTGGGAGACCACAACTGGGAGCAATGGGAATATCTTGGAAATGTCCCCCAGTACACAGGCCCCAAATATGCAGCACTGGCACACAGGGTCACAAGCCAAGACTGATCCAAGGAAGCATCCAAATGGTGCTCAAAAAACGCTGGACCTTTCAGGGGAGAAGTCTGCACGTCACATAAGTAAAAGCTCCTATCTGAGGCAACCTTCTGGGCTCTACATGCAGTCAAATGAGGACTGCTCCTGAAAAAAAAAGCAGTATAGCCTAAAAAGGATATTCTGACTTTTTTCCTTGAGCTGTCTAGAAAGAACAGGAAAACTTATATACCAATGTAGGCATCTATGTAACTATAAGCAGTTTTAACACAATCTATTTCTTACTGGGTGCCATTAGGGGGATATTGGGCACAACTGTCTGGCCTCTGGCTGCCCTACTTAACTTGCTGCTTCATAAATATTTTTATTATAGAAGATTATTTAGAAGATATTGTCATGCACCAGTGTCATCTGGGGGAAGCCAGCACTGCTCTGCTGCTGTTGCACATTGCACCAGGCTGTTTGCCATTTTTTCACAGAACTTGGTTTATCTTGTGGCATTTTCTTACCAGTATAAAGGATTTTTTTTGCCAAATCAGTATCTGTGATGGCCTGCCTTCTGCTAACTTGTTTTATATGTTTCTTTTAGGGAAAAAAAAAAAAAAAGAGAGAGAGAAAAAAAGTATGTGTAGCTATAGTACAATAGAATGTATCAATGAATTTAGGAGTGGGAGTTTTCTTCTTTGCAGAAGAGAGCAGGTCTCTCTATTCTTCTAATATATGTCTAAGTGGAAGAAAGCTCCAGATGGCTGATGATTAGACTTGTTTGCTAAAAACTGTCTATGCCTTTAACAGTTGCAAATTCATCATTTTCAGGCACAGTTATACTCCTAAAGACCTATGATCAGCTTATTTGTGACAACATGGAAAATGAAAGAGGTGCATAGAAAACTCATGTGGTTGCACTATCAATTATCTCATGGTGTTCTTTGGACAATTCTTTGCTTACAAAACATGAGGATTGCATAGCAAGAATTTTTTTGCCTGCTACTTTTCAGTAACCTGTTACTGTAACATCCCCACCAGTTTGCACTGTATGCTTAAAGAACATTTTATCCTAACACATAAGAATGCCCTTTGGATGGGAAAAAAGGCACCTTATGAGCACCTTACTTACTAAAATCATTTTTGCTCTTCATATCTCTTACATAGTTATACTTTATCTAAAAATTGCAATCATGAAGTGTGGTACCTCTCTATTTAACATGGAAATTCTTCTCTCACAGTTCAAGGTCAAGAAAGACATTCCAGACAATGACTGAAAGAGAATAGTATAAAAATGCACACTGATTTTGATTTTCAGAACTGATCAGCTTTTTAAAACTGTAACAGCAATTTACGTGGTGTTTCCAGTTTACTAGAAGTTAAAATTGATTAGCACTTTTTGAAAAATACTATGCTAATCAAGGTAAATTAACTAAAGAAATTCCTTAATTGCTAGACTGTTTACCATTTCAGAGGTGCTTTAAATAAAACCAGTTTAGGAAACATTTTCTGACAGCAGATCAGCTAAAACTATTACTTGCACTGGGAAAAGATAATTTTTTCTGTTATTCTTTTTCACATGTGAATTGTCATATCCTTTCAGTAAATAACAATCCTAGTCCATATTGCTCTATTGGATATTTATTTTCCTTTCTTGCACTTTTCACTTCAAGACTTGTTTATATTCATCCTGATAAGTAATTCTGTGTGCTACCACCCTACCTGCTACTCCAGTACAGTACAGAGGAATAATGCATGGACTACAATCTGGAAACCTAAGCCTGCCACACCAATTAGAAATAGTTCCAGTAGGACTGATAGTCTTAACAAATCTACCTTCAGACTCCCTTCTGAGTGCATATTTTGTGTTCTAGAGATATGTATATAGCTTTAATGGGGAAAGACTCATGGACATTATTTTTACTTAAGGGTGAAATTCAGACACACATAAAAAATGTATTAAGTCAAGTTAAATGAATTTTCATATTATTTCACAAGAGGTGGTGGAGATGAAATCAAATCTTCATTGTCTGTGAGAATGCTTCAACTCTGATGATGGCGAGTGAGATCTACCCTAAGCTCTGGCCCTGTGGCCCCTTCAACAGCATTTTCTCCCAACCATCCCACATTCATTTGGGAAGGGGATCATCTCTGAGGACATGCAGCTGCATAGGTTAAGGTATCACCTCTCAGTTATGCACACACACTGGAGATGCTGAGCTGAAGTCTGCTTCATCTTTTGCTCAGTTCTTCAACCCCAGAAAAAAGTTCTGCATAAATAAAAGTATGTAACAGAGAATTGCACAAACAGACTCTGTGCCAGGCTAGAGCTCTTTACATGACAACATAAATTCTTGTCTGCAGCCCACAACACCTCCAAGAACAGAGACCACAGTCTCTGCCAAAGCCCTCTTAGCAATGCTGGCACCAGTGCTTGGTTCTGTTTAAGCCAGATGCTTCTTATTTAAGAAAGCTATTGGAAACATATAACATAACTAAGAAACTAATGTTATCTGTGTTATTATCTGGCCAAGCTAGACAGAACTCAAGGCTGGTTTGCTTTAGGAGTGGGCTGAAATTCCTGATTTTCTGAGGGAGATAGTAAGGGAAGTTGGAGGACTATAGTTAACTTAGGGGGGGAGATGTGGCTGTGAGGTTTTTCATCAAGTGAAACTTCATCAGGGTGATGGGACACTAGAGTGAAAATCTCCTGCTGGAAAGGAGGAACCAGAATTCACAGGCAGAAGGAAGGAGGATACCTATGGATAAGAAATTATTTTAAATCCTGAAGTATTTTTGTATGTCTATTTGCCCTTTTTATATCATCTGATCTGCGTTTGCACAATGGTTCAGATATCACTAAACATATGTAGATCTCTGCAAATCTGCAGACACCTGGCTTGTGTTCTGGTGGTATTGCCAGTAATGCAGATAGCTTGGTTAGAAAAGTTAAAACCTAATAGCAATAGTTCTGTGTACCCACAATCCCTACATTTCTGCTTTCCTTTCCTCTCCCCTCTTGTTTGTGAAAGGCTGCCTGCCTTGCCTGCCTTTCTTCAGACCGTTTCCATTTCCAGTAAGGAGCTGTCTAGTGTGAGAATCCTACCTCTGCTTTCACATACCCTCCGCCCTCCACAATATGCAACAGTGTTGAGATGGTTTTGGCAAGATATATATTTTTTTCTTTATACCTTTTCAGTCTTGTTTTCTCCAGACTGTCCCTCTTTCCCTTGAGAAGCCTTCCAGCCTAAAAAAAAAAATGTAGTCCTTACAAAAACCAAAACACAAACAAAACAACAAAGCCTTGAGAATTAGATTTTGGGAAAGTAAAAATATGTGCAGTGTGATAACTAAGCATGGGCAGCTACACTGTGTGGCAGAGATTGCAAGCTGGATGTTTTTCTTATGCTCATACTGATTGTAGTTATCTTTCCAGTTTCTCACGCCTCATAAATTATACACTCCTGCAAACTCTGCCAGTTGGAATTTAGAATTTGTCCCTTTACCACTGGGATAAATTGAACAATTAATGAAGCAGTGACAACTGGTGCTTCCTCCCTTCCTGGGGAAACAGGGACAAAACCTATCCAATGTGGATGCAGTATTCAGTTACTAATACCTCCATGTGAAATTCCTTGGGCCTAGATCTGAAAGAAGAGTAACCCATTTTAATATTGCATTTCAAAATATTTTTACAAAAAAACAGCAGAAAAAATAGGATGGTGAGGAAGCCATCCTGCTCTCCAGTTCCCCTGGGTGACAAACATAACCAGGGCTTTTGCTGTTCTCTGTTTTTCGTTACAGCCACGCTCCAGAGACACATGCTCCGTGCTGCTGTAAATAGACTGCTTCAAATGTCAGACCTGATTTACTCTGTTTTTTGGAAAGAGAACAAAGAAAGTCAGTTTTTGAACCCAATAATGACAATAAACAGCAGTCGTTCGAAAATAGCCCAGATGAGGGACTAAATAAAGAGGGTGCTGCTTCTGCAGTTAACCATTATCCATACTATTCCTACTAGCTGTTACTCATAGTGTAAGCACTTCCATGGGCATTAACAGTGTCACAGCTTGTCAAAAAGTAGCCTTATGAGCCAAGCCTTGAAGAACAAAACACTTGTGGGTCCTAAATTTCCACTGCAGTTTAATCCCAGCTGGCAACTAAGAACCACATTACTGCTCTCTCACACAGCCTCCTCCCTGCCCCCAGAGGGGATGAGAACTGGAAAGGAAAGCTAAATCCCATGGGTTGAGATAAGAACAGCTTAAAAATTGAAGCAAAATATAAACATGCTAATAATATTAATAATTGTAATTATAAAGAGAGGGAGAGACAATAACAGGACCCAAGAGAAAAAAGCGACGCACATTACAATTGCTCACCATCTGCTGACCAATGCCCATCCCATCCCTGAGAAGAGATTGGTTCCTTCTGGGTAATTCCCCCAGTTTACCTACTGGACATGATGTTCTATGATGTGACATACTTCTTTAACCAGTTTGAGACAGCCGTACAAACTGTTCTCTCTCCTGACTTTTTGTGCCCCTCCTCACTGACAGAGCATGAGGCGCTGAAAAATCCTCAATTAAGGGTAAGCACTACTTAGCAACTGTCAAACATCAGTGTGTTATCAGCATTATCCTCATACTGAATCCAAAACACAGCACTGTACCAGCTACCACAGATTAAAGTAACTCTGTCCCAGCCAAATTCAGGACAATGAGAAATGTGACTGTTCTGAAGCACACATGGTAAAACCGAACACAATCTGCTAACTCGGATGTCACATTTTCAAGCAGAGTTCTTTTTGAATGCATTTGCGTGGCACAACAGGGCTGTGCAAGGTTATCCAGGCTAGTGTAGACCCTGGAAGTAGCATGACGCTGTTCAGGTCTCCATCAAGGTGAACATACCCTCCTAATGCAGCTATGTTACTTTCAGCAACTCAATATTTCACCTTATTTTTAAACCTAGAAAGCCATATTTAGAATTTAGTAGTTTTACTTATATAGACCCAATATAGATGTGTCTCAGAAGCCTGTGTTGGGATCCCCGTTTTTGAAAATCTTGCCTGCAAGGTTTTGCACCAAAAATTGAGTACTAGTCAAACTATCCTATTTACATATGCTAAAATAGATTTACTCCTGTAATTATGCAAGGCATCATGCAACTCAGTGTTTTCAAACAGGTTACATCCTATATAAAAGGGGGGGCGTACTCTAAAAAAACATGAGGAAACTGTAATAAATTAAAGTGAAAGTGAAACGTTGTCTAAATTCTCATGCATGGAGCTGCTTCACATTTTTGCCTGCTGCATCTCATTCTTCTGTGCTTATTCAAAGCTTGTACCTTCCTAGGAATGAAAGCATCAGCCCCAAAACTGGAAATTTCATGGAAAAAACCTTAACATCTTTTGAGTGTCCTTTTGCCACCAGCAGCATACATGTTTTTTCACATGGTGTGTACATAATTTTCTACAATGTCTAAACAATGCACCACAGTTGACAATCTTGTTCCTGTTAATTGCCAGATTCTCACTTTCAGGGCTGCATAAATCTTCTCAATAAAAAATCACAGCTGATGCTGTCAGGTTGAGAACCTCACAGCATAATTTTAGGGCCAAGTCAAACACAAATTACCCAGTGTTCACACTGGTAGCTACTTATTTTTTTGTTTGTTTGTTTGCTCTGGATCTGTGGGATAAGAGCTTTGGATTTGTTCTGATATGTTAGTGTTTATTGCATGTACAGGGCCACCAATTTCTGAACCACTTGGCTTGAGAAACTGTGCTGTGAGTAAAGTCCCTCTTCTTGCTTCTGGCCCTGCCTTGTTGCTGCCTGGACTCTAGGCACTGCACACCAAAATGTCACCAGGGACACCACAAGAAAAATGGTTTCTGTTTGGCAACTATTTCTTTGTTAAACAACAGTAGTGCTAACCCCACCATACCACTTTTTCATATATATAGTCTTCATGCATTCTAAAAAAATTTTATCTCCTCTAGTTCAGAGTCACCTCCAGTTGCCTGGCCCAAAACACTGCATGTCTTGACTTCTATTGCAGCCTGATGGTTCTGGGCAGGCATGGCAAGCAAAATCACCTCCATCCTCTTCGTTTTGCACCCCCTCAGGTGCAAACTTTCTGTGTGTCTCAGCAGGTCTGGTACTCTTGCTGGTATCAAACATCTTGGTTTCCGTGTCTCTGGAGGTGTGTCTGTCACATAAGCTAATGCCACAGCTCTCACCTTATGCTTAATGCAAACCTCAGCCTGTGAAAAGCAGTGCCTTTTTTTCATCCTCACTGCCAAGCCCTACTGGGGAATGTGGGAGATAGAGAGAACACTTGCCACTCACTTTGCAGTACAGGGTGCTCTTGGCCCCACGGAACTCCCAGATTCTGCTGCTGCAAAAGGGAGCCTGAATATAGTGGGATCCCATCACCACCCATGAGGAACACATAGGACTTCAGACCCTCCTTAAGGCAATAAGAAAAATAGAAAAACTAAAATCAAGGCAAAGAGGTGTAGTTCGATGCTGCCTTCAGCATTCCTGTGGCTCAGATAGGTGTCTTGCTGTGCCACAGAACTGAGGTCTTCTGGCCCAAGGCAGCTTGTGTTAGCACCACTCCTGTCTGGGCCAGCCCTCTTCCCCTGTGAAGTCGCTGGACCCTCAGTGAGGCACTGCCCCTGGCTGATGGTGTGTGTGTGCAGTCCCACACACCCAGCCTTCACGGGCTCTCTGGCTTCAGCAGCCTTCAGGTGCCTGATATGTTTAAAAGAGTACCCAGGACTTGGCAAGACATTGGGCTGATGGTTCAACTGAACAAAGCTCATCTCACCTCACTGTGAGCCAAACGAGCAATTAGTACCAAAAGTACCTCATTATTTTTATTTCGTTTTAATGCTCAAGCTTATCCCCTTGATCCTTTGAATTATAAAGGAATTGTGGAGCTTTATTGAACTGTACCTACCATGAAGCCTTTAATGATCTCCTTCTAGGCACCCTTCATGATAATCTGTCTAGAGACAAATCCCCACACGAAGTTCCATCTTCAAGTAGCAGGTATTCCTAGCCTTCCTATGAGGTCTATCAGGATGCTCTGGTGAAGCTTTCTGGGCTTCTGTTGCCAGAGAAACTTATCAAGGGAAAAACATGAGCCTCAAGAAGTGGGACACTCCAATTTACTGTTCTTTCATTTGAGGCAGGGGGAGAGAAATGGTGTTTGTGTGCACTTCTCTTTATCTCTGTGGAGCATCTATTCCCTGAGATTATTTTGGCTAAGAATTTCTTGCAGTTGTTTTCCAAATACTTTGGTCCTTTCCGTCTAATAAATTTCGCACGAGCAGGGCTCAAATCCCTTAAATGTATTTGCTCCTGGAGTTTGTAAACATCTTTCTGAAGAATGTTAGGGTTCTTTGGTTTTGTTTGGGTTTGGGGTTTGGGTTGGTTTTTTTCAGTTCCTCATTTCATTTCATTTCATTTCATTTCATTTCATTTCATTTCACAATTGTTCAAACCTTGTTAGCTGCAGCCTTATCATATGAAGTTTTTTCTCACGTCTACTGAGATAAGCAGATCTAATGTTTTCTTCATTGGTTTGTTGGTTAGACAGATTGGCCTCCACTGTGTAGTGGACAGTGAGTGCTTGGGAATAGCTTCCATGCACTAGTTAGTGAATGGAAACACAGGGATTTGAACTATTAGTACCATTAGTTTTGCAAGCAACATTATCTGTATTCCATGTTTAAGAGTTAAAGGTAGTATAGTTTTTGCTCTTAAATTCCCTTAAAAATCCCCTCTCCCCCCCACCCCGCACCCCGAGAGCAGAAGGCTCGGATTTGCTTGCTAATGGATCTTTTCCATGATCTTGGATGTGTTCATATGATGATATTGTAGCTGGAACAATGGGAGTAGACAAAGTTTATGAGTGCTGTATACCAATGGGCCACTCTGGTTCTATATGGATCCTGCACTAAATACAGAAAGATTGTTTGCTGTGGAAAACAAAGTAAAAGAATAATTCTGTCACTGAAAATAATTTGAAAATATATTGAAAATACATTGAAATTATATTGCTGTACCAAGCATCACTTTCTGTCATATGCTCATTTTTTTCCAGTTGAACAGCTTTCACCCTTCTTTGTTCATTCTAAGATGAGCCATCTTCTCCAGCCTTCTTCAAACCACTAAGAAGCAACTCAAAGTTTGTCTGAAAATCCAGATGGAAGATTACAAAATCTTGAGTGAGATGGATGAGTAATGCAGCTTACATGTCTAAATCACTCAGCAATCCAAATTACATGCCACATGTTACTCCTTAAGCTAGTCAAAAGCAGTTTCCTTCTTTTTTTTTTTTTTAATTAATTCAGTCTAAATGCCTTTAATAATTTCAGAGCTGAAAAGAAAGAGCACTGCTGTAAACAGTATTTTGATTTCATCTGACCTTTGCATTATGACATCAGCTCTTAAGATACATTATCTGGAAATGTGATGGTCCTTAATTTTTTGCTCAAACACACCTGGCAGTGGGATATTGAGCTAGAAAATCATGTTTAGGAAATTCAAAGGGGATCTTCGGTGAAAATAAGGGAGTACATTGTTTCTATATTGCTCTCTGTAGTGCCTTAGAAAGCATATTTCAATGGTGCTTGCCAATGCTTGCTTGCTTTGCACACCATTCTCATAAAGAAATTAAATTTTCATTTTTGAATATAACATTGCACCTACTTACAATCTCTAAAACTATGTCCTTCAATTTGCTAGCACAAAAATACTGATCCTATAAGCTTCAGCAATATCAGGTAATGTCTGTGGGGAGTTCGATCATTAAATAAGCTCTCTTCTGTTGCTGAGCAATTTCTCCATCAAATGACTTTGTTTAATGTTGTGAAAGTGGCCAACCATACTGTGTCACTCGAGAGAAGAGGAAATTTGCAGTCTGGAAGTATAGGGAGTGGAGAATGACACGTTACAATTATTTCCCTGGAGCTTCATCAGTGGGTTTGTGGATAACCATGCCTCCTGGGATCTGATCTCAGAAGCACTCAACAGGGACATTTGGACTCTGCAACAGGAAGCAACTTGACACCAGACCTGCCCCAAAAAGAAGACTGAAACAGCAATCTCAACAAATAGGACAGCCAGCTTTCCTAAATGTAGGGAAAAGAGATGAATGGTTTTTAATGTGCCAGCATCAGGGTGATTGCTCTAATAATAAGCTCTAGGGAGCTGTTTGAATCTCTAGCAAGAATACAGCAGCTTGGAAAAGAGTTCTTGGGAGTTTTCTTCTGTGCTGGGTCTTGGCTTGAGTCACCTTATTGACCTCTGATTGAATGCAGGTAAAAGACAATAGGAATTATGAGATGAGGGGATCTGGATTTATCTTCAGGCATTTCACAACAATTCCATTTGAACAAACTGAAGGAGATCTTTTTGCATCTAACTATTTGAGTTTTCTTTTTAAGACTGCTATCATAAATTAGGCTTTTAGTTGAGCTAGAGAAGTGGTCAGCTTTATTCTTTCTCAGCATAAAAAAATAATTTTCAGTGAAGTTTCTGTGTTGTTTTTTCAGACTAATACTTTAACTCTTCTCCCTGTCCTGTGTTGGACTATTGTAACTTGTATTGTCCCCTCAGTGTTCCCAGTGGAGAATAAGACAAGTAAGGATGTAGAACAGCTGTTCTGTACACACTCCCTGTACCCTGAAACAGCCCTTGTTTACTCTGTTCTGTCCCTACAACCAGGTTTAATGCCCCTGGAGTGGATGGAATTCATCATGAATCAATTCAATGAATGACATTACTTCAGCTGAGAGTAGGGTTTTGGCTCTTTAAAGGGGGCACAAATTATTATTATTATTAAATTTTGTTAAAATATATTTTAATAAAAAATATACTAAATAGGAAGATAAGAGCATGCAGTACTCCAAAATCTGCTCCTGTTTCACACAGCCTGTTCCAGTCCAATGCACCAATTTTGGTTTGGGACATAAAGACAGCAGTATCATGGATTGTTGTTTTGATTGTTTTATGCTGAAGGTGCCAGCTGTCAGTGATGTGGGTGAGTTTCTGGACAGAAAGAAATATCTGGAATAATATAGCTTGTTAGGGCACTTGTCAGCTCACCACAGATTCACCTTATCTAGTCAACTGTCAGAAACAAACACTTACTGCAGTCAGTTTTGTGCAGCTGATAGAACTGTCAAAGAAATTGGTATTTCTCAGTATTCTTGATGTAATTGCCACATACATTCCCAGACACTGATACCAGAAATGGTATGCTAAGTCTTTTCTTCAGACTTGGATGAGAGCATTATATTATGTGTTGAGAGGATCAACAGTAGAGGGGGGAACAGAAGTTTTCTGAGACCACTGCACCAGTCTTGGAAAGCATCTGGAGCCTGCAGGTGCTTCTATGCTCAGTACTCTGAGGGAAATGCTCCCCAGTATCACTGGCACCATCCAGTCGTCTGAGGCTGATACTAAGAATATCACTTAGTGGTATGTGGGGAAAACTCTTTCATAGGAGCACCTAAAGGCTGCAGGCAAGAACTGTGTACGTGCTGACTGTGTGGATATCATGCATATAAGGCACAGCCTCTGTCCTCAGTATGCTGTATAAGCACGGAAGACAGATGAAGGGTGCATAGATGGAAGGGGAGGCAGAAATATTATCTCTCTTTTGCAGACGAGGATACATACAATCTGAAGGTCTGAACACTAGCAAATGAACATCAGGGTCAGATTCCCAAAGAAAAAGGAATTGTTTACCAATATTTTCCATTTTCCAGTAGCATCGTTTAAGACATTCATGAAGAGAAAGGAATAGAGATGCATCTGAATGAAAATTCTTAGGTGTTGTGGCAATGTATTAAAACACGGTGCATTTGTCAAGTACAAAATGCAAGTAGCCAATGCTGCAGTCAAATACATTTTTCCAAGGAATCAGCTGCTTTCTTATTGCATTTATAAAACATATCTCCATGGAATTATATTTTCTGAGACATGAATCAACACAACATATGTTAGAGTTCTTCAGCTTTGTTTTCATAATGAAAAGAAGCTGCTTTTAATAGCATCTGTTGTAGTGCTAGGAACGTATCCTGCCACAGATTCTTAGTGGAAAAAAACCACCAATTGCAAGTCAAAGAACTCAGATCCAGGTTTAAAGGAATGGGATGTGGATATGCCTACTATTACCTAGTTATCTGTTCTGCTCTTTTTCCTGTCTTTAATTATTTAGCAGTTAACACAGAAACGCAGTAAAGGAAACACTCAAACTCAGTATTATTTCTGGATACAGACAGTCTTCTTTAAACCAGCAAGGAATTTTGACTGCAAAGTCCTATTGAAGTAATCTTTTTTTTCATTTAGGATGGTAGCTTTACTTTGCTGCAATTGTCTTCTAAAATATACATTATAGATTATCTTCCTTTGAGAGAGTAGCAAAAGGAAAACTTGTTGTACTGGGACTTGGTAAACTGCCTCTAATCTAATTTATATTACAGGGCACCAATTACTCGGGAATTCGTATGCTACTAAATGTCACTTCCACTCTTCCTAGCAATGACAAAAACCATTTGAAATTCATTCTAATCATGAGAACGCTACACTGAAAAATCTCCTTAATGTCCCCTCATAATCCCCCTGATAACTGCAAGATTATGGCTTTTCAAGGTCCTTTCACCTTTCCCACTGCTTTACAGTAGAAGGACGTAGCAGATGTTTGGATTTTGAGTTGTTTCTCTGGGGCCAGAAACAAAAAGGAAATGACAGAACTTCTGAAAAGTTTTCTCTTTTTGGCCCTGCCAAGGTGCAAGGAGTCACACAAAAAGGAATAGTTATGATCAGGAGATTGCATTAGGCTTTTACACACTCTAAATACTGTGCTCAATATTTCATGTTTCCATGTAGCTTGATAGACATAAATGTGTGCAATGAGTAGAGATGTGATGCTTGTTTCAAAGAGCTTTGGTCTAAGTTATAACCACGGAGATTTCCGAGGAAAGGGGGCAAGATAGAAGATGTGTGAGTACAACAGTGAGGGCTTTTAGGGTAATAAACCATGGATTACACCAGTCTCTGCTTTCTTGGTTTGGTTTTGCAATTCTTAAAAGAAGAACTGTAGTCAAGTAATGCAAACAAAAGCCACTGCTGGCAGTGGGAATACTCTTTGAAAACCCCTGTTTGTTCAGTAGACAAGGATATATGGATCTTTATGCTTTAGTGATGGAAATTGAAATGCCTGGATTGATACATTTTGCTATATATAAAAATAGATAGGGGAAATAGAAAACTTTGACATATAAAAGGATGATAAACTAGAAATATAATTTAAAAGAACTCTGCCAGTGCTTGAATATCTGGCATTTTCTGCTTCATGAATTGTAATCTTTGATGGGGGGCAGGGAGGAGAGCTCATTTCCAGTCAGAGAAGTAACAGAGAGAATTTCTAATGAAAAACCAGGTTGGCTTGAAGGTATGTTTAGATCTCCCTGGCTCACGCTGGCAAGGTCTGAAGATTATTTTTTCAGCAAGACCTTAGGGCTGTGCCTGGTCATCCTCCAAAAACAACTCCCCTAGGGCTGCTAGTGAGGATGGAGTAAGCCACTGCCTGTGACACATGCTGACTGCAGGTTGACACAGTCAGATCAGCCCAAGCACAAGCAGCATTCCTGCCCACCACTTACCAGGGTATCCGCTCCTATATGGCTGTGTGGGTTCACAGTCACAAGTAGGGTGGTCTTGTCTGTGAGGCAGCTAGTCCCTTCTACAGGAAGACACAAATAGTTCCTGACTTCTCACATTTCTGTGAGAAGGGAGGGGAGGCAGATTTCTTGTGACATGGGTGAGGCTCTACGGAGTATACACTGCCCATGATAAACACAGATTTTTCCTATCAGCAAAGATGCTTTCCTGGTTTCTTTTTCTTGTGCTGGGTTGCATCATCCTCACAGAGCGAACTTCCAATAGGCAGAAAGGTCATGGCATCTGGCCCCTGGTGAAAAATCCCTGGCATTTCTCTACCGCCCTGACCTGGTATTAAGACGTTTTGAGAACATCCTGCCATGCTGATAGCAAACAGATGACAGCAGAGTTCACTTACTAAAATGAGTGTGGTCAGGGCTGAATTTGATACAAGGATGTAGCACCAAGCTGGAGAGCTACCTGTTCCTGCTCGTCTTCACACTGGAATTCTTCTCACTGAGCTGTTTTTCCTCTTTCATACATCCAAGCAGATGTTGAAAGCAAAACAAACTTAGAAAAAACAACACAATATTCAAGAGTATTCTAGCAAAGACTTATGTAGTTAATGGAAAAAAATACAAAAGAACCCCAACAACGGCCCCCCAAACATATATGGTTATCGCTTCCCCACTGCCCCCAGAAATTATTATTCTCTATATTACACCCCAGTATGTACTTAATGTACTAAGTACTTAGTACTTAATGCACTAAGCAGCCCAGGTAAGGATGCAATTTTGACAACAATTTAATTTATTGATGAACTAAGGTTGACTCTGTCAACCTGGAACACGAGGCATACTCCTAATTGTAATTTCCATTGCTACATGTTATATAAACTCTATCAATCCCCTAGTCATTTGCACCCCTCACCATGATTCTCCTGTCACCATAACATAAAATGACTGAGTTTCAGGAAGCAATATCTATTCTGTGCTTGGCTAGTCTCTGTTTCAATATTTGCTTGAAAGTTGTCACTCAATAAACACTGAAGTCTTTTGAAAGGGGAAAAACAGTCAGCATCCCCCTTTTGACCTGTAGAAGAGATGTAAATATACTAACTGGAAAGCCACCACTGCAGACACAAAACCTAATTCTTTGAGCTATCATGTTTGCTCAGTAGCAAAGGAAATGATGTCTAGGGACACTGAGCAGCAGTTTCACATCACGAGTGTATGTTTTCTAAATACAAGGAACAGCTAACCCCTCATAGCTATAAATACAGCTGTGTCACTTATGTATGATCCGATGCACAGCTGTAGCCAACAGAAGTGTGGACTGGACAGACAGTAACTAATGAGCCAGTGGCCCCATGTCCAGCTAGTCAGGCAGTCATCTCTTCTAGATTGGATTTATCCAACGTGGGAGTAGCTGTGGGTTCAGTTCAGAGGCAGCCGTTCTGTTAATGCTCTGTACTGCCAGAGAGAAACCTCGGCCTGTCCCTGGTTAACTTGTTCCCACTTTTCAAACCAAAACACAGCCAGGTCCAAGGTACTTGGACCCTCAGATAACAACATTATTTCAGCCTCTTGTTTCAAATGCCACTGCTCAACTAGGGCAGGGAGAGTTGTGACCTGACCTCTGCAGCGGCCTCTGTAATTTTCTGTGGAGTTCAATGAGCTTGAGTCATAGGATCAAGGTAAAGAAGAGGAGTGTCTGGGAGTGCTTTTTGCTGCATGTACTGAAAGGACCTACCTGAAGAGTGCCACTTTTCATGTGGATGACTAATAAAACATGTGATACAAGTGCAAACATCAGCATCTTGAGCAGTAAATGTGCATCTCCCAGCTTTTTGAACTTTTGAGCATGGCAAGTCTATACAATCAACACCAGAAACATGCACAAGAATATAAATGCAAATAAAAAGCACATGTTATCTCCTCTTTAGCTTCAGCTCTCATCCCTCTTCTGATAAAAGTCCTACATTTCAAATGCCATCAGTCTGCAGGAAGATACAGTTTCCTCTTTCTGAGCCTATTAACACATTCAACACAATAAAGGTGAGGCAGGGAGGAGAGGAGAACAAGAGAAAAACAATAGAAAACAGACAGAACAACACACAACCACTCTTCTTGCAGTTCTGAGAAGCATTTACTAATCTCATGTTCCGTAGAAAAATTCTGCTCTGTTTCAGGCACTCCTGGATGTACTTAGCATTGCTCTTGAGCACGCAAAACATTCCTCATGGTTACCTTCGCATCCCAGCAATCCACAGAAGATTTTACACATTTATTACAGAAAATCCTTGAAATCTAATAGGTCTTAAGCTGCACACGGGTTTTGAGTGTCCCCATAGCTACCGGCCACCCCCCTCCTGCCTTTTGCTGAGTTAATCTGCAGCTCTGCCAGCTGAGGGGACTTACCAAGGGCTTTTCGATGGGAGGAGGCAGTTGGGAGCTCGCACACACTGGAATAGCTGCTACCCAGTAATGAAGCAGGAACTGAGAAGTCTCACTCTTTCAGCAGCTATTCAGGTAGTGCTGCCAGCTTTTTCCAGCTCTCTGCATACACATACACGGGGCAGGGGGTGGGGAGAGTGAGAAGGGGGGGAGAGAGGGAGAGGCACAATAAACTCTGTCTATAATTATGAGAGCTCCTTTCTACAAATTGTAGCAGCAAGAGATCCCTTCAGCAGCCTTTTCAGCATGATCTCTTCAAAAAGGAGTCCCTTGCAAAAAACTGCATCCTTCCTACTCTCTTTCACTGTAAGAAAAATTAAAGCCAGCTCTCTCAGAGATTTAGTCATTGATGTATCATAGAGAGGTTATTGTTGATCAGAGTTTTATTTTTTTCTTTTTTATGATGAAAGTTTTATTATGAAATCTAGCCTAGTTTGCAGTCAAAAAGAGACCTGACTCTGCTCTTTATAAGGAACAGTCTCCCAGGAAAGCAGTTTAGATCAATAATTTCATGCATTTAATGACTGTATTTATGAAAGAAAGCATCCAGGCTAAGCAATTCACTAACTGGAAAGGTAACAGTTTAGTAAAAAAACATCACTGCCTTTTTGTACCTGCATATATCATTAAAGGGAAAATGCAATACCACATGTAAATTAATAGAAGGATTTATAAAGGAATATTATTGTATTTGGCAAAGGAATCTGAAGGATTTAAAAAAGCTTAATCTCCAAGACAGATCCTTTCTTTTCAATTCTTCAGAATCCTATCCTTTAGAATTCTTGTTCTTTGAAGCCTTAAAATTATTTATCCTGTCATTACTTCTGATGTCACCTTTGATAAAAATGAGATAAAATATATCCTCTTCCTAAGTAAAAGAGGAAAGTGTTCTGGAATATTTCCCTCCATCAATCCATCTCTCTTTCTCCCACATGATCACCCATACACTCACCTAAACACATGCAAAACACAATAGCAAATATATCAACTGAGGGGGCGAAATCACACATTTCCTTCAATTTACCAGCAGCCTCATTCCCCAGAAAGCAGTACCTTTGTCCAGATCTCGGTACAACTCCAATAACCACAGGGTCATCCGTAAAGCAGAAAAAAAAAAAGGGTGAAGAAAAAATAAGTTGGATGTATGAATCTGACTTTGTCCCCATGAGCGACGCAGGGAGCACCAGGGAGCCAGCTCGGTAGAGCCCCAGCATGACAATGACTTTAAGGACTGTTGCTTCATATCACCATTCAGAGGCATGAGGGGACCTTGTAACAAGGATGGAAATGGGAAGAAAAGAAGAGAAAATAATTGACAGAAGCCTATTAAAAAAAAATGAGTCACAACTGAGAGCTGATGGTTCTATCTAAAACATGTTAGCACTCTGCAACGCTCCATGAAACCCTTGTTCAGCCTGCTATCATTTTTCAGGGGATGTTTTCACACACAGCTGCCCAGTTGTTAATCTCCAAAACATGTACTTAATATTTAATTACTTTTAATCAAAGACAAGTTATTTTAGGGCTACTGTAAGTTTATTAGGAAATCATAAAACAGGAAGTGTACAGACAGGAGCTCCTTCCAAGGCTTTGAGTTGTCTCGGTAGCAGAAGAAGTCTTGAAAAGATGGAAATGTCTGTCTTTCATTGCTCCTGCCTTCTTCCTGCTCCGAGTGGATTAGGCAACGGGTGGTACTTACAACCTTGTGTTTAAACTGCAGACCAACACTCTCTGCCACCTCTCAGTCCTAAAGAAACCCCAATGCAGATGGCCACAAAGGCATGTGCCGTCACTGGAGGGCATAGACAGAGGCAGCCATGACTTTGAAGAACTTGTTTCTCTTGGTATAAAAAGCAGGGACTGTAGCCCATATATTGCAACACCTCGCTGGTTGCTCATTTGCTGTGGACGTTCACCCTTACAAAATACATGCTTCATCTCTCTATTCATCCTCTGGAGAGGTTAGTTTAGGACATTAGCAGACTATGATACTCAAAATGCCAGAGAACTTCTCCCAAGGTCAGAGCTGTTCTGCCAGTACTACTTGGGCTTCCTGTCGGTACCCTCTCTCCCATCACAAACACCCTTACTGCAGGACCTTGAGGGTCCGAGACCCCCTCACTGCACTACCATAGTTGGCACGTCCATACTCCCGCAGCAGGATAGAGCATGGCTTGGGCAAGAGCAGCAGGTATCTGCCGTAGGCAGAGCTTCCTCACCTTGTGAGCTGTACCAGCTGAAGTTGCTGGTTTTGAAAAGCTTGTTTCTAGAAATTACAAGTAGGCAGTGGCAGTGTGTTTGCATCATGAGGGCAGCCTGAATAGCTGATGTCTGAGATCTCTCTGTGTTAAAAACAAACTATCCAGCCCTTTAGCTATTCCTCCATCTGGGCTTGCTAAAAAGAGGCTTCACAGAGAAGAATGGAAACAGAGTTCAAAGAACAGCTCTTACCTTCAGAAAGATAGGATGGCTCTGTTCTTAGGGGATTATATTAATTCAGTCAGATCTGTGGGTTTTCACTAGTGAGGGCATGCAACTTAACTTTAATGAAAAAGATTCTTTTTTGTAGCGCAAGTAAAGAGTCTGGGAGAACTCTTCCATAAATTACAGCTCTACAACTTGGAAAGAACTAACAAATCATCTGTGACCCGTGAATCTAATTTTATTGTGCAAAGATCTTCCCCTCCAGGACTCTTTCACTGATACATGTATCTATTTGCCATTCTTCATTGACATAAACCAATTTCTGTGGTTTTCTTGTCAATAGCTATCCTTAATTTTTAATGAGTAATACTAAAGCCATTGACCTTCAGTAGAAGCAGGTTCTTAAAGAAACAGCTCTCATTTTCTCTGAGATGTGCAATATTTTGCTTGAAATACACCTCTGGACTGAAATGTGCATTTAGTATACTGGAGGATGAGGGTGATACAAGGGTTGGTTTTATTTCTTTCATGGATTCTGCTCTCCATCAGTATCGGCTACAAGTTTTACACACGGGCATCTTGCTTACTGTCTGAAAATAATAGGACTTACCTATACAGCATATGGTATCCTTTGGCAGTCAATGTGGACTGGGCATTGACTGGTTCTAGCAAGTTCTAATAACATCTCTTCCTCTGTCTCTTCCTCTTCTAACTCTTTCTATGCATGATTTATTGAGCAGAAGGGTTACACTAAGGAAGGAGGTATTAGTGCATATTTTATAATGATGTCAGAATTATCCCAGTGTCAGTATTACTAATACAGGAGAATCAATATCAATTTTACAATGAAAAGAAACCTGGATGATCTGATATATGGAAGCACATAAATCATGCATGCATGCAACCTCTGCCTCTTGAGTGACACAACACTAGCTTAGATAAAACTGATTTCTGAAGACATAACTATCCCCTTTCACTCCTTTCTTACAAAACTCTAATCATTTTACAGTGCAAAGATACATACACAGCCTGTCTTTCAGACAGTGATTTTTATGTATGCTAGATTGCCAGAATTAAGCACGTACATCTTAATGTCACAGGTGCAAGATTTTACCCCACTGATTAAAGGAATCAATTCCTTGATTCATGGAAAATTCATAAAAAAAGAAGCGAAATTTCTATGATAAAGCTTATATTCTGTTCTCATTTACATCCACGTAAACCTAATTTCGATGTTTTGCATCAATACTGTGATCTGCAATGCAATATTAACTAAGGTAGTGTTGTTAAATCTAGTGTAGTATGTAAAAAACCCACAAATTTTATCTGACACATAGAGATTTCGCACCTGTGAATATTGACGTGGGTCTTTTATAAAGTTACATAGAACCAGCAGGAACTCCTCCAATGTCATTACAGAACCCAAACCTCAAGGTCAAGCTGTAAACCCTTCAAGGTTTCTAGGCCACTGGAATTTTGAATTGGTCATTCTGAGGAGGGTTTCTCCTTAAATGGAAGATGTTAATGGCAAGTGACAATTCTTTGGAATCATGTATCAGCAATAATGCATTGCTTGTGTCAGCTGAAGAGAAACATAATTCACAGTAGTGTTTATTAACTAATTAGGATTACATAATGTTTTCTAATCCAGGATGAGCTGGGGAGAAAACTCTTTATAAAACCTTTGTGATTGTTTTTTTCTGTGTTTAAAAGAAAACAAATTAATTAATTTTTATGTATTTCAATGAAACCTGAGCTATTGAGTTGAAATTTTGTTCTATTGAGGGGTTTTTTGGGGTGTTCATAGTAAGGAAGGCTCTAGGCAGATCCCTGCAGAAGCTCAGTCTCACTCACTGCCCTGTAGTGGTGGGTTTCTATCCCTACATGTTCTGACCTTGCAGATTGAAAGAGATGAAGTTTGACACTGGATATGTCCTCAGCATACATAAAACTGCCAGTGCCTGCTAAAAAGACCCAAAGCTGAGTTAGGGCAACCCAACTGGTAGCTCACCAGTAACTTAAAATAACCTTAAACTGCATTTCCATGTTTTTATTTGCATTTGGGAATTTTTAATGACCGTCACCACCTATTGAAACTGAGGAAACAAAAAAGTAGTTTGCATAGTAATTGCCATTGAGTGGCATGTTAAAACACCTGAGAAGTAGAAAAGAAGGACTTTAGAAAACTAATACCAGGGGCAGACTTGTCCTGGGAAGGTGACAGCTAGCAAAACATCTCTGTGAAACATGCAGAAACAGCAGCACAAACAAGTGAGGTGGGTGTAAAAGCAGTTGCTGCTGAGTCCAATGTCTTTCCAGCAAGTCTTTAACTCCCCATGCTTTGATCTGGCAGGGAGTCATCACACAGCATGGCTTTCTTTACCACTCTTTTTGAACTTATTGGAAAATTTCAGTCCCGGCCATTAGAGCACTTGTACTGGCACTCAACTGATCTGGCAGCAAGTCTGTTTTGTCTGCCTCTCCATCCCCATCAAGGTGCTCTGCCAGCAACCCCTAAGCAATCTAAAGAAGCTTGTTTCCTTCTCCTGACTCTGGGTGGCTGTGGTGGTGGTTAACAAGCACGTGTGTGCTGCTGCTACGCTTGATGAAGAAGAATCACATGAGCACAACAGAAAAAGAAACCTGCAAAACAGGGATTGTACCATTTGCCTTGAAAGAGCTGAAATGTGTCGTTGTGCTGATGTCTTCCAGACCTGAGTGCCATAACTGTGAGGCAATCACTAAAGTGTCTGGGATGTGCCTAAAAGTGCATGGTTTCATGATACAACATGAGATTAATTATCCGCTTACCTCTGTCAAAAGAAAGTCTTATTATCCCCTCCCAGCTCCTCATCCCAACTGTGATTTTTGTGGCGTATCTTGAGCCAGATCTCATCTGAGTGCACAACAAGAGGTTCAACACATTTAAATGGCAGAAATTTCACCCAGCATATAAAAGTAGGTGATAGGTCTCTGCAGTAGCGACCAGAATGCATTTACTCCAACTACCAGAGAATGACAGCACAGAACCAGGTAAGGGAGGAGCAGAGGGTGTCAGATTTCCTTTTCAGCAGTAGGGAAATGTTAGCTCAGCACAGCCTATCATAAAATCATACATGAGCATACCTCTGAGGTAGCATACTGCACTGCAACTCTCTTCAGTCACAGATTCCTTTAAGATTGGTTTTACATTAAACATTGTCCTATGCAAGTTTAATTAGCAGGGAACAATGTATTGCACCATCAGAAAATTAAGCACCTTTACAAGAAACCAGATTTGAAACATCCCTGGGCTGTTCCTTCAGATTATCAGAGAGAAAAGAAAAAAATTAACAAATATCTAATTGTTAATTTTTTTGTTTCCTAGAGAAAGGAAAAACAGGATTTCACAGTTGACGCTTTTATGTGAAGGGCTACAGATTAACCCAGTTCTTGTCAAAGATAATGTGGTTAACTGTTGGAGTCTCCCCCCCTGCCGTGTGGTCCTGGGAGAGGGGCCCTGGGGGGGAGACACGGGGTTTCCCTGCCCCTGGTCAGCCTCGTTCCCCATTGGTTGTTTTGTGTTCCCCTGTGCGGGCAGAAGGACCCTCGGGTTCCATGATTGAGCAGTTCCTTGGCAGAGCCCCGGCCATGCAGCCAGAGAAATAAACATCTCTGAAACATCTACCAAGAATCGGTCCATATATATATATATATATATATATATATATATATTCTTTCCATGGGTTCTCTGATACATGTGTTGCAGTATCCCCACTGTAACAGTTAACAGCATGAAGAAGAGGAAAAGATAACATGAAAAGGGAAAATGGGCAGAAGTTGTCACTTCAGTCTGAGCCTAAACTCACATGAAAACAACACAAAGACCTGGATTATTCACAGAGCATTACTCACAATACCATCCAGGTGGAGGTGATTAAACCTAGGAGAGCAGAGCATGTGTAATGCGAGAGTTGGAAGGGTAATTGCCGCGTTCATGCAGTGGTTGTGCTTGGGCCATGCTGCAGCTTCTGTCCAGGAGCTCACCTTTGGGCAGAAAGTAGAGCATGGAGGAAGAGGAGTCCTGCCCTGATGTTGCCTGGATGTGTCCCTGTTCCCAGAGGCGCGGTCATGCTCCCAGCCACAGAAGGATATACATCCAGTATAAATGTAATCTAGCTGAGGAAATGATGCTTAAAAACATGAGACAACATAGACAAGATCAGGGTCATATCAAACAACAACTATTCTATTTAGCAAAGTACAAATAAATTTCCTATAATTAATCTGACATCCCAGGCTGACATTCTTGCAGGACACAAGTCCAGGCTGCTGTCTGCTAATTTTCTGTGACTCCCCACTTCTTTTTCAGGCATAAAAAACTTTTCTGGGTCATAACTGCTTAACTGCACTGCCTCTGGACCCTGACACTGCAAGGAGCCTGGGGGAAGGAATACCAGGAGGAGGTGAGTGGTAGCTGAGGGAGTCAGGCTCTGTCTCAGTACCACTGGAGTGGTAGCTGCACCTTGCCATGCCTTGGTAAATAGTTGTCCCAATGGAAGAGAAGCCTTTGTCTTTGAACCAAGCGTTGTGTTTTTAGTCAGGACACAACCAGTGGTGGCAGAAGGCCAGCTGATGAGACCTACAGCAAGGGAGAGAGTATGATCAGAAACCTCCTGAAAAAGAAGTAGCATGAATCAAAATCCTACACCGGCTACCATGGAAGCCAGATTGTCAGATAAAAGTCAAACAGAAGCAGTGGATGCAAAAACTGGGGAAGAAAATGAACGGTAGCTATTTTTATTGCATCCCTGAGGGAGAGAGATGAGAACAAAGAATGCCAAAAGCATAAGAACAACTGATAAAGGTTTACTCAGCTCAGAAAATCCTACTCTAACATTTTTTTATTCTATGAAATATAAATTAAGCCATTAGTTCTTGAGGGGGTTTTGATCTCGAGTATGTACAAATCTAAATACATTCTACTTGGTGTCTGAAAACCTTGAAAGCCTGAGAAGACTTGAGATTATCCTAGCTACACAAATAAGGTATTGTAGGAAAAGTCCTCTTTTATTGCTTTCTCTGTCCTAGGTAAAATAGTGTGAAGTTGCTCCTTGTATGAAGAGAACATGCACTGCAGCCAAAATATTTGGAGTAGACCTTTAGCTAAAAATTGTGAAAATGGAATTAGTGCAGTTTACACCAGCAGAGCATCTATGAATTTGAGACAAATGTAACTGAGGAACAACATACTGCTAAATCAGTTTGCTCCTTTTGTTTTCAGTTAATTCCCCCAACACTGCCTGTGCATGCTCTAGGCAATTTTTCAAAGATTTGGTTTAAATTCACCATGTTGCTATGCACTTAACTATGGGTTTATATTTTAGCTCAAAGAATTCATGTGTAGGGTTGTTGTTTTTGCCAGACATGAGTCCGCAGAGGAACAAAAGGCATAGAAAGATCGGATAATAAGAGCATTTAGAAAACAATGATAAATCCTCAAAAACATAATTGAATATGTTGTAAATTTTAAATATAATTTGTGCTCGTTCCTTTCCTCCTTCTTCTCTATATAAGCCCACAGTACCGAAGAAGTAGTAATACCTGTGCTAGGATGGGCATAAGAAAGAATATAGCTGGATCTCCTGGGTGCTCAGCACCTGCAGAGGTGCAACAAGATTTAAAGTAAGGATTTCAGAAAGCCAGGTTCAAATTCCAGAGTCTAAATCTTCTGCTTAACATTTTTTACAGTGAGCCCACTGAGAAAAGACAGGGCAGGATTTTGCTTCAGGATAAGCAACCACACAGGAAAGGAGAAAATGCCTGCCTGCAGCAGCCTATGTGGTTGGGATGTGTCTATACTGCCTTCTGTACTGCCCAAGATCTCTGGCCAAGACCTATAGCAGAGCACAGAACCTGCTGCAGCTGATTGTGACATGGAAGGTTGGTATGCCTGTGCATCTTCCTTGAAAATATCAGCCTAAAGGGGCATGAAATATGATGTTTGGGGTAATCCAAATACATGCAATTCATGAATTCTGGCTGACACATGGAAGTTGTTGCTTTCAGAAGGTTACTGAAAGGGGGGTTGGACTCCTCTGCTGGCTGCATGACTAGCAAGAAAAGAGAGGTAGCCTTCATAATTTGAGCCAGACCAGTCATCAGGCTATCTGAAGCCTGGGAAGATTAGATGGCTCTAAACAGCATTACCAGCAAATTCATTTTTCCACACTACTGGCTGTGTGTGTGCACAGGTGTTATCAACTCCAGAGTTTAAGTGCCCCTAAAGATGTACCCACAGGACTGAGTGGGCCCAGGAGTTGAAGGTAACATTGAACTTGAATATGGCAATGAGGAAGGGCTATGCTGGCCTAGGGCAAGGAACTCGCATGCTGCAGAATTTCATTTTGCTGGAGAAATAACCAAAAAACCAGTTTGTGCCCAGGAATGTGAAGGTGGGGAAAAAAAGTGCCATAGGAAATAAAAAAGCACTGAACAAGTTATGGGAAACCTAAGAAACTACAAGCTTAGCAAATTAGGATTCAGTGCCATAGTATGGAAAGTGCCCATGTAGGAAGACAGCATCTTAAGCCTGTGGCATTTCCACGTTTTCCTTATGTGTATCAGCCAAAATGAGTCTGGATGCTGATGGAGAACTTCTGAATGGCACCCAGACCAAACAACATGTGTGTTGCTCTAATGTCAGCAGTGGCTAAGGTGTGGAGGTCTTGCTGAAGAGCGTAGAATTGGGTGACTCAGCCCAAGGGGAGGCAGCTCTCAAAGGACAACTGTATCAAGACATCTCTAAACTGAGATGTATGGTTCTGCCATCACTGACCAAACTTTTCATGTACACCCTGCAAGAAAAAGAGTATTCTGCTATCAATAATGACCATGAGGTTTTCCTATGATTAATCTTTATACTCTGGAGTCAGACACAAGTTGTTGGCACAACTGCTGTAACCACTTTGTAACAGACCTCAGTGGTTGAAAAC
Source organism: Corvus moneduloides (assembly GCF_009650955.1). Taxonomy (NCBI): domain Eukaryota; kingdom Metazoa; phylum Chordata; class Aves; order Passeriformes; family Corvidae; genus Corvus; species Corvus moneduloides. The sequence goes on from NC_045477.1 coordinate 95,717,593, forward strand.
ATTAACTTGATCATGAGATCAAATATTGTTTATCAGATGGTACAGCACGTTACTCTCTAGTCACTTGTTTAAAGAGATCAAAATCCAGCATTATAAAATTATTTTATCTTGAATTTAATAAGACTTTACTAGATTCTGTATTTACATAAGTAATTTTCTCAACACAGAATGTGCCTTGGCTGTATTTCTCCAGTGTTTATTGCCCAATGGAGTAATTGAATGTGCTTCAAAAGAAAGAATAAATAGTAAGAGATTTTGAAGAAAGGAAGAACAAAAAAAAGCAAGACCTAACAGCTATTAATTATTTCCTCTTTATGTATGTGACTCATCAGTTTTTGATGCACTTACTTGAAAAGTTATTATACAATTGTTATGAAAGCATCAAGTTGATCAACAAGCCAATGCAAAGCAAAGCAGTACTAAGCATAAAAGAATTAATGCTTTCTTCTTGAGGTTTATTTGTTTGTTTGCTTGTATTTTAGTCCCAGGAGAAAATCCAAATGAAAACCAGAGGTGTGTTCCTGCCAGCTTTTCCTCAGCTAAACTGTCCCATCAGTTTCAACAGAAAAGTGGAAATGTTTGAGAATTATCCATGTGAGCAAAGCTTTAGGAATATCTGCTACCATGATTGATTGCAGTACTTTCTTCAGTGCACTGTTGATTATATAAAGAAATTGTTTGATTTCAAGACATTCAGAGTAATTTTCAGTTTATTATGGTGTATCTTTTACCTAAAGCAGACTGGAGCAGATTCTTTGCTACCTTGCATGCAATATAATCATAAATGCTCTGTTTAGAAATTTGCACGCAGCTTGAATATGATGTCAATTTCCAAGTGAGAAAGCTGATCAAGAATATGGCTCTGGCTATTACATCAGGGTGTATTAATAGGTAGCTTCACTTTTAGGGATTGCCATTTTTTTAACTTTTTGTGGAACATCAAGGTATTACTTAGAAACATTTGACTAAAATGGTGTGAGATGAGTTCTTTCAGAGGAAAAATCTGGTTTCCTGAACAGTGGGATAATCAGCTTGCTACAAGAGACGTCCAGATCTATTCAGAACATGTGATGAAATAGAAGTAGAGGTCATGACCTTCTGTTCTCTACTGTCCAGGTAAAAAGGCTGGCCCACCAACAGCACACGCCAAGTATTTAATCACAGAATAACAGAATGGGCAAGGTCTGAATGGGTGACAGTGGGTCACCTGGCCCAGCCTCCCTGCTCAAGCACATCCTAGAGAACACTGCACAGGAATTGCATCCAGACTGTTCTTGAATATCTCCAGTGAGGGGGATTTCACAGCCTCTCTGGGCAACCTATACCAGTGCTCAGTCACCTGAACAGTAAAGAAGTTTTTCCTCATATTCAGGTGGAACTTCCTGTGCATCAGTTTCTGTCCGTTGCCTTTTGCCTTATTGTTTGGCACCACCAAGAAGAACTGTCTCCATCCTCTTGGCACCCTACTTCCAAACACTCAGTCTTGGAAATTATCATTACAGTGAAGGACAGGAGAAAAGCCTAATCCTTACTTTAAAAAAATCCAGTTGAATGTTAATGGTGACATTTCCCAATGAAGTCAATAGTTTGTCCTTTTTTGTTTATTCCTAAGGGCCTCAAGAGGAGGTTAGAGTAAGGTTAGAAAAACCAATGGAAATTGTTTCAACCTTCAATAGCTCTGCTGAAGTCACACAATGAAAATACCTTGCCTTTTTGAGAAATTGTAACTAATTCAGGTCACTGAGACATTATGTCTCAACAAAGAGCCAGCACACAATTGATAGTAATTATCATCATAATCATGTTTGCTGTAGTGACAGATTGCATATTAATTAGACAACTTAGAGATGGAAGAGAGAACAAAAAACCAGTACCTAAACCATGTTTAGTGTGGCCAGAGCAATTTTTTCTTGGGTATTTATTAATTTCACTTAGGTGTCACCTGTACTATGTTTTTTGAAAGAGGGCTTGGGGCCACTCCTGTGGAGGACACTGCATGTAAGAAGGATGAAATGGGAGGAGAAAGATAGGTCAGTCATCTGTAGGGAAGATCCCAAATCACACAGCAGAGCGCCTCACATGATAGAAGAAACCTGTGTTTAGGTACCTGAATCTCACACCTTCAGTGTTTTCAACTCAAGAAAAGCACCTTTAGTAAGGCCAATATATTTCTATAATGAAATCACCTCCCAGGTTTATGGCAGAGACATTTAATGACTACCCATCCTCAGCCTTATACCACGTAAGCACACAAGGTGGTACATCTCTGTTCAGAGATAGGATGAGCCTAGATGACCTATGAAACCACCACAATATGCAGTTCACAAGAGGTGATAGTTCACTCAGCTATCATCACCCTTCAGCACAACACCAGTTGAAAGGAAAGGATCAGTCACATTCACTAACATGAGAGTGTCACATATGTACCTGAGTTTCATCTAGTGTTAATCCCTTTAGTTCAAAGCTTTTTTCATAGTATGTGTTAAATTCTCATAGAAATATTTCCATTGATCTTGGATTTTGCCTTTAGCACACTAAACTTCTGGGTCTGTAATAATCTGACGCACTTTTTTTAACCATGAGGAAAATCTTTCTTTTTGACTACAGCAGCACTGATTGATTCTGTGCTTACAGATGGATTTTGTTTTATGGGCTTTTTTTTCACTCATGCTTCAGAGGCGTATTGGTTGGTTGTATTCCCATAACTGAAATAAACTGGTGGCACAGGAGAAAACTGCCACATTTGCTGAAACGCCACAGACAAATTGCTATTCCTTTAGCTAACCTTATTTTTTTTTTATTTCCCAAGAAATGTGCTACAGTTCTAAAGAGAACAATTTCAAGGAAACGAAACACTCTGCCTTTATAAAGAAAAATGAGGTAAAGTGGGGGTGGGGAGAGAGTAGAAATATTTCTGGTTATTCTGAAAGTTTTTATTCTTTCCCAGTAAAATATTTTTAAAAGCTTATGCAAAGTTCTGGGCTGTTGGGTTTTTCTAAAAGACATGCTTAACTCATTATTCAGGTGAATGGTCCAGAGAGGTCAGTAGGCCTATTCCAGTGAGTGATGGCATTTAGCAAACTCTTGCAAGATGTAAAATTAAAAAGCCAATTCTTTAAGTTGCCTCTTGCTGGCAGGTGCCCGTGTCTGCTGGGTCTTTAAGAATGGGCACAGGATTCCATTCAGGCACTGACATTTTGGGTAAATAGGCTATTTTTTAAATGCTATAGCATACTGGCTGTGCTTTTGAGATATGTTCATATGAACGAGGTAAAGAATGGGAAGGCTGAGTGTACACAGAAGCCAACGAAAGACAGTAGCTCTCTAACTTGAGCCCTGTTCACCTGGGGAAAAGGCCCTTACACTTCTGCTCTTTTCAGCTAAATTGCTTTGCCATTATCTGTATCTCTAATCTTCTTGCAGACTTTCCCTGGGAACAGAGAGAGGAATGGACATATTACAGGGATCAGACAGCTGTGAGTACAGAATCTGTCATGCAGTTAGAGTCAAATGATTGTGGGTCTGGTCATGGGGCATGCCCAGAATACACAGCCCTTACTAAAGTCAGGATAGGCAGCCCTCAGCATCTCACAGATACAGGCTATGGCAAAATAAGGAGTCATCCAGGTTGTTGCTAACATTGACAGAATTTTTAGGCCTAAATCAATAAGAGATTTAACCTCTTAAATACATGATTCCCAAATCACTTTGACACTTGTGTATCCCAATGGATATTTATAATAATCCATATGCCTATATGCCCACCACTACACAACGCAACTATTGATGACCTCTTTGGCTCTTTCTACAATATCTTGACTTTGGAGCAATTTCCCTTAATACAACCTAATCAAGCAAATAGCTATTTTCACAAATGTAGAATCTACACAATAAGGATAAGACTTGGTATAAGAAAGTAGTAATGCAGTTGCTAATGAAGCTGAAAAACTTGTAATTAAATTGTTAAATAGCCTATTTTCACCAGCATTCAGATGTGATTCAGGTCCACTTCTGTGAGTAGTGAAAGGTCTTCTCACTTTTTAGAAATACTTTATGCCCTCATTGGAATGGCAATACTGATTATAACCCAAAAATTTCTGAGGTTTGAGGATTACCTAGGTTTGGTTCCACAGTTTGTGAGTTGTAGAGGCAAAGAGCAATACTAATGCTATAATACAATTACTGTGATACTAACATAATTGGTTATTCCAAATATAGGTAAATTGTTTTCTTCTCCACGCTTCTGGTGGTCAATTTAAAATTAATTGACCAGTGTATCATGCTGACAAATTCACCAGTAGGTGTCAAATACCCAGAATGGTAATGGAATGATTAAACAGATTGAAGGAAAAAAGGACAGATACCAGTAACAGCAAAAATGGTTTTCTGGATTGACAAGGGGGAAAAAACCACTGTGAGAGTAAAATCTCTAGTGCTGGTTGTACATACATGTATGACAGGCCCTACTTTTCATTTTCAGAGTTACCAACAGGCAAACTGCTCTAAACACGAGGTATAACAGTGTGTAGGCAGATTTATGTTTTAGCCAGCCCTTTGAAAATGCTGACCGGTGTTGGAGATGCAACTGACATTAAAGGGACTCTATGTATAAGGTGTCAAGCTTGTTTTATCGGCAGATGGGCAACTAAGTGTTGAGCCTTGAAGGTAATGCTGTCTTCAGGTACTAAATGGGAATTTGTCTTTGCTTGATTTATGAGAAGTAGTGAATTATGTGGCCAGTGTGGATCTCATCTAAAGCTGAAAGGAGCCTTTTCTCCCTGTAGGAATCTCTCCTGCCTATATCTAAACCGAGATACCAGTCCTAGAGATTTTTTTGTTTTTCCTCTTTCTTCCTCCCATCAGTTACTGTAATGTGAGGTGGTGGTCATTTCCTTGTGGTCCCTCTGACTTTTACCCTTTTGTCTGGATTTTGTAGTTGGCAGCAGAAGTAAACTAATACCTAACAATTTTTCAAGATAAATTCAGGAAAATTTTTATTGTTTCAAATTACATCTCTCACACTTTTTTCTTATTATTCTTTTTACATCTATAAGTTCATTTTCTTTTCTCTCCTTTTCCATGTTTTGATGTTCTCTTCCCCTTCTTTGTTGCACAGTCCTTGCCCAAGTTCCCATACCTTAAATCCTCTCTGCTTTCATTCCTAGACGTCTCTCTCTGTCCCTCCTACTTTTTCCAATTTCCTTACGCCCTTAAATTCTCTTTTCACAACCTTTGTCTGGCTACGGCTGTCATAGGATGAGGGGAAACTGGTGCTTGACCTATTGCTATTCAGGCTCTCATACACTCAAGCATGGACTCTCCAGGGTCACCATTCTTTTCTCTGCTGGGAACACCAGAGAAACAAAGAGATACTGTCGGCAACTGAGGCATGGACCCAGACCGGCAGGGAATCTGAATCATTTATTCAAAGGAGTGAGTTGGTTTTACACACTTTTCTAAGGCACAGTTATTTCTTTATATGGTGTGACCTATCCCATGGTGCCACATCAGCAGCACACTTTCTCAGTGTCCTTCTATGGGATGATCACTCACTGTTCACCCATCCATCCGTCAGTTCCCGGCAGGCTCCTCTCTGTAGGTGTCTGCCCTGTGACACCTCCTCCCCCCAGGGTCGGGTGGAGACAAGCCTCTCTGTGCCACCATGTGCTCCTTTGTGCTGCCATGTGCCTCTGCAGGCAGGTTTTACAGCTTGTAACTCAACTTCATTCCATCTCTTCCCACAGACACCTCCCACCATGGCAGCACATCAATATTTACTGATACAGAAAAGTACTCTCTGGGAATAGACACCAGGGAGCCATTCTTCAAGTGGCTGGCTACTAACAACGAATGACGACCACTTTGAGTTCTAGAGTGAAGGATGTTTTGATGGATACATTTTGCTTTGCCACCCTGTTTCTCATAGTGCCAGCTTCACTGGGTCATGGTGATGACTAGTGTATTAAACCAAAAATGTGGCTATTTGAACTTGAAGACTGACCTCCTTTCATTATCATTAAAGAAAAATTTACCACGTTAAGGTCTTTTCTGATTGATTTTTTTTCTAAACATGTCAAATTACTTCATTAGGTTTTAAGATTGCATTGGTTTGAGCAAGCAAACAGATGCAGAAATATACATGAAGGCGTAATTAGTGTGCTTTTTCCCCCTTTTTCAAGATTGATTTAAGATACTTCAGTGATAGCAATTTTTTCCATTGATAACCAAACACTGCCTTAGAGAGTACGGTCTCTTATGACATTTATCCCATCCTACTTAAACAGACATGTTTGGGGTATTTTAATGCAATTCATTTCACAGCAGATGCATTGTTGTCCAAAGTAGGACATTTCCTGGTCAAATTTGCAAAGCTGTGATAAAAATTTTCCTGAATCACTTAATGTTGGGGTTTTAGTTTAGTCTGTTTTTTTTCTCTGTTAAAGGAATTTTCTCCCATATGCATGTTGCTAGGGGACAAATAGCTGTACTTAAGAAAGACAAAAGGGGAGTGGGGCGGACCTGGCTACTCCTTTGTCTACACCTGGGTGTGGGGTCAGTTCGCTCTGAGCATCCGGAGAGAGAAGCTGCAGAGAAAGGAGCTGCTGCTTCTTTCTTTTTGGCCGTTCTTTCTTCCTGCTGGAAACAACGCCGGGACCCCAAAAGCCGCTTTCCCTGCCCTGCTGGAGACCGAGCTGTGGCTGCCCTGCTCCGCTGCTGCTTCGAGCTTTCGCTACGCTGCAGCCCTGCTCGCCCTGCCTGCCTGGGCCTCCGTGGGTTTTTCCCATCTGGATACATCTCGTCTGCCACCCGGGATTTGCGTTCGTCCCTGCCGTTCCAGCCTGCTGTTCCTGAGAGCCCAGGATCAACTGCCCAGCGGTTTGTGAAGCCTTTGTTCCATCCCTTCCCGGGATCCCAGGGCACCGGTGCCGCGTGTGTCCCGAGCTCGCTCCGGAGCGCCCCCTGCAGCCGCGGGGGAACCATCGCACCTGCCCTGCTCACCGGGAGCCGCCAGCGCCCCTGCCGGCTGCGAGCGGAACTGCACCCGAGGGGAAATAGCCTGACAGCCGAGAAGGCTGGCACTGGGTTTGTGATTGCTGTTACTGCCATAGTTGTTGTTGTTTTGTTTGACTGGTTATATACACATATATATATAGAGTAAAGAACTGTTATTCCTATTTCCCACATCTTTGCCTAAAGGCCCTTGATTTCAAAATATAATAACTTGGAGGGAAAAGGGGTTATATCTGCCACTTCAAGGGGGGGCCTCTGCCTTCCTTAGTAGACACCTGTCTTTCAAAACCGAGACAGATCTTGGCGCCCAACGTGGGGCCTGAGGGCATTAAGAGATAGAGGTGAAAAAGGAATAACAGTTCCTCGATAACTTTATTTTGTGTGCTGGATATTGGAACTTTGTTAGGCAGCACTATGTGGTCTAGTTTACCCTGGTTTGGGTGGCATGTAGCCGTGGCTATATTCTTCCCCTTTGCAGCTCCTTACTTGAATATGGGTCCTCTGACTAAGGCTACCATTGCTGTTATCCAGCTTGCGTTATGGGTCGAGAAGGTGAGGAATTCATGGGTTTTTAACTTCCTCCGGAATGTGGGCACATGGATAAACAGCTATCACACACTGAGCACATGTTTTTGGGGTTATGTTAACAATGGTACTTTCTGTGAGGAAATGACACCAGGGGAAGTTTTCTCCCAACCCCTCAACCAGTTCTTTGGGCCCACCCCATCAATTTTCGAAGGGTTTAAATTCCCTCTGAATACTAACCATCTGCTGCTGATAGGCCTACTCTATTTAGCATTCAAGGATAAGTTGAGATTGGCTTGGATATCTACCCAGACACCAGCCCCAGAGACTAGAGATCCTGCCCCAGAACCTGACATGGCCCCAGAGAGTAGAGTTCCTACCCCAGAGCCTGATCCTGCCCCAGAGCCTGACATGGCCCCAGAGAGTAGAGTTCCTACCCCAGAACCTGACACGGCCCCAGACACTAGAGATCCTACCCCAGAGCCAGAGCCTGCCACAGCCCCAGACACTAGAGATCCCGCCCCACAGACTGATACTGCCCGACAGTCCACCTCAGAAATGGACTACCCAAACTGGGTGGGGGTACTGGCAAAAGGGATGCAGGAGATGTGCCAAGAGATGGGTCAGGTGCGCCAGGGGATATGCCAGGAGATGGGCCAGGTGCGCCAGGAGATATGCCAATTGCTAAGGGAATACACCTCCTCAGCTAGTGAAAAACCCTCTCCCTGCCCCAAAGAGGGTGAGTCCGATGGTGCAGCAGTGGAACCCACGGATGTTACAACCGTCCAGGCTTCAGCTGAACCACAAGGACAACCACAGCCAGCAGCAGTCGCCCCTGTGCAAAGGAGGAAGTATAAGACCAAATCAGTACGACCAGTTAATGATGATGGGCAACCAGGGCCCTCACAACCAGCAGGAGAGCCAGAGCCAGAAGTCATCACTGAGTCCCTGTCGCACGACAGTCTCCGTGCTATGCGAAACAACATTGTGCGAAGGGGGCGTGAGCCTTATACCACCTGGCTGCTTCGGGTTTGGGACCTTATGGGCACAAGTGTGCAACTGGATAGTGGTGAGGCAAGGTATCTGGGATCGTTGACCCAGGACCCAGGTGTGGACCAGATATTTGTGAGGGAGCCAGGGCCTCTCTCTCTCTGGGAGCGGCTCTTAATGAGTGTGAGAGAAAGGTTCATTCACAAAGAAAGAATGCAGGAGTATCATCATAGAATGCAGTGGAAGACACTCGAGCAAGGGATCCAACAGCTAAGAGAGGTGGCAATATTAGAGGTACTCTTTGGGAAGGATGGACAGCATGATAATGACCCCCGATAAGGTCAGGTGCACAGGGACAGATGATGTGGAACCTGGCAAGGCTAGGGCCATCACAATACACCACCTTCATTGCAACGATTGATGCTGACAATACCCGAGAAACAGTGGGCTCTGTTGCCAACAGGCTCAGGCATTATGACAGCATGATCAATGGCCCGCTGAAAGCTCATGTCTCTGCTGTGGTCCAGGACCTCAAAGAGGAGATGAAGGAGATGAGGGAGGAGATGAGGGAGGAGATGAGGAGGGTCAGTGTGGCACCAGTGCGAGTCACAGGCCCCCAAGTCAGAGCCCATCGTCCCCCTGCTAGAGAGAGAGGGTACACCCCACGAGCTGAGCTGTGGTTTTTCCTGTGTGAGCATGGGGAAGACATGAGAAGGTGGGATGGGAAACCCACCTCTGCCCTGGCAGCGCGGGTGCGTGAACTCAAGGAGGGAGGCACTAACCGAGGGGGGTTCCGCTAAGGTGAAGGTAGCCTCAGCCTCCCGTGACCGAGCTGCCAGGTATTACAGAAAGGAGGATGATATGTCGGATCCCCTTGAAGGTACCTCGAGCATGTACACCCAGGGAAAGAATGATAACCAGGGCTAGAGGGGCCCTGCCTCTAGCCAGGAAGAGGCACGGGAGAACCGAGTTTTCTGGACGGTGTGGATCCGATGGCCTGGCACATCAGAGCCACAAAAATATGATGCATTGGTTGATACTGGGGCACAGTGTACTTTAATGCCATCGGGACATGTGGGGGCAGAACCTGTATCCATCGCTGGGGTGACTGGGGGATCACAGCAGTTGACCCTTTTGGAAGCTGAGGTGAGCCTGACTGGGAAGGAGTGGCAAAAGCATCCGATTGTGACCGGCCCAGAGGCCCCGTGTATTCTGGGCATAGACTTCCTCCGGAATGGCTACTACAAAGACCCAAAAGGACTCAGATGGGCATTTGGGATTGCTGCTGTGGAGGCAGAGGGCATTAGGCAATTGAACACCCTGCCTGGACTATCTGAGAATCCTTCTGCAGTTGGGCTCCTGAAAGTGGAAGAGCAACGAGTGCCAATTGCCACCTCGACAGTGCACCGCCGGCAGTATCGGACAAATCGAGATGCTGTGATTCCCATCCACAAGATGATCCGCGAGCTGGAGAGTCAAGGGGTGGTCAGCAAGACCCACTCACCCTTCAACAGCCCCATCTGGCCTGTGCGCAAGTCTGACGGGGAATGGAGATTGACTGTGGACTATCGTGCCCTGAATGAAGTGACTCCACCGTTGAGCGCTGCCGTGCCAGACATGTTGGAGCTCCAGTACGAGCTGGAGTCCAAAGCAGCGAAGTGGTACGCCACTATTGACATTGCCAATGCATTCTTCTCCATTCCTCTGGCAGCAGAGTGCAGGCCTCAGTTTGCCTTCACCTGGAGGGGCGTGCAGTACACCTGGAACCGACTGCCCCAGGGGTGGAAGCACAGTCCCACCATCTGTCATGGACTGATCCAGACTGCACTAGAAAAGGGTGAGGCTCCAGAACATCTGCAGTACATTGATGACATCATTGTGTGGGGGAACACCGCAACCGAAGTGTTTGAGAAAGGAGAGAGAATAATTCAAATTCTCCTGCAAGCTGGTTTTGCCATCAAGAAGAGCAAGGTCAAGGGACCTGCCCGAGAGATCCAGTTCCTGGGAGTAAAGTGGCAAGATGGACGACGTCAGATTCCCATTGAGGTCATCAATAAGATCACAGCAATGTCTCCGCCGACCAACAAGAAGGAAACACAAGCTTTCCTAGGTGCTATAGGTTTCTGGAGGATGCACATTCCCGAGTACAGCCAGATCGTGAGTCCTCTCTACCTGGTTACCCGCAAGAAGAATGATTTCCACTGGGGCCCTGAACAGCAGCAAGCCTTCACTCAGATCAACAGGAAATTGCTCACGCCGTAGCCCTTGGCCCAGTCAGGACAGGACCAGAGGTGAAGAACGTGCTCTACTCTGCAGCCGGGAACAAGGGTCTGTCCTGGAGCCTCTGGCAGAAGGTGCCTGGTGAGACTCGGGGCCGACCACTGGGATTCTGGAGCCGAAGCTACAGAGGATCTGAAGCCAACTACACTCCCACAGAGAAGGAAATCCTGGCAGCTTATGAAGGAGTCCAGGCTGCCTCAGAAGTAATCGGCACAGAGGCACAACTCCTCCTGGCACCCCGACTACCGGTGCTGGGGTGGATGTTCAAAGGAAAGATTCCCTCCACGCATCACGCCACCGACGCTACTTGGAGCAAATGGATTGCCCTCATCACGCAGCGCGCCCGAATTGGAAACCCAAGTCGCCCTGGGATCTTGGAAATAATTACGAACTGGCCGGAAGGTGAGACTTTTGGGTTATCTTCTGAAGAAGAAGAGGAGCAGGTGACACGTGCCGAAGAAGCCCCACCATATAACGAGCTACCAGAGAGTGAAAGACAATACGCCCTCTTCACTGATGGTTCCTGCGGAATTGTAGGCGCTAGCCGGAAATGGAAAGCCGCTGTATGGAGCCCCACACGACAAGTTGCACAGGCTACTGAAGGAGAAGGTGGATCGAGCCAATTTGCTGAGCTCAAAGCTGTCCAATTAGCTCTGGACATAGCTGAAAGAGAGAAGTGGCCAAAGCTCTACCTCTACACTGATTCATGGATGGTAGCCAATGCTCTGTGGGGTTGGCTGGAAAGGTGGAATAAGGCAAACTGGCAGCGCAGAGGAAAACCAATCTGGGCTGCTGAAGAGTGGAAAGACATTGCCACTCGGGTAGAGAAGCTATCCGTGAAGGTCCGTCATGTAGATGCTCACATCCCCAAGAGCCGGGCTAATGAAGAACATCGTAACAACAAACAGGTAGATCAGGCTGCGAAAATAGAGGTGTCCCAGATAGACTTGGATTGGCAATATAAAGGAGAACTGTTCCTAGCTCGATGGGCCCGTGATGCCTCAGGTCATCAGGGCAGAGATGCCACCTATAAGTGGGCACGAGACCGAGGGGTGGATCTAACCATGGACAGTATCTCCCAGGTTATCCATGATTGTGAGACATGCGCTGCGATCAAGCAGGCCAAGCGGGTGAAGCCTCTGTGGTATGGCGGGCGATGGTCCAAATACAAGTATGGGGAGGCCTGGCAGATTGATTACATCACACTGCCTCAAACCCGCCAAGGCAAGCGCTATGTGCTCACAATGGTAGAAGCCACCACTGGGTGGCTGGAGACCTACCCTGTGCCTCACGCTACTGCCCGGAACACCATCCTGGGCCTGGAAAAGCAAGTCCTTTGGAGGCATGGCACCCCTGAGAGAATCGAGTCTGACAATGGGACTCATTTCAAGAACAGCCTTATAAACACCTGGGCTAGAGAACATGGCATAGAGTGGGTGTACCACATCCCTTACCATGCACCAGCAGCTGGGAAGGTTGAGCGGTGTAATGGACTGCTTAAAACCACCTTGAAGGCACTGGGTGGGGGACTTTCAAAAACTGGGAGATGCATTTAGCAAGAGCCACCTGGTTAGTTAACACTCGAGGTTCTACCAGCCGAGCAGGCCCTGCCCAATCTGAACCCCTACAAACAACAGACGGGGATAAGGTTCCAGTGGTGCACATGAGAGGTATGCTTGGAAAAACTGTTTGGGTAAAGTCTGCCTTGAGCAAAGACAAACCCATCCGTGGGGTTGTTTTTGCTCAGGGACCAGGTTGCACCTGGTGGGTGATGCAAAAGGATGGAGAGACCCGATGCTTACCTCAAGGGGACCTTGTTTTAGGGTGAACTACCCATGGCTCTGTACTTGTATCAGTATCAGCATGTATATTTGTATATAATTTGGGTAATGCATAGATTTATATGGTTAAAAAGTTAAGTTTTATTGTAACATGTTAGTATGGGAAAAAATTCGGGGTGGATAATGTTGGGGTTTTAGTTTAGTCTGTTTTTTTTCTCTGTTAAAGGAATTTTCTCCCATATGCATGTTGCTAGGGGACAAATAGCTGTACTTAAGAAAGACAAAAGGGGAGTGGGGCGGACCTGGCTACTCCTTTGTCTACACCTGGGTGTGGGGTCAGTTCGCTCTGAGCATCCGGAGAGAGAAGCTGCAGAGAAAGGAGCTGCTGCTTCTTTCTTTTTGGCCGTTCTTTCTTCCTGCTGGAAACAACGCCGGGACCCCAAAAGCCGCTTTCCCTGCCCTGCTGGAGACCGAGCTGTGGCTGCCCTGCTCCGCTGCTGCTTCGAGCTTTCGCTACGCTGTAGCCCTGCTCGCCCTGCCTGCCTGGGCCTCCGTGGGTTTTTCCCATCTGGATACATCTCGTCTGCCACCCGGGATTTGCGTTCGTCCCTGCCGTTCCAGCCTGCTGTTCCTGAGAGCCCGGGATCAACTGCCCAGCGGTTTGTGAAGCCTTTGTTCCATCCCTTCCCGGGATCCCAGGGCACCGGTGCCGCGTGTGTCCCGAGCTCGCTCCGGAGCGCCCCCTGCAGCCGCGGGGGAACCACCGCACCTGCCCCGCTCACCGGGAGCCGCCAGCGCCCCTGCCGGCTGCGAGCGGAACTGCACCCGAGGGGAAATAGCCTGACAGCCGAGAAGGCTGGCACTGGGTTTGTGATTGCTGTTACTGCCATAGTTGTTGTTGTTTTGTTTGACTGGTTATATACACATATATATATAGAGTAAAGAACTGTTATTCCTATTTCCCACATCTTTGCCTAAAGGCCCTTGATTTCAAAATATAATAACTTGGAGGGAAAAGGGGTTATATCTGCCACTTCAAGGGGGGGCCTCTGCCTTCCTTAGTAGACACCTGTCTTTCAAAACCGAGACACTTAATTAGACCCTATCTGTGAAACATTTATAGATGTAATTGCCTTCTAACAATATATTCTCTTTTTTCACTCCTGCCTCCGACTGTATTTTGTGTATCAGTTTGTAGATACAAAAAGTAAGGTCTTCCCATCACTTGAAATGAAATAGATCAATTTATCCTTCACTATTGTAATTATGTCACAGTAATCACTTTGCCCCACTGGCAACCTCCACCTTAGTTCCCAGGATGAGCTGCAATTTGGTTTCTTTGCCAACTGAGATCCTCATTCATCTCATGAGGTTACTCTAAGCACTGTCTGCAGGGGAATTGTTGTATTGCTTTTGTCTGCTGGTTGGACTGAAGCAGCAACTGTCTATAGTATTCACCTAGGGCACTGTTAAGGATGAAAATAAGAGTTCAAGTAAATGGGAAGACAAGCCTCCCTAAAATTCACAGTTTCACAGCGAAATATCATGTCATTTACAATGAGGGGAGTAGTTATGGAGTGACAGTGAAATTTATCAGGAGTGTGTGGAATAGACCATTAACCAGTGCAATTAATTGTTGATAACAGACTTGCCAGAAAACAGACTTCAAATTGTTAAATTTTGACATTGACACAGAATTTCTGTATACGCATACATCTGAAGTGAAAGCTCATGAAAAACCTTATCCTTGCCTCAGTTGCCCGTCTGGTAAAATGAAGAAATATTTAAATGTATGGTCCTTTCCATAAATGAGGATGCTTTGAGCATATAAAGGGTTGCCTTGGATATGTAAAGGCTCTGTATTTATTTTCAGTATTCTCCCTTGAGTTACTGCTTTTTCTTTTTTATCATTTATGTAATGTTTTCATTTCTTCCCCAACCATCTCAGTTTGAAATGTTTTCAGTAGTCCCTTGCAATATCATTTCCACAGCATGTATTATTTATTTAGATGTTGCTAATAGTACAATATTTCAACTGTCAAGAAACCTGATGTCTAGACTTTCTCACTTCTTTGGTTCGAATGACAAATAAGTTACACCTTCTGGGTATATTTCTTAATGATTAATAGTAACTATCTCCCTAGCTTTGTAGACCTAACACAGAGGAAGAGCTAAGTTTTCTGAAGGAACAAATTCATTCTAAGTCGTACAAAGGGTGTCACGTAGGTATTTTTCAGGTCTGCAATTGAAGAATTTCTAGTTTCAAAGTAATAGGGGTATGTGAATTACTCCTCAAAAGCAAATTTTGAAAGACTCAAACATGTCTGGGTAGCACTTATATTTCCATTTCCTCTTGTCCTTCAGAGCAATGATTCTCAGTGGTTCTTGTCCAGCGAAAGTCCAGCAAAATCAAAATTAAAGGTCCCACAAACTCCTGTAGAGTCAATTCTTAGCTGAAATTGTAAATGAATCAATCAAATAAAAATACGAAACAGTATGTTCCACTTTCATGGAAGAAATTTTTGTAGGTCTAATCTTTCGCTTGTAGTCTACCACTGTTGCAGAAGACTTTAACCTTTACAGCAACCAAAGCAATCATACTGTTTAAGTTACTCATGTAAGTAGTATATGTTTTCTCTATAAACCTCCATCTTTTGTTTTAATTCTGTAAACATAAGTAACATCAAGGCTTCTCACTGGCAACATATGTCCTGCCAGTCATTGTCTACAGACCTCTGTATTCTGGGTTCCCATTCCAAATTAAGTGCACAAGTACCCCGGAGAAAGAACAACATAGTCCCAAACAAGAGTTCCTGCTTCAACTATATTTCAAAATGTTCCAATATGACTCTTGGAAAAACTGTTATAGGACAGTCTGTAAACGCATCACGTTGCTCCTTATTTGTTTCAAAAGTAGTTGACTTCTCCAGGGTGTAGTATAAGTGTCCTCTGTTGACTTGGGATCTAAAGGAACTCATCTAATCAAGAGGTCAAGAAAACCTCCAAATTGAGCAAGCCAGAGAATCCACTTTCCAGTGGCCTTAATTTATTGCACAATAAAGGAAAACAAGAGAGTCCTGTTATGAATGACACAGTTGCAAGTGTTCAATAGTTCTCCTGGGAATTTTACTTAAGTTAGTCTAGACATAAACACTATATTCCAGGATGATTTTCTTGCTGTAAAAATACCAGAGAACTTCAATGCAAAACTTATGTGCTGACACTGTAAAAGACCAGAAAATTATTGCACCATGCCATAGCTCATTCTAATTAAATTGACTCAGATTTTTAAAATTCTCTTGACAGATTGTGCCAGCTCTTGCTCCTTGTCATCATTTAAGTATAGCTACTCAATAAATGTATCTTCCTTCTTAAGAAATAACACCAACAGTTTGTTACTTTGCTTGAAATGGCAATTTTCTCTCTCAAAATTTCCATTTAAGGTGGAAGGCTAAATTATAGACATATATCTCAGGTCGTATTTCCCTCTACAAGCTTATATAATTACATGGTGACTCCTCTGGAAGCTCTTTTTAGAAATTAATGCATTGAAGCTTAGATCACAGGGAATCTGGCAAAAAAAATAGATCTACTTATTATCTTGAACATATATATGAAATTATGACTTTATACATATGCATGCCTATACCTATATATATAGAGAGAGAGAGAAAGAGAAAGACAATTCAAAGATAATTCTGTATATGTTTATATGTATTGCATGTGTATATGCCTGTTGTATGTAGAGAGAGAGAAATAGGATTTGGATGACTAGAAGTTAAAATAGCAAATACAACATTTGAATATTTGCTGGGTTAGCAGAAGTGCTTTCTCTTGTTTGCTTTATGGGTTACCTGAGTCAACGTTTCAATGAAAAAAAATATGCAAAAAAAAAGAAACCACCTGGTTAGAAAGTGGTTCTGGACAGTGGATTAAGTTTAAAGATATAGACTTCATTGAGCAGCTTCATTGCTGTACATAAAAAAAAAAAATTGCCAAAAACATCTTGTTCTGAAACTATGGTGATGTAAGCGGTGTTTCTGGAGATTTTCCATGACACCTTTGAGAATTCACATTAATTAAATAAATTAGATTTTGTACAAAAATGCTGAGAATGCTTTCCCAGAAGGAAGTACATTACAGCTGAAATGTGTCAGTCTTTTTTTTCTAGCAATAATATAAAACATAAGGTGAGATATGTTTCTCACCATAAACCTTCACTCATATATGTTCAGTTAAGGACTGGGCAATCTCTTTGAACAGCAGCTGTGGGTTTGTACCACCATCATTTACTATTCAAATAGCTTTATTGTCAACAGTAATAAAAACATTATATCTTTTCTGTCCATAATATTATTCTTAAATAAATTAACTCTGATTTTTGCATTGGTTAGAAACAAACCAGAGACACTTGGCGGCATAGTCACCTAAAAGATATGATCATGCTCTGTAAATTCATGGAAATACACTCGTGTATTACTACCAAATCAAATAAATTGCAGTGGAAAAGCTTGTATGGACATTCTGCAAATTATCCTTAGGTGACAAGAATATGCCCATCTTATCAGCCCATACAGTTTGGTCACTTGGGAATTGTGGTTTAAATTGCAGAGAGATGAGGGAATTGACATTAGTTACTTTTAAGGCATAACAGTAGTTCATATATTTCTCCAAGACAGTAATTTTTTTTCAGTTCCCTTTTCCCCCAAAGGTTTTGATGGCAGCACAAATGTCTTTTCATCCCATTTTCTCATAGCTCTTATGACTGAAGGAAATATGACAGACTAGCTTCCCTGTCATGATTTGTCTTGATGCTTTCCATATAACTTTTCCATCCAAATTTTTGAAGTTGCCTTACAATCCAACAAAACTAACCCCTACTTACTGATTAGACCTTAAAAGACAAATGCTTAAAAGAATGTTTGAGTACTTGCTGTTCCTATGGGACCCAATTAAGAGAATGCAAATTTCATTTTTCAGGCCCTGATTTCAAAATTATGACAAATAAAATTGTTGCTGCCTATCCCAAAATGTTGGCCTGTGAAATAGGAGCCATGTTTTGGGTAGTGTGATGTGTGTGTATGCATTTGTGTATACACAACTCTTTTAATTGCTAAATTTGGAATCTTCATGTTCACAAATAATCTTTCCAGGTTTAGCTGAAAAAGAAGAATAATTCTTGCAGGACTAACTTTGAGTTGAGCATTACAAATATATTCTGTTGCATTTCTTTCTGCCATCTCATGCAAATTCCCACCATATACTTAAAAATAGTTTTTGAAGTCATTGCAGGAATAAAGCCTAAATCAAACTGTACATTAATTTCTAAGAAAGAAGAGGCCTTTTTTTACCTTTCATTGTCCCAGGCAGGCAGCAATCCTCTTTTCCCTGCAGCCTAAATTATCTAGGCACACACTCAAGACACATTGCAGAAAAGTGCTACTCTCTAACACCGTCTGCTTTGAGCTTCTCCTTACTGTGGCGGTCAATATGTGAACACATTAAAGACTTCTCTTCTTTTGATATGTGAGCATTGCCTTGGGATATGCCGGTCTCATCATTTTCTCTCAGTAGATAACGATTTCCCATCTTCTGCCTTGTTACAAGTTGGGATTTGTAAGGAAGGGAAAGGCTTGTCCCATTGCCTATAAAACACAGTTTTCTGGGGCTTGTGATGTATCTTTCATCAAAAGGGAAATATGACAAACCTATTGAATATCATCTAAAATATCTCTCCTGTCTTTGAAGGACATCCAACCCATACAACCTCTCTTCATGTGAAATGCATCTGCTGCTCTCAAGCTCATTTTCAGCACTCTTTTGACACTTATTTTTCTGCAATCTTTCTATTCCATCATGAAATAATGCTTTATCATTTGCAGGAGACTGTGAAAATGAGTACTCAACTGTTACGATCTTCCAGATAGGCAAAATCTTATTGTAATTCAAGACATAATTCGGGTAGTACTGGAGGGTACAAGAAAGCAGCCATTCACAGTAGATAGAAGTCCCAAGTGACTCTTTCAGCCTGAATCAATTCACTTCCTGCAAGGGGTATGTGTGAAATTTGGTGCTATGACAAAAGGTTGCCAGACCCTGCAAGCCAAGCACACCTCAGTATAAGAGACATGCTTGAGTACTTTTCTATAACCCCAAAGAAATTGTCATGAGCACCAGCCCAGCATTGCAAGAGCTCTATGACACTGTGAAGTATTTCTCCTTGTCAAGCAATGAACTCTTTAAACTGACATTTAAATTGCATTCAGGAATTTCTCCTATCTCTAATACAGACAGGATTTTGAAGAGGCGACTGCTGGAGAGGCCTGCACTGATCTCCTATACAAGTCAAACCCATTCTTCTTGGTACCACTTTTCACAGAAAAGAGAGAAAAAGCACCAGCCTGTAGAGGAGGAGATGTTCACTGAAATACAGCCAAGAGATTTCAGGGAATCTCCTGTAAAATACAGTACCCCAGAGCAAGCACACTATTTGCCCCTGCCTAGGGTTAGCCTGTCTCCCCTTAGACAGGCTCTGGAGTGGAAGTGGTAATAAACGTCCTTAGAAGCCTAAAAGGGTACTTTAAGAATGAGAAAAGGAGAACTGCCATACTGGATTCCCTAATTATTGCTACTTTCAATTATTTTACCTCTCACCTCTCAGTTGTATTAGTCAACTAATTTATTGGGAAAAATGTTGGATGACTGTGAGGTCTAGTCAGCACCCTCATTGTTGTGTTGTGACTCTGTTACTGTTTTTTTATAAGACTGCAGGAGGAAAAAAATTGTGAGGATCTATTGGCCTTTTTGTTCCTTGAAAAGTTTCTTTTCTTCAGTCTGCATGTTTTGCAACCATGGAGGGGAGAAGTAGTAAAGCCTGTGTTTCTGATCTGTTCTGTAGCAGTACAGTAACCATACCTCATATGTTTTCCTGCTGAGAAAATATGCTGCTGTTCTTCATGGAAAGACCAAATATTTATATGTCTTGACTTTGAATCATGCACATCAATTCCAGCTCATGGCTTCAATAGCTACATGAGTTGGAGCCCTTTGAAAATGGTCAGCTGGAGGCAGCAGATATTCCCAGGTTCAATCAGACAGGAGCCAATCACAGGCATTTTGGGTCTTCAAAGTCAGTGTGACTTCCTCAGTCTGTGCTGTGCCACTAAACCATTTCATTTATGAATTAGACATAGATGATCCTGTCCAGCTCCACATTAGCTATGCTTTTAGTCCACTGAGGAATCAGGTGTCTCACATGAAACAAGTTGACTTGTAAATAGACACCACCTATGGTGCAATGTCAGTGCTGCCACTTAATTCTGATCAAATTATGCTTTTTGAAAAGAGAATAGAAACAATTTATCTTGCAAAAATCAAGTTCTTCACAGAAGAGTCCATTGTCTCCATTCCCATTTTTATGTCAATGATTTGATAATCGGTCTTTTTTTTTAAATACACTTTCTCATGCAAAAATCTACAATCAGTCATTTCTGTTTCCATTGCACACTGACATTTATTGGTGCCTTTTATATGCAGGTTCCATGAATAGTGCTATAGCCGGATGAAGGGAAGAGCTGACTTGAACTTCTAGCTCACTAATTCTTCACAGATTAGTGCTGTCAGCACTGATGGATGAAGGGAGAGATCTATCAGAATGGATGTGAGGGGTTTCACTCCTGCTTTGTAAATCATGCAGGAAATCCCAGTGTAAACTAAGCCTCTGCCTCTCACAAAAGTTGAAACATCACAAGCACAGCAGTAACCCCCCAGTTATACTGGCTTTTTGTTGCTGCTGATCAAATTTCATATAATCCTTCCCACTTGTTTTGTCTAGTGCTGCATTAGTGATGAAAGGCCCTCAGATTTATTAAAAGAATATAAAAGCAGAACAGAACAAATTAAAACAGCCCAGAAACTCTTGAGCAGGGAAAAGTACATAATGCCTTTCTGTGTGATCCTGTTGGCAATCACAATTCCCATGGAAGTCATGTGAGTGCAGAGCTATGCAACAGTCTCTAGGAGTGATCCCGTTTTTCCAACTGGACACCAACAAACTGAGCAGTGATATAATGCACCTTGAAATATTTTTCCAAGGAAAGATTATGTCTTTTCTTCCTCACTAAAGGAAAAGCAAAAGTTTTTTTTCATGTCTTTGATATAGAGACAACAGCAACTGGAGCGCTCAGTGGAGGTCTGTGGAGTGGGAATGTGTAAATTTTCTTTTTTTATGTAAGGGTTCCCTCTTAACTCCCACGGTTGCAGACCTCCTTCTTACAGGTTTTTCCCCTTGGTATTACTTCAGGGTGGGCCCCTTACCTTAGGCAGGGACACGGAGATCCTTTAAATGAAACCTGACAGATGTATCTTTGAGACTCCCTCCTACAGCTTTATAACTTTTACCTGATAGAGGATGTAGTTTCATCTTCTGAGAGTTTTTTTTGTTCTCATCCCTAAGACCATAATGCAGTC
Organism: Corvus moneduloides; assembly: GCF_009650955.1. Taxonomy (NCBI): domain Eukaryota; kingdom Metazoa; phylum Chordata; class Aves; order Passeriformes; family Corvidae; genus Corvus; species Corvus moneduloides. The sequence goes on from NC_045477.1 coordinate 95,738,649, forward strand.
ACCTACAAAGAAGCATCTGGGTCAGGCTGAATTCCAGGAACAATTTTTCATTAAAAAATGGTATAGGTGTGTTTAAAAATATCAATGAATTCTCTTCATCCTTTAGAGGAAATCACAAGGACTCTGGTCTCTCATTCAATAGATCCTAACCACTGCCAGACACATCCCAGTTTTGCTTTAAATAAACCATCAAATGCTGATTGTTGGCATTTATGAACTGTAGTTTCATAATTTCTAGTGAAATTGATAGAAAAAGGTAAAGAAGAGGTGACAGAAAGATCTTGGTTATTCAAGCCAGCCAGGGAAGTCTTGGAGGAGAGATAATTTCCTCTGTGAATAATATCTGAGTAAATAAGGAACAAGGATCACTGAATAAGTTTCCCCTTGGGAAGAAGAAAAGCTTTTTAAGCACAATAACTGGCTCTGAAGAAATATAGACTGGAAGTAGTACATCTCCTACCACTAGGTCAGTGGTGTTCTAGAACAAGCTTCCAGCTGGAGCTGGAAGGAGTAAATGAGACAAGTAATTCATGGGACAGAACTAGATGATTATTTTATGAAGGCATTATCTACTGCGTGGCCACTGCTGACTCAGTGTTGACATTAAAGAAGGTCCTTCCAGTCCCATGTTCTTAGGAGCAGTGCCCTAAGATGGGAGCTGTCTCTACCCAAAAGGACATCTCTCATTTAGTACTTTTAGGTCAGAACACTAAGTACAAAAGTGCAAAGGTTAAGTCTAAAACTCTCAGGTTAAAATAAGACAGGAGGTGGGCTGCACTTTCTCTTAACAAACCTAATTTTGTGACAGAGAATTATTACTGCTTTTTGATGGAATCCTTCTTTGTCTGAGGATGTATGATTGAAAAAAACCCCTATATTAAAGGTTAATAGAGCTTTATTATTGTCCTAAAAGAAGTCTGAAAAGGAGACAGTGGGAGAAGTAACATCTAAATTCCTTCGTTTTTAGTAGTTGTCTCCCTTTACAACTTTTCTGAATGACTTTTCAAGTATTTCTGGCTTAGGCTTCTCTTAGTTGCCCCTTGAAAATTCAAGGATATCTGTCTGCACTAATTTTTAAAATATAATGGATCATGTGTGCTTGTAGTTTGTGCTGCAAAGAGGGAAAGGGGAAGGAAATTTCAGAGCATCTTATGACTCTGTGCACTATTATGTCTTTCTTGATGATCCATTGATATGGTTTGCTACTTGTTGAATGGTTTATTAAATGCCTTTCAGTCCATGTTGTATAGGCACATCACTCATTACAGACACTTCAGGTGCCATCAGCTCTGCAAAGAGGGTCTGAGTAATGAAGACCCTTCTTATTGTGATGTGGATGCAGAGAAGGGAAATCATAATTCAGTCCCTTTTTCCAGGAGGAGGTTGGCTCTTGACTTGCTTGTTATCATGGTTACTGACAGCCTTTAGACAAGAAGCTTATTACTTTACTTTGTCTTGCAATATGGGTTTCCATGGCTGTGGGGCTTTTTTGTGGGGCAAAAAAGCTCCCTGGGCATAAAAAGATCTGTCCCAATGTCACAGTCAGCCTCTCATAAAGAGACTTAATTATGGAATCACAGAATATTTAAGGTTGGAAAAGAGCTCTAAGATCATTGGTTCCAACCATTAACAAGCACCACCATTTTCACCTTTAAACCAAATCCCTAGGTCACATTCACATGCCTTTTGAACACTTTCAGAGATGGTGATTCTACCGCTTCCCTGGGCAGTCTGTTTCAATGCCTGAATACACTTTAAGTGAAGAAATTTTTCCTAACAGCCAATCCAAATATCCCCTGGTACACCTTGAGGCCATGTCCTCTTGTCCTGTTAATAGAGCACATGAGAGTTCTTCAAACCAGTTTTTCCTTGTAAAAGACATAGAGATGGTACATACAAAATTCCCCCAGGGTCAGTGAGGGCTGGGACCAAAATGCGCAGCCTCAACACACAGGCTGAAGGCCACAGAACAGCTAGTGTAGACCCAACCAGTAGCACCATGGAGATCTCACAGTTGTTTCCATGGCATTTATTGGTATTTTCAATTCTTCATGAGTAGTGAATGGAAATCAAAAAGACAGGCATTCTACTTTACAGAAAGAGAAAAAGAAAACATGCAGCACACTTTAAATTCACTATTTAAGAGATTGCTTTTAAAACTTTATATTAGCTCTAAAATAGCTTTTTGTCAAGCAGTGAATGTCCTCTATTATGCACTTTTACATCATGTTTTACTGTTGTGTGTCTAAAACTAATAAATATTACCAGGAGTTTTGTTCAGGCTTTAGTTAGATACTAAATAAATGAAACTGGATTTAAACATTAGAAAAATCTGGTTTACTGTGAAGAGTGATCAAACACTGGAGCGCATTTCCTAGAGTGGAGTTGCTCTGTGGAGCAAAGAAAATGTTGAAATCCTGACTGGATATAACCCTGGGTAACTGGCTCTAGTTGACTCTTTCATCAGGGGATTGGACTAGAAGGTCTTCAGATGTGCCTTCCAGCCCCAGGAATTCTGTGATTGTGTGATATCAAAGCAGATACATAAGCTGGACATTAGGAAGAAGTTCTTCACATACCACCAGATGCTAACCTACAGAGTACCAGGATTTCTTTTTGCTGATGTGAGTGGGAATTGAACAAGATCATGGGTGGTTTGCAGCCTTGACAGGAAGTCTGAGATGTGCTTTGTTACAAATGTAGTGTTAATAAAACCCCCCTTTCAGTGAGATCTATTTTTATTTTTAATAACCAAGGGGAACTTCCCAGCTTTTATATTGAACTGCACACATTTTCCTTTATTGATGTTTTTCTGTGATACCAGTACATACCAATAAATAGCATTCTCTACAAAAAACAATGGCTTTTATCGCTTAGATAAAAGGGAGAGGATTTTGTTTCTTAGAGGAGAAACAAGTGCAAGAGAGAGAGGTATATCATACATAATATGTTGATTTTGTAAAATAATTAATAGAAGACTCAGAACATATATTTTTGACAATTTATCAGTATTAGAGTTTTACATTTTCCCATCCTCTTTCTTTCTCAGTGTATTTTCAACTGCAGCAACAGCAAAAACCCCCGACCTTGAATAAACAGCTAATCAAAACCTAGTCTTAAAAGAAATACTGGTTTGCTGGAATTTTTTTCTGCCAAAAAGCTGAATTGTAGGACATCTGTTGTTCTACTCTCTGCTACCTAAGAATGAAAAGTCTTTTATTGTTTACTGGTCTGATCTTTGAAATGGTTCACAAAACATGTTTGATAAATAATGATAGCTTCTGGGGAAAAAAATTAGATTTGGTTCATTGCTGGTTTTAAAATCACAGTGTGTTAGAATAAGGCTGAGATAATTGCTTTGTCAGAATGGTTTCCTTCTCTTTTGTAGCTCTCCTAGGGTATTTTAGCTGGTATTAAATTGTTCTTTTTAGAATTCATAGCAAATTTCAAAGGTATTTAAATCAAACCCAGATGATAGCTATTAACTCTGTTTCACACCATTCAAACATTGTAATAACTAGTATTGAGTGGGTCTTGCACAGGTGGAACATGGATTTGAGAGATATCTGGGCTCTTACAGTTCCCATTGAAATTCTTGAATTTTTGATTGGCTGTTCAAGGTCAAAGAATGGGCAAAAAGTTGTGAATGCATTTTAAGTTATTAATATAAGAACTGTGATATTAAAACCCAACAGCAGTAAAATGTTGTCATATAGACAGATTAATTTACAGCAATTCTTATGAGTACTGAGATGTTATGGACAGTACAAGAAGGTTCTGCACATGCTCAAACGTGTCCAGATAAGGGCAGCAAGGCTGGTGAAGGGTCTAGAATACAAGTCCTATAAGGAGAGGCTGAGGGAGCTGTGGTTGCTTAGCCTGGAGGTGAGGAGGCTTGGGGGAGACCTTATCACTCTCTACAACCACCTGAAAGGAGGCTGTAGCCAGGTGGGGGTCAGACTCTTCTCCCAGAGAACCAGTGACAGGACAAGAGGACATAGTCTTACACTGTGCCAGGGAGAGATTAGGCAGGACATTAGGAAGTTCTTCATATAAAGAGTAACTGGGCATTGGAATGGGCTGCCCAGAAGGGTGGTGGAGTCACCCCTGGAGGTGTTTAAGTAAAGACTGGATGTGGCACTCAGTGCCATGCTCAGTTGACAAGGTGGTGTTAGGTTATAGGTTGGACACGATGATCTCAGAGGTCTTTTTCAACCTAGGTAATTCTGTGATTCTGTGGTAGATATTACCATGGCTCAATATTTCTTCATGTGGTTTCTAGATTTAGAAATATTTCCAAGTTTCTGTGCACTGGTACACCACCACACTGCATTGCATGCCATGCCCCTTGACTCTGGCCAGGAATATACGGTACATTAACTGTAAATCAAAAAGCAGATGCTTTGCGTATGACTTTGACTGCATTATGTTAGTGGTCTGTCATCTTAAATTTCTCTAGTTTTACACAGTGACAGATTCACTCCCTTCACTGTGTATTTCATGATGTAAGGGCAGAGTCAGGCCCTGTGATCTTAAGTCACAATAAGGGTCTTTTCAAGACATGATGGCTACAACTCAGAAGTTTTGATAGACTAGGAAGACTTAGATAAACACCCCAATTGTTTCTTGAACCATCTTAATCTTTCAAGTCTATGAAACCAGACTGGAGAGTTTTCAGGGCACAATGCAATTTTTAAAATTTGCCTCATTTCTGCCTTTTCTAACACATTCTGCTCACATTTCCTCAGAAATAAATATCTTCTCAAAATCACTGGAATGGCAAAGTATGTGGAAGGAATGATCTAAAGACACAGACTTGATCTGGATTTTGAAATTCCAAGAAGTGACGTTCAATCTTTTTTTTACTTGATATTTTAAAAGTTTCTGGTGGACTCCATTCTAGGCTGTGCAAGGCTTTTCTCCTCTAAAGCACAGAGTCATTAGACAGCAGTGGTTTGCAGTGTGATGGGGCAGCTAAGAAAATGGCTGAATGGAGGAGTGAAAGATACCATTGTATTTATCTACATCTTTTGACTAGAAGAAGCCAAAGAATGTAGCTCAGGGCAAAAATGTGAGGGGCTCTTCTCCTTATTTCCCACTCACATAAATACCACTCTGAGACCCCAAATTTAGTCATGCCCTCAGTTTCCTACTTTTGAAAACACATGCACCAGCAGCTTGTAAGGGGATGTGCTAAAGCTCCAGATTTTGCAGTATATGTGCAAATATTCTCCCCTTAGAAAATGCCAAATGCACTCTGTACATCTGCACAGATCTGTGGCATTATTGTCTTTCCAAATCTATTGACCACAGCCAAAATTAACTAAAAACATGTCTGTTAGAGCATTTCCTAAAGAAAAAAAAATAAAACAAAAACCACAACAAAACATTAACCTTACAGGTTGTCCAGCAATTCAAAAGCTCAAAGAATGAAATAATACTTTAAATGGTGATCAGAATAAGATACATGTAGAGATCTAGGAAGCGGGTCAACTTTTATTCTATTTCTTCATTGACATAATTAACCACAGATATATATATATATATGTATACACTTTGGACTTGTTTTGGTAAATAAATCGGGTGGTATAGTACCAGCTACACCTTTATTCACCAAGGTAAGTAAATTTCACACTCACTACATGACACTTGTAGCCTCTCATAAACAGTTTTGTGAGAAATCCAAATCATGTCACCAATAATTTTTTTAGGAAATAATGTGGAACTTGCACATTCTTTGCATGCAGAGACTGATCTGACTGACTATGCATCAATGCACCTCTATTAGGAGAAAAGATTATTGCCTCCTATTATAGCCATTATTAATGTAATATGAAAATAATAACAGGTTAGCTGTTACAGCCATTTTAAAAGCACCGGCTAGAAAGGTGGGATAAGCTATGACAAACATTTTAAGAAGCATCTTCAACCTACTTGCAATGTTCTGATAAAGTGTTCCTGAATACCTAAAACTAAACAATTGAAAGTAAGAATTCTAGTGCTCTGCACTACAAGCTCATCTCTCTGAGTGATTATCTAATGAAAGAGCAACACAGGGCTCCCTGAATACCAGCTCCTTGCAAATTATCCTGTTCCATAGGAGGTGACAAGCGAAATAAAAACACAGTCTGCTTTGTCTCATCTTTAATATCCCAATCAGATCATTCTCTTTTTACATATATCTATTACTCCAGGGTGCCAGTAGAATATTCTGATGTCAGCAAATGATTCCTTAATGGGGATCTGATAAGCATTCTATCTGTATTCTATTTGTACGTAAATGGTGCCATCTTTCAAGTGCCAAACAGTGCACTCTACTTAATTGGGATGTGCTTAATCAGAAAAATCATTTAATGGGACATTGTTTGGGGATCCTGTTTAAGCCCTGTGATAATTAAAAGCAATGAGTGCTGATTAATGGTGGCAGTAATTCTGCATTTCAGGACACTCTCTAATTATTTGGTCTTGGTGATCCCTTTTGTGTCTCACTCTTCTGGCAAGTCACTCAGTTTGCTTCTCCAAGAACTGCTTTCAGTCTCTGCAGTAGAAACAGAAGGATCAGTAACTAGCTCACTCCTGCCTGTTCAAGGGTTCCTTACAAGTAATATTTCTGATTTGTTACTTAACACCGTAATAATGATTCCAAAGCTGTTTGAAAAAGCATTCTTGCTAAATGACACTTGCTTTTACCGCTTGCTGATTAGTGGTGGTCTGAAATGGTAACGTTTGTTGGGAAAATAGATTGTTTTCATTTTAAAAATTGCATCTCCTGCAATAAAGAGGACACTGAAATTTGGCATTTACAGCCTTAAATGCTGTGACTTAAAACCAGAAAAAACTGAGACACCTACATCCAACCATTTATTAAAAGGTAGCACTCCCCCCTGCAAATCCTTCATCACTTTTTGCTTAGCAGGGGTCTGCAAGGGAAAGAACAAACTGTAGAAACACAGGACAGCTGGGCTGAGCTTCCCTTTGTTCTGTGATAGATTGGCTGGTCACCAGTAATCACCATAGTATTTTCCAACGTGGAAAAGCTGCCTCAGACAGAACTAAAGGCTACCTGAAAAGTTCACCATGTGCACACCAAAATACAGGTGTGGGACAGTGTTGATCAACTTATCAGGGCACACTGTTTTCGGAGCTTTACTGGAACCCCTTGTTTTTCTTTCAAAGAAAGAATTTACACGGCTTTTTTTCCACAACAGTTTTATCACAACACAGGTTTTGACTTTCACATTTCTAAATGAAAAGAAAATAAAAAAATTCATTTACTTAAAAATAAATTACTCTAGGTATGACTGAAACTTCAGGAACTATCTGAGAAAAAAAAACCCTCTCTATGCTGTGAGTTGCTGTGGGTTTCTTCTTCTTTTCTTCTGAATAGTTCACCCACTGTGCAGTTACAGAATCACAGAACACACAGAGAGAATGGTATCCATTCATCCATCAATTAATGAGAGATCCTATTAATAAGAGAGCTCTTATAAGCAGAATATAAAAAAATACACAAATTTTAATAATTATCTGGAAAAGCAAAAAAACAGGAATTTGGTTAATTTTATTAAGTATAGATGCCAATAGTGGACAGATAAATATGAACTGATCATTGAAGGCCCTTTGCATAACCAGTGGAGAGAAGGAAGCAGTGCAGTGCCTTATAAGAATAATTAAGAAGGCAACTTAAGAACAATTTCTTTCTTTCTCATTTATTGTGCAATTGTAATATTTTTCACAGTGTGGAAATTCATCTGAGAAAAGAGGCCTTAGTGTAGCATGTACAGACAGCAACAGAAACCATATTTTCTGTGTTTCAACTATACTGATACCGGTGATAGATTTTGGGGTCCACACTAAAGGCCTGCTCATTTTGTCAGCACCTATAGTAGAAGTTTTTATACCACAGCAGCCACTGATCAGCACCTAAGTTGGTCAGACCTTATAAAAGATACACATACCAGCGCTGCCTCTAAGGTAAAATCCCAAGCTAACAGGATTGAACATGCTAAGAAAATATTTTATGTAATGGAAGTGCCAAAACTCATGGTGACCCTAAGCCACCAGAAAGCTTTGTTCTGCATTCTTGGTTCTCATTCTGATTGGTCACAGTGCAGGGAAGTGAGCTCATTCCCAGGCTTTTATTTGAATCTCTGTCCAAAACAAACCTTGCTATGATTCTGGGAATAGCTGTGTCCTGGAATGCATTCTACCAGGCACTGTGGCTGAGACTGATCTTTGTTTGGCTATCTCAGTCACATCTAGGTATGCAACCCAAGTTCATGCCAAAACCTACTTGTCTTGGGCTGCAATGCATTCCTCAAGTTATCAGCTGGAAGAGTAATATTTTTATTTGTCAATAGCAAATAAAGATTGTGAAGGAGATGCAGGGTTGAATGTTATGTAGTGAGGTGCTTGGCTGAGGCCAGCTGGCTCTAGAGAAGTGAGACCCAAGCCTTCCTGCACATCCCAGTCTGGGGTTCAGAAGTAATGTCCCAGAAAATCTGCACTTAGTCCTGCATTGCAATACTTACTTCAGCTGTCTAACAGATCAACAGTAACTAGTGCGAAAGTATGGGCTTCAGTGAAGACACCATAATTAACTTACTGGTTTTACAGATCTTACCCCTGCCTACCCCTTCTCACCTCCCAGAAGACAACTAATGTGAACCTGCAGGCCCTATTTTAGTGAGTCTTTAAGCATGGTAACAAAAAGTCATCAGGCTTCAAGAATTAACCCCTGAAAAACCCAAAGATGAGGATTCCTGAGAGAGAGACAGAGAAAATTAAAAATACATGTATTGATCCTAAAAAACTTTTAAAGAAAGTACAAAGAATACTTTTCTTTTAGCTAAGGTGAGTAGTAGGAAAAAAATAGTAGTGAGTAAGGGTTTATTGATGTTGCTTTTTTAATTTTGGGTGAAATATTTGCTTTAATAAAATGAAAGGATTTTTGCCTTTGACATCAAGGGAGGCAGGACTTCATCCTTTTTATTCTTCAGCGATACACAAGCTTTAAAAGGGTGAGAATCATCTTACTTAACCAATATTGATGTTTGAGACAAATTCCATCTACTGTTAAGAATAAGCATTTCTAGGGTGAAATCAATATGATCTGTTTTAGATGTTTATTTTTTAGATGAGTATCTTCAAAAAGGATTAATTACATCCCAGAATTTATTTTCTATCAATTTCTTCACACTTACAATAAAAAAGAATATAAATTGCTAACATCTACATGCAACCTGATGAATCCCACCCCAGTGTACTTGTCTCAATACATTTTGTCTTTTCTTACTGTGAGCATTCAGTAAAGGAAATTCTGGTCAAATTAAACTTTATAATTTTTTTTTTGCAAATACATATATTTTGGTGCAATATTCTTACTTTATCTTATTAATCACAATCAGAATGTGAAAAAATTTTCATGTGTTTTATTAATTCTGCATACATAATTTTATTCAATAATTATATGGTTATGTAATTAATACATTGAACCTTAAATAAGAAAATACAGTAACACAAAACTGTTCAAAATTGTGGGAATATCTGTAAACATTAAAATAGAAATATTAACATATTTGCTGGTGTCAGGATGTGTATTCATAGTTATTATATTTTCCATGCCATATCTTGAATGCCTGTTTTATAGACCTAGTTAACTGTAATTTCTCTGTGAATCATTTTATGTTGTAAAGGACTTAAAAGTTCTGCTAAATGTATTCTTGATAAAGCTGTATAGGTGAATAAAGGCAGAAAGTTAATCTTTGCTTTATAATAAGTATGAAGTCACAGTAGACTTGTGCTTGACTAGCTGAATCACACTTCTCTTTTCTACAGCTTCGGTACGGAAATGTTCCATACTTAAGGAAGGAAAGCAAGCAAGGAAGGACTGACTTGTTGCTGGAAGCCGTGTGTTTTCCTTACTGGGCTGTAAGATAGGCTTTCTAATTAATATATTGCAAATTACTAATTCACCGCTCGCATTGCGATTGCGTTGCCTCTTTTGGCCTTCTCACATATACATAAGGCTGACCCTTGTGCATTCCAAATTAATTTGTGCAGTTACTATCATTGGTACTGTCTCCAAACAAAAATCATCCAGGAATTGTGTTCTTGCTTTCACATGGGAGTTTCAGTCAGATTCTTTACAGCAAAAATCCACTTCTGAAAAAAAACAGATTCTTTCAGAATGCCTACCAGTTGTATTCTTTCTAGTAAAAAAAAACCCAAAAAGTCTGTTGTAGAAACAAGACTAGAGACAGTGATTGCTCTTTAACATATTTACATTTAGAATTTCATCACTCTTCAAGTTATTCATTTGTTTGAGTCCATTTCACATAGCCTCACTACAAGATTTTCCTTACAAAAATTACCAGTTTGGAAGGAATGATTTTAAGGTCTCCAGTATTTTATGTGACAAACTCTAAATGCAGTGTAAATTCAGATGATTGACAAAGAGAAGAGGGAGTGAAGAGAAGCAATGCTGTTTTACAGTGCTGCCAAAGCCTCTCTCAAATACAAAGGCAAAAGTGTTTTTGAAAAAATCGTTAAAATTTTCTTGGAAGGCTCTTTTGTTTCTGAAAACTGTCAGGACTGCTCAAAAGATATTTCTGGAGCAAAAGCTAAAAAAAAACCATTTTGGTTGAGCTCCAAAGTTGGAGCTTTGTAAACTTTCAAAACACAAGACCTGAAAATTTTCCGTTTCAAGTATTATTTCATTTTAGCCACAGTTTCTATACACAGCCTGATACAGAATGTAGCAGCAGAAATTTGTCCTGCCCTCAGTTTGGCCTCAATTTTCTGGAGGAAGAGAAGTTTCAGGAATGGTGGTTGAAGGAGGAGAAATTGCAAGGCTGGGAGACCATGTCCCTGTTGACTTTTGGGAGAGGGCCTTGAAGAGCGGTCATGTCTGCCGTGCCCTGGGGGACACGCAGGTGCATAATATTGCAGAAGTGCTTTATCAGGAGAGCCAGCAGCTGCTGCAATATCTGTGAAGTGCTCATTGCCTGGGGAGCTTCTGGAGAATCTTCCTTCAGAGCAGAAAAGATGAAGGCTGTGTGTTTCTCATGCACCTAGGCACACGGGAAAACACCAAAAGAATTTGATATACCTCCCCCGCCCCCAAAAAATCCCAGTATTTACTTTTTGGGCCTTTCAAAACTAAATCCTACTACCTTTTAAGTACTGGAAATAGGAGCATCCCTCCAAGTCCTCTTGAGTCTCTCCAATGGTAGCAGGACATCTGCCTGACACCCAGGTGGAGGCACAGGAACACATTGAGCAGCACAGAGGCCTATTACTGCATTACTAATTGATGTGGACTAGTGTAGTTCTGGTGGGAGCAGAAAAAATTCCTAATCAATCCAATAAAAGGGGTAGTCAAACTCCCAGTAATAAAACATGTGTGATGTCAATAGCTTACACTGTGGCTGAAGCATGTAATGGTGCACCAAACCTCTACTGGCTATGTTAAAAATAGCAGGGAGGAGTTGATTAATTTTATATTAAGGCATTGTGTGGTTACCAGTTGAGTATCCCTGAGGATCAAATACTAATTTGATTCATTTCCTTTTTTTTTAATATGGGATTAACCATTCTTTTAATGTCACCCTTGAAAATAGCAGTGAAAACCTTCCATAATCAGAGTTCAGATGTGTAAGTCACACTTTGACTACTGAACCCGATCTTTCATCATAGAGCTTGTAATATGGGGTGAAAAAAGGAAACAAAATTATATAGAGCAAGAAGGTGGGGGTTTTCATCTACAGGCATCCTTTGTCTCCCAGCATAGGTGAAATGCAAAAGTCCAACCTTGCGTTAACAAGATGTTGATCTATAACAGTCTTGTGGAAGGGCAAAAACTCACACTCTAATTATTGCCAAAACTGTCATCTCCCCTAAAGCAAGTGAGGCCCTCTGCATCATCTGAAGTAATCAATCTGAGTAACAAGAGGTAGCTGCCTTCCTCAGCTCAGCCCTGCCCAGGGTGTTCTCTCCTCTCATCTATAAGGATAACAGTATCACAAGTCTGTATTTCCAAAGCAGTAAAGCAACTGATAAGATATTTGGCTACTCTGCTGGGAGAAAATGGCCTTAAGACAGTCCTGGCTGCATACAGCAGAGCCTGCTCTTCCCTGCTGAGGAGCAACAGAGGTGAGCAGCTAAGATCCAACACCATGAAGATTTTCTTGACTGAAAGGTTTATACAATGATGCAGAGTAGAAAGCTTAAGAAAGGCAGAATGAATATTTCACTTGCCTCCCTTCAGAGACAAAGAATGTGTTAGTGTGGCAATTTGTCTGTTCCTGTATCTAAACTGTACCATAGAAATTTACTCTTTTTGAGCCTACTGTAATATACAGCACTCAGCAGAGCTCAAATCTCCCTGGAAACACACTGGGTTTTCTTGGCCTGTAGCCAAGAATAGTATATGCACAGAGGGGAAAATTATTAGAAGATATTGGGGGAAAAAACCTTCACAATTACCTGTGTCTGTTCGGAAATTTGACAGATATCCCTCTTTTGGTAGCTAAATATAAAGGGCAGAGTTCAGGGGCAGAGATAAGCAGCAGGAGAGAGAAAGTTACCACAAAACAACTGATGAGAGTCCCTGTTATTTTTCAGAAACCTTTGTGATTTTCCCCATGAGATTTACCAAAAGGCTTTTCTTAGGCCCTGCAGCCAGTGCTTTACACACTGTATCCTGGAAAGTGAAAGTTTTCTGAGGTCCCTGGAAAAGCCCAAGCCCCATTTCTCAACTTGATGAGGCCAGTGAAATCCATGTAGGCATCTTTTTTTGCATTTTAAACCCTGACACATTTTTTGCAGTTTATTGAGCCTGTAAGGGGCAGAAGATCATATTATTCAGCTCTGCACCACGGTCATCTTGGTACAGCTGATGCCTGTGTCAAGAAAATGCTTTTTTTTTTCACCCCTCCCATTTACCTGTCAAGAAGAAACAGAAAAAAAAATTCTTGGCAGAGTATGGAGCACCCAGGCCCTGAAAGGCAGAGTCATGCCCTGACTTAGCCCTTGAACACAACCCAGCCCCATAGAGAGGTAATTATGTTTTGGGAGCTCAGCAGACTGTGCATAATTATACTCTAAGGAGGATTACTGCCTTGTATGAATAACACCATGATGCAATGGCAAATGCAGAATGTGTGCCTCAAACCTGCAATCCAGGCTGGATGACAGACCCCTCCCGGACCACCCTGCCTGCGGCACAGTTTAGCTGTCCCCCGGGGAAGAATGCCCTGCATGAATCAGTTTCCCATACAGATCTCACTTGTTCAGAGATAAGTAATAAATGAAGTTTTACTCCATTCAGGAGATAGAGAAGTGAAGACTTGCTAGTCAGAGAAATAAGATTCTGAATGTGAAAGGGAGGAATACATTGCTCACACTGCCTTCAGCTTAATCTGGACTCAGTCATCTCCCTTCCCAACTCCTCCTCAGCCATGAGACCTACACAATGATTCTGGGATCCAAAACAGCTTTCTGCTAAACCTGACACACCAAACAAGCAGCTTAGCATTGCACAACCTGTGCATATGGGCAACAGCACAAAAGCTGTGCCCTTGGGCATGGGCAGTTATGTATGGGACTATTCAGGCCTTCCCTAGCTCTTCCTGTTCCCTTCCCCCTTCTCAGGGAAATTCAGTAAAGCCTCTTGCGCCACCTGCCCACCTGCCCCGGAGCACACGGAAACCCAGGGACATCTTTCTGTGTGCAGTGGAAATGGGCTGTTGGTAGAGGTGACCACAGCGTGCAGGAGATCCCTTTGACTCAATTAAATAGAGAGGCAAGATAGTACTGGGCTTGTTTGCCCTGTTTAGCTGCTGGTTTGCTTTGGGCTCCAACCCCTCTGCTGTAGCCAGGTTTCTCAGTTGTTGAGGGTACCAACACCTGGTTACCTGTCCCACTTTCTCTGCTTGTTAGTCACCTTTTGAACATTTCAAGCTTATAGCATAGAGATGCTGACTAGTAGCTCTGACTTTCAGGCCACAACAGAGGGCAGACAGCTGTGGGGAGATCACCCCAATTGTCATCCGAGCCTCAGCTGTCCTGGTGGCCCATTGTCTGTTGGTGCCCACAATAGTCTTTTTAATATTGTAAAAAAGTACCCATTGCACTGAAAGTCTTCCCAGCACCAGAAAAGCCTGGTGGCAATTCAAATGGTTTTGGGAGCAGAGGTGGGATCTAACGAGGGGAGAGGAGGGGAGGGGAGGGGAGGAGGAGGGGGGGGAGGAGACAAGAGGAGAGGTCCTTCTGACGCAGGAACATGAAAGCCAGCTAGGACAGACACAGCTTTCCTGACTGACATGCAGGAGTAATGAGGAGCAGGGAGGAAATAACCCCCTCCACTGATGGCGCTAGATGTACAAAAATACTGTTTCTTATCATCCTTAGAAATTCATTTAAGAGCACCCATTTAAATATACTGACATTATTAATGTGTACAGAGGCCTTCAAAATTAACTTTGGCTAACTACATCAGGTAGACTAGCATTTCAAAGGAGGAAAAAAAAGCAAATATATGCCCCAAACGTTCCTTTTAATTGGGATCTGTGTCCAGCTCTAGGACACTTTTGAAAGCCCTCACCTCAGTGCAGCCAGCCCTGGCCGGCTGCTTGATCAGCTGCTCCAGTCCTTGGGCAGCAACCTTCAAGGAACACCTCTGCCATAGCTGTTTGCATAAAATACTGGCTTACCTTGCAATAAGCATGCTTTCAGGAAAAGTCATTGGCAAATTTTTGACTAAAAAGGTAGAAACTCCAGTCCTTTGACAGATGAGTTGGGTAATTAAAGGGCCTAAAGTGGAAGGGTGGGTGCTAAGAGCCCAAAAATAAATAGAAATCTAAATGGCAAAGTGTGGGCAACATGTAAATTTTAATGAATGCTGTGTTGAGTAAAGCATCTAGATGGATGAAGAAAAAATGCTCTTTGCCCTGTCAGAGCATACCTCATGCCATGATAGACCATTGGCAAAACAAAAACCAACCAATCTACAAAAAAATATGCTGTCAGTTATTTGGGTCTCTAACCATAAATATGGTAAAAGTCTGATGTTACAGAGAAGACTTTTACTTCTAAGAAGTAAAAGAAATAAGAGGGACCATTAGAGTTCTTGGCATGTCTGAGCAAAATGGTTAAACCAATAGGTATAATACCAAACATACATTGCATTTTGGATATTTATTGCAGCCACAAGGATTTTAGGACACAAAGTTTCACTGTTGTTTAGGCACCGCTCAGTAAGAACAAATTTAGACCACTTGTGTCTATAAACATTTTAACATGCAATAGTTTGCATATGCTGTGATGATAGACTGCAGCAACTGCTGGACAAGTATTGGAAAGTATTTTTTACACTGAATAATTGTAGACTGACAAAATGTTCAAAATGAAGTCATTGCTGAGAGTGAGAAGCAAGCAGACATTGTAAGAGCCGGATGGACATTAATGGACATTAATGGACAAATAATCCCTGTGATGGCTAAAGTGGATTTAAGCTTAATGGTATGTTACAGTGGTGATCTGTGATAAATTTTCTGATGCTTTTAAATTAATAAGTCAAAAGAAGTAAGATAAGCTCTAATTTCTAAAAAAAAAAAAAAAATTAAAAGTTTCTTGGATTATCCTGGCTTTTGTATGTGACCAAAAAACCCAAGAATGGATCTACACAAATGTATATTGTATCTGGTGAGTTTATAAGCAATGTGACAACTCTACACCATTCAAAAATAAGACAAATGTTAAAAAATAGCGAGGAAATCACTTATCACTTCATACTGTACTGGTAATAGAATTATTGATCCACAGTGTAGTATCAATCAGTACCTCACAGCAGGGGTTGAGGGATTTCCTTTAGATATGAGGCGTGTCCCCTGTCATTTAGTTCAGATAAATTATGCACAAGACTTAACATCAAAAATATTTTCAAAGAAACAAAATTAAATAGAAAACTGGTAACTTAAAGAATGTCACTGAACTATGACTTTCTTCAACACTGAAAAGTATCTTGGAGAAAAAAGAAGACATCCCCTCAAACAGTTATTTTGGAAATAAAGGCTAGATCCCGGAAGTTACTGTTGACTCATCATGTTTCAGTGGGTTTCACAGATAATTAGCACCTCTGAGGCTTGGGCCCAAAAGTGTGGTTGGTCCCTTAGCTTATGTTCAGGAATCAGAGCAGTAGCTTTCCAGGAGTGCTTGCTCTGTTCTTGACATCGGTTTTTCTTTTTAACATGCAGTCTGTGCACTTGAATTTTATCTGCAATAAGCCTTAAAACCCACTCAAAGCAGAAGCTCTAGAGCAAAGGGAGAGTTAAGAGGGAAGGAGCAATTAGATTAAGAGGAAAAATCTTTTGTTAGTTATGCAAGAAAGAATTCAGTGGCCTACACTCTCAGCCAGCATAAATCATTGTTGTTCCAGTGGTGACAAGAGAGCTGTCAAATTAAAGCTGTTCACAGCTTTCTTTTTGTAGCATCTTTTCTCCCTCAAAAGAATGATACTGCACCTGAGAGAGCTGCAGGGGTAATGCTTGCATTTTACTGTTACAATATACCTACTTTGTGCTACATGCCAGTCAAATCTCCCATATAAAGTCAGTTTATTTGGCCCAGAAATATCACCGTAATGTAAAGGGAAAATGTGGCAGTTCAACAGAAATGGAAATGCCTGTATTCCTGCCCTTCTGCTCTCTACTGGCATTTAGGGTAGGAAATGGCCAAAAGGAGAGGCCAGTGCTTGGATGGGGCATATGCTGCAGCAATCACCAGCCTGTGCTTCCATAAGTGTAAGGCTACCAGCCAACAAAACAAAGTCAAAGCACCTCTGTTTGCCACAGGCTCCTGCCTTGCAAAGGTGCTCCTCATGCCTGGAGTATTTCTAAAGAAGAACTTCATGCTCATTCCCCTAATACATCCTGTAGTGAAACTATGAGAATTTCACTCAAGAGATTCATATGCAGCCACAAATAGCATTTTAGTAATTAACATTATAGAGCTGGGTTTAAATGGCTTCTGCTGTTTACAGATGGGCTGTCAAGACTGTCACTGCTGTATGACTATTTTTAATAGAGGCATAATCAATTAAATTGACTACATGTGTTCAAAACTGCCATGAGAAACCTATTATACAAATACAGAACATTAGAAAAATCCCTTTACAGGAGTTACTCATAGAGAACCAAAATAAATTACAGACTACCATGTGCCATGAGGACATTATTCATTCATGACAACATGGCTTTGCGTTTGATAAACCCCACACTGTACAAAGAGAGCCACTGAAAAGTTACATGTGGCAGCACAGTAGGAACTGGTGCCAACAGCAAAAAGTACAGTAACCACTAAAAAGAATCTCACCTGCAACTGCAGATGTCACACACAACCTTGGTGGGATTGGTGGGAAGTCTAAGAGAAAGAAAATACTTTGTATTTACTAACCCATCTGTAGGACCCATGTGTTTTGCAATAGCTGATTTTCAGTCAGTCAGAAATCCCAGTCAAGTACAAATGCTGAGGCAGCCAACACAGAGACAAGGCAGCAACTCTGGGGTTTGCATCAGAGAGTAACATGGTGCAGCTGGAAAATGCTTTGCTGAGACTCCTAATGCCCAGTTATTAGAGAAGTTATCAGGTAGTATCAGAGTCCTTTGCTTCTCCACTGTGACCAGACATTTTAGGTGTTGGTTTAGATTCTGTTCGCCTTTTTTTTCTCCAAATGGGTGGATGGATTAGAATGATTAACTAAAAGAAACCATAAATATGAATGTGTTAGGGAGATATTTAAGTAATGTACATTGTAAAACCTCAATTTACACCTTGATTAGACAAAACTTATGTGTTGTCTCACACAGTGTGGGGCAGGAATCAACTAAGAAACTGATGGAAATTTCCATTTTATAATATTCCCCTCTAAAGGAATGGTAGGTGTATGGAGAAAGGCTGGAGATAGAGGAATAGCACACATGAAGAGTTTGTCCTGACAGGTCACCAGGACTCTTTTTTCATTGTAGACCTGAGAGATGGAAAATACTCCTTGGCCCCAGAGTATGTTGATAGCTATAGTCAAGCCTATATTTCACTGCCCCACAGACCCTCCAGTTTATACACAAGACCCTCTCATGCAGCACCAAACCCACTGCTCTGCAATCAGGGAGACTACAATTTGCCATGTGTCTGACTCTCCCTTGCTCTTCCTGAAGAGCAAGGGATTTATAATGGACACATCATTTGTCATAAATTGCTGCTGTGGAGATACCTAGAAGATACTTCCTCTGCAGGCTGGAGGCTGCTGAAAGCACACTATGATTTTTCACAGTACCCTGTCGTTGAAAACCAGCGAGGCAATCTGTGTGAGCTCTGTGCCTGTGTCTGATTTATGAGAAGTTCATAGGGAATGTTCTAAATCCAACCCCTTTTTATTTCATATTTAAGTGTCTATCCATGGCTTGATATCTTCTGACCCTTGATTGGTCAAGCAGGGCTCTTTGAAGCACTTTGCCTGCACCAGACCCTTTTAATATATAGCACTTTTTCCTTTATTAGTCTACAAGATTCACTTAGAACATGATAGTTCTGGACTAACTTCTGACATTAATCTTAATCACTGAAATATCTGAAAGACATACAAACACATCCTGCAAAGATAATGGAAGTGGACCTGCCTTGAAAGCTAAGCAAATCTTCACAGGAAGTGTGAAGTCTCAAGTGTCACAAATTTCCACTCAGATGTGGCTGCAAACCTTCTCTCCAAGGTTCAGCATTCTCCAGAGTATCACATGGATCATGCACCTGCTCTGCTGTCCAATAAGCTGCACCACAAGGGTTGTGAGTGAGTGAATATTTAAAGATTAGTCACCAGGGAGGTCCCAGAGGTCACGCTTAGTAAAGAAGGACGAAAATAGATCTTGCACCATGTGCTAAAAATGGCTAAAACTTTACCTTCAGAAAATCAAGCTAAGGAAAAACTTAAAGTACCTTGATTCTGTCATATATATGCACCTGCCAGTAATTACCACTGCTGTTTTACTTGGATGGAGACCAAGACATCCATCTTTCATCCAGAATATAAGGGTAATGGAATGGAAATCAGGAAAGCTCCCTTAATTTAGGCTAGAGCAATTTTTATAATGTGTTCCTTTGCACCTAATGTAGGGAGATATAAAATGCAAGAATAATTGTTTAATTGTAAGAGAGGAGTCCAGATTTAATACCAGACAGGATAATAACTAAATCTTGTAGACACATGTGAATGCAGAAAAGAGATTATATCAGTTATGCATATGAGTAATTTAATATGGAACAAAATATGTGAGCAAGCAATTGTGGGGAAGATGAAAAGTCACATTGCATAAAAATGCCCAGCATTACTTTGTGAATTAGCAATGCTGTGTGTCATTCAACTGTCGGAAAGAATCAGGAATGTCACTGTGGCAAATTCTTGATATGGCCTTACAGAAGGTTCTGCTGTGCTTGAGATTAATTCAGCAGGCTTCTAGTGAGCATTAGAAATACTGCAGCAAGAGGTTTGCAGGGGAGAGCCATTCAGAAATTTACATTTAATATGAAATAACTATTCTAGTGCAGAATCCTGGACATGAATAATACCAAACCTTTGTCAGTAAGCCTGGATTTGATGGCAAACAATTAACGTGTAAAGAATTCATACATTCAAAATTCCGTGTTGCTTTTTGGTTTCAATAAGCACCATTCAACGGTAGGATAAAAATAAATCAGCAAAGTCGCACTGCTCAGTAGTATGAGAGAAGCAAATGCATTTTCTTCCTGAGATTGTGAGATACATAAAAGTGTGAGGACATATGAAATACACTAAATTTTTCTCCTGAAAACTTTCCTTCATATCATATAAAGAATGAAAACCAAAAGGATTGCTATAGTACTAAACAAATTATTAGAATTAATCCCAAATTTACAAACATAGAAAAATCTCAGTTGCATTCAAATGTCAACAAAACATGGAGGGGAATTATTAAAGGTGGGATGATTTTTTTCCAATCATTCCTACTCTAAGCATTTTCAACCATGAATTAAAATGGAAGCTCACAGAAATCCTGTAAAAATATTATTAATAAAATTCGATTTCCGTGTGGAGGAAGGAATCTGAAATTGAGCGAGACACATATGCTAACAGAGCAAACCTTGACCCAGGAGATTTGAATAACTGTATAAGTATTCTGGGAAGCAAGATATTGGAAACATCAGCTGTCAACATTAAGGCATGACTTTTGGCATCATAGTATATCATTATCCATTGCCACTGAGAAGGTCCAGAAATGAAAGTTATTATAATGATAATGCATTAAAATAAACTGGCAAGCTATGTAAAACAGTGGAAAATAGTTTGCAGTGAGTGCACTCACTTAAAGTTGTTCAGTTCAGTTTCTCCATGGCAAATATAAAGGTCAAGGGGCAGTTTAAACACTTCCACTTACTGGGAGTGTTTTCTGCCATGTGGAATCTCACTTCTTATCAAATTTGTGTAGAGGTGGCAGATTTCAGCTGAGGTGATATTTTTTGTCTGGAGCAATTGTCTCTGCAACTATTGCCTAAAGCAAGTCAATCAATTTTTTAATTGTTAGTGACTTTTTATCCCAAATTTATTTGTTGTCTGTCTAGGTGCAAGGACAGCAGAATGTTTTAATTTTTATTTGTTCTGTTATCCAGTTTATGCCTTTATTCACTTGTAAATGTCAGTCATGACCAATTCTTTCACTGATGAGACTAATCTAGGCTACAGTCATCAATGAAGATGATCTTGCTGATCTGTGCTGTCTGGTTACATTACAACTCAAAATGCAGTTTTAGTTTTGGAGTTTGTGTTGAGGATAAATCACACAACAGAACAGCAGCTTTTGAAATACAGTTTTATAAGAGGTTTTTATCTAGCATTTGTTTAAATAGGCATAATAATTAAAGTAATGGATTCACCAGCACAAGGCAACTTGCTAAGTCTACAAAAATAGAAATAAGGGGAGGGGATGTTTAATTAGAATGTGTTTCCTTAAACTCTTCAAGGCAGAATGAGACATTTCCTCAATAACCACTTATATTTTTCATGAAACTTTTCCTAGTGTGTTTTGGGCCTATGTAAGGACTGTGTCCACTCAAAAAATCCTATCTCACCTAAAACAAATTTCACTGCAAACTCTCTAAAATGTACCCATCTTACTAAGCACAGTATCTTTGGTGAAATAAAGAAGGATGCCTGAAATAAATTAATTCTAGCAGCTATGGTTTTGTCTCCTAATGAAGAGGATTATGACCATATGGTACAACCAGATTGTATGTGGAAACAGTATTAATTCTACAAAATCGATGCTATGCTCCTGATCACAGTAACTGTAAGAAAAAATAATATATACATGCATAAATTTATAGTAGCTGTGGGGAGCGATTTCCCAGCTGATGAGTACCAAATAAAATGTGCTTATTTCAGTAAGAGGAACATGCACAGTCCTCTTGTCAATCAAAACTGAAATCAGGATGTTTCTGGCCACTTGCTAATTATGAATTACAAATCAAATAGAATTATGCCTGGTTTCAATATTCTGTGGGAGCCCTCAAAACTGATAACTTTTAAAAGTCTCTCTGTTAATTGTTACAAGGACAAACTTGGTATATACTGGGCTTAATTGTGTGTTGGTAAGAAATGATCCCTTTTTAGAATGGCAGCAGGTAGGCAAGACCCTTACTCTTGATGCTGTGAGGATGGACACTACTTGGTGGACACATGAGCAGGGATTGTCCATTTCCTGGACAGAGATGCTGTATATATTGAAGAAGAAGAGACATAGAACTAAGCTTTGTGAAATTTTTGTGCACACAGAAGCACCTCTAATGTGCCTTTTGACCACCATGGATGGGCTTTTTCCATCTGTCATAAAGAGAGGGATAGTAACAGTCATGCAGCTGCTTGGCTGTACACCTGAGCTGTTGGTATCATGCAGAAAATTCTGCTGAATACTGAGTGGATTCATTAGCATCAGAATGAACCCTATGTCCCTAAATGGGAGAGTATTTCCTGGCAATGCTGCTAGCAACATTATTCTAAGTTGGTACATTCATGTCTGCAAGCTGACTTAATGGGGCCAGACAGAGAGACAAAAGCTAGCTAATGTTAGAATTAATTTTCCACTATTTTCCTCCTCATGTTGCCAGACAGAAAATGTAGAAATTGAGTGGAAAGGAGAGGGAGAGTTTGAAGGGACCATCCGGCTCAGAGTCTTGGCCTCCAAAATTGCTTTACAGAAGATACTTAATACAAAACTGAATGTCTGAAGTTTGTTCCATATTCTCTTACTCATAGCAATTTATTTTAATTTTCTTTTCAAGTCCCACCTCAGTTTCATTTGCATTTCCTTTTCTGTACATTTTAACTACAAAATACAATTTCCTTGCTAATCCATTCCTTTTCTATATTTTTCCAGGGGAATTGTATTTCTTCTTTGCTATTTTGTCCTTCTTAGTAAAAACTCTGAGTATTGCACTGCAGACATAAAGCAATTCTACTCCTACCTAATGAAAACTCTTGAGTTTAATTCCCATCAGCTTTGCAAACTAACTTCCTCTGTTTCTTTACATTTACACCTAGAAAGTAATTTAGTGTTTCCTCCTATTTTTTCTATCTTTCAGTTAAAAAAAGTCAAAATTTGTCACATCTACTCAATCAAGGATTATTTTGTATGAGTATTTATTCTATGTTTTTTGCTGCTCATGTAATCCAAATCTAAAATAGAATTACAGTTTCACTGACTATTTGTCAAAGCATTTGCTAAATATAATATCCCAGATGTCTGGGTCTTACCATATTTGGTACTTTGTGTGGTTTGGGGTTTTTTGGTGGGGTTTTTTATCCCTCCAGCATGTATTTGAGAAGCTGATGTTTCCTCTCTCTCTCCACCAATTCTTTTTATGTATTTCTCTCATTATTAGCTAGATCCATATCCAGATCTGAAAAGTCTGTAATACTGTTTTTATCATCCTTCTTAGGGGTAATCTTTATAAAAAAAGACTTCATTTTATTCTTTCTGCCACAGTACAATTCATTCCATCAGCTACTTAACAGGTACAGCGCATCCACCTCCCTCCTTTCTCTTTTCTGAATGTATGAGTGCTTTCTCTCCAGTTGACCCTACCTTTCCTCCATTTTCTTGCTTTTCCTGCAATGTCTGATTTCATAACCTTTCCAAGGATTTCAGTCTCCTTGCAAGCATAAAACAAACATTTCAGTTGTTTCCACCAAGTCAGAGCTGAGCTCCCAGACAGAATATGCATGTTCATGTGTGTTCCTTAACTTGCAGCTGACGTTTTGATATAAAGCCATATAATCACAGCATATAGACAGTTTCAAGTGGTTGTGGTGTTTTGCAGGGAGTAGAGGTTATCTGAGACTCTCAACTTTCTCTGACAATTACCTGGCTTATACCCTTTTGGAGAAGTAGTGTCAAACTTCATGAAAAAGTAGTGTACTGGTACATGTGTGACAAATTAGAGAGTTGTGCAATCACCAGTTGTGTGAAGTTTAGCAAGGGCAAGTGCCAGATTCTGCACGAGGGGCAGGGCAACCCTGGATGTACAGACTGGGGAACAAGAGGCTGGAGAGCAGTGCCATGGAAAGGGACCTGGGGATCCTGGTGGATGACAAGATGAACATGAGTCAGCAGTGCCCTGGCAGCCAGGAGGGCCAAGCGTGTCCTGGGGGGCATCAGGCACAGCATCGCCAGCCGGGCAAGGGAGGGGATTGTCCCGCTCTGCTCTGCACTGGGGCAGCCTCACCTCGAGTGCTGGGGGCAGCTTTGGGTGCCACAATACAAAAAAGACATTAGAGAGTGTCCAAAGTAGACCAATAAGAATGGTGGTGGGCCTTGAGGAGAAGCCATACATGGAGCAGATGAGGTCACTTCATTTGCTCAGCCTGGAGGAGACTGAGGGAAGACCTTCTCACAGTCTACAGCTTCCTCATGAGGGGCAGTGCACGGGCAGACACTGATCTCTTCTCTCTGATGACCAGTGACAGGACCCAAGTGAACACCATGAACCTGAGTCAAGGAAGATTTAGGTTGCATATCAGGAAAAGGTTCTTCACCCAGAGGGTGGTTGGGCACTGGAACAGGCTGCCCAGAGAAGTGGTCACAACACCAAGCCTGACAGAGTTCAAGAAGCATTTGAACAATGTTCTCAGCTACATTATGTGATTCTTGGGGATGGTCCTGTGCAGGGCCAGGCATTAGACTTGATGATCCTTGTGGATTTCTTTCAACTCAGGGTGTTCTATGATTCTATGACTCTTGTTATCCCATCATAACAGGTTGCTGACTTTTTTTCCTTAACAGAATGAGATTGCTCCAGTGGTTGAGTTCTCTTGCACATAGCCAGGTGTTTTCTTCAAAGCTGCATGATGACAGTGTTTCCCTTTCTTTTAAACAGACTTTCCTTTTGGGTGCCAGGTATCTGCAAATCATCTCAGCTTTCTATCATATCCCTACAATTTTGTTTGAGGTCTATTGTTGCCTTCACTTATATGTCCAGGGCCTGAAACCCCTCCAGAAGTTCTGTCAGGAAATATCTTGTGTAAAGAACCAGCTCTAAAATGACGCTAATCTTACAGCTCTAACATCCAGCCACCTCCATGGCCTATGCCCTATGTGATATTTCCCTTGTTAATGCTTTAGCAGCCTTCTCCATCCACCTTAACATTTCTTAATATAGTAAAAAACCCAAATCCCATCTCCCTCTCTCTCTCTCTGACTCTCCTAACTCAGAAGCAAACTCATGGTTGTTGCCCAGTTGACAGATTACTCAGCATGCAGGTTTTTTAAAGCTTTGTATTGAGTCAGTCCTGCCCTTAAATTGTCTGAGCTAGGACGAGCTTTCTATTCCTTCAGATTCTACAAGCTAAAAAAAAAGAGAAAAAATAAAAAATCACTCACTCTTCCACATGGTCGTCACCAAAATGTTCTAAAAAAGAGAAATTCCTTTTACATCAAATGGCAAATTAAACAGCCAATAAATAAAATCTTCCCCAACAACAAGATCAGAGGCTCTGCCTTAGCTGACAAAATTTGTGGCAACTAGCCATGATTTTTTAGAATTAGCAAAACAACTCAGTATTCCAGGCTGAAGAGAAAGCACAGTGCAGATTAGCCATTCTTGCAATATTGCACAGTATCAAAAAGCTGAATATGATCTGAACTCAGCTCAGAAGTTTTACCTTATGGAACAAAAGCAAATGGTTTTATTGTCTGGTTGTGTTAGTACAGTGCTGTGTGTAGTCCTGAAAATGTCATTACTTTATAGCAGGAAAGCTTTTATTAAAGAGCAGAAGAAAATTATCCAACATTAGAAATTTTCTAACACATGAAACATCTTAAAATACTTGAATATGTACTTCCTTACACAACAATGATGACCCATGAAAGTTCCACAGCAGCAGGTGATGAGTAAGAAATCTTGGTGGAAGCTGAAGAGTGTATCCATTTAACAAAAAGGCATTGCCTTTATTTCACTCTGACAGTAGCTACATGTATAATAGCTAGAAGTCTAATGCCAAATATAAAAAATAGTAGAGTCATATTGATTTAGAGTTTTCATCAGTCTAGTCATCAGATTTAGAGTATTTCATCAGTCCAACAGTAGGAAAATTGTTCCCTTAAAATCGATGCTTCAGATAGATAGTGAATATCAAGCTTTTGTCTTTCAAGATTTAATAGGGAAAATCCACTTATCCTTTTGATCAGTCGTGGATGACTTAGTCTTTTTTTGTTGAAGTCTTTGAAAATCCATCTGTATAACCTTCATTATGGTGTTAATACCTTCCAGGCTTTAAACAGATTGTGGAAAAAAAAGAAGAAAGATTTCTCTCAGTCCTCAATGCCATCAAATGCATTGAGCTTTTTAGTAATAACTTAAAAATAATTTAGAGGAATCACAGTCAAATAACATACCAATAATGTATTTTTTAATAATAATAATAAGATAAATATTCATCATTTTGCAATTTTCATAAGATTGTTTTAGAATAATATAGGAAGATCTTTCCTCTGTTAAGAAGATTAGAGATTTAAATGTTCTTCTTACCACAGTGATCCAAGAATAGCTGGGGTGGCAACACATGTGGCTTTGCAGGCCTCCAGTTTATTTTTTTTCATTCTAGTCCATGAGATAGGGATTTTGCTATCAAATTTTGACCAAAAAAGCCCCTACTCTTAAACCTAAGATGGTTTGGGTTTTTTTTAAATAAAAGAAAAGAAAATAATCTTTATGGAATAGTCAGCATTTCTAGGACAGCTGAAAATAAAAGAGAACTTCGAAAAGGAGAAATAGGCAACAAAATTAATCACAAATAAGTGAACATGACCTATCCAGTCTCATTTTTCAAGCATAAGAAATTGCAGAACATGGACTTTACTGTCTGTCTGCAACCCTGAGAGACCGTGCATAGTCCCTGTGAAAAACTGCTTGGGTAGTGGTGTTAGTGATATTAAAAGCTAAGACTATACTGATGTATAGTTAGTTAAACTGTATAGTTAGTTAAATTTGAACTAACTCAGATACATCTGAAATGATACCAGGAGTTCTCAAATGATAGTGTTTATATGTCCTAGATTAAAAGATAAAGTAAGTGGGATTAATTCAATTGTATGTGAGTGCAGTGATATTCAGACATTCCAGTTCCATGGGTGGAAATCAGTACAGTGACCTGGCAAGACCAGGAGTGCATAAAAGGAGCACATCTGGAAAATACCCAAGCAGACAATCTGCCTTAAAAATAATGAGCTGACTAAAAGGTGGCTATGAAAACTGTAAGAGCTGAAGAACACAGCCTTCAAAGCAGATAATAAAAAGAAGATGAAAAAGAAACTACCTCAGGAGGAAAAAATATTTCTTTAATGGTGACTTGGGACCACACTAGCAGCTTATGGTTGCCTTAGACTCACTACTTTCCTTCTTTGCTTTCACAGGAAATATGTCAATGTGGGAACTAAGTTGGAACGTGAATAAAGACCTTGAGGTATGGCCCCTGGAAAAGACAGTACCAGTGCTAGCAGACATGAGTGAATTATCCACTGCTAAACAGAAATGAAGGATTTTATCTGCTTATATGGGCAAGTACTGATAAATGATTGTGTAATTAAAATGGAAATTGAGTCCTGAGCTGCACTGGCTGGGGTGTGAGGAGGCATGCTGAGGCAGTGCAAGTCCTCATGCTCTGGTGATGGGCATAAGGTTAAACATCTGCTCCCAGCTCTCAGCATCTGAGTCAATCAGTCGACCATCCTCTCCCCTTTAATTCCTCCACCACATGCTTTGAGACTTGCAGACACTAAAGGAGCAAAGAGTTACGAGCAACAAGAGGTTTGCCACATGGCCTCAGGTCTGATAATTCAGGTACCCCAGTGTAGTGACCAGGTATTAGTGACCAAGATGCGTTAGGTTTTAACTTTTATATTTCTCAAATCCTGTACTGCCTAGTGTATAACTCTGAAGTTTCATGTTATCTTCTGCTCTCTCATGCTGGTTAGACATAAAAAACCCCTCTAGGTTTGCTCTTACAAGGACACCTTGATTGTCCCAGGCCCCAAAATGCATAAACTAAAAGCCTTTGAAGAGGAGGAGCAGATTTGGGGTAATTACATCATTAACTGAAGTTATAATTGGAGAATTAACCCTGATATGCAAATAGACCAGACTTTTGAAAGTGTGAAGAACCCGTGACCCAGGGTCCATCTTGGGTGTAGCCTTTTGACTGCCCAAGGTGTACCTTTGAAGGCCCTTCAAATAAATACCTACTTTTATTCTCTTATTTTTGTCTAGACTCTGTTTTTAAGTAGCCACCTCCAGGCATCAGTAGCAGTGCTAATTCTGGTGAATCCACTTCAGAATTTATCTCAGGAACACAGACAGTCTCCATTTGTTTACTAAAACAAAGGAAAATTGAAGTTTAGGAGGAAATTTATGGTAAAAGAAAATTATTTATGTTGAAATAAGTGTGTGATATAAATAACATATATAATAATAATAATAATGTTATTATAATAGTGACAGTCCAAGCTTATAAGCAAAGCTAGGTTTACAGAGAGAGGTAATAGCTTCTACTGGACCAGTGAGGTCATTGGAATTAAAAAAATTGAGAACCTTTCAAATACTTCTTCACTTTGGCATGTGGTAATTGGCATGTAAACTGAACCATTGCAAAGATAATTACATTAGCTGTGTTTGAGAAATTGGCCTCCTCAGTCATTAACCAGAGTTACCAAAAATACACACTCTTCATACGTAGGAAGAAGGGAAGTTGTAGAGGTCTTCTATCACTGCTTAGAAGCTGCTCACACACTCCAGAAATCCCTAATAACTCAATTGATTTAAAGCTCAAATTCAGCCCAGCTGAAAGCCTGGTGTTTAAAGCTTAATAACACTAGAAATGTCTCTATGTATTTTTATAAATTTTCCACACATGTGAATTACCCAGTCACTTTCTATCATATGAAGAATATCAGCAGATTGTTGCTTCACCCAGCTCCCAGTCAGGCATTACCCTTTCTCACTCTCAGCTGGACCAAAGAATTACTAGCACTGAGAAGATCCTAAAAATGGAGCTAGCAGCGATGCTAAAAAGTGGGATGTGGAACACGAACTGAGGAAGAAGTGTGTGCTTGTGAAATCTCTTTATGGATGCAATAAGACAGGACAGTGGGGGAAGATAAAGGAAGCTACTGGAAATGTGGATTGAGAGAATATCTGCCCTGTGTGATGGATGCCTACGCTGAGAAGTATCCCAGATCAGCACAGTTGGATCCAGGCAGCATGGAAAAACACTTGGTTCTGACAGTGGTCTAGGCAGCAGCATGAGACTGTGGTTCCCAGGGTAATAAATCCTGCCAGTCAGCTCATCACTGCATGCTCCTGAGCTACTGTGGTCTCCACTATACAAAATGTTACAGTACAGTCTTCCAGCATTGTAGTACAGGCATGCTTTAAAGATATTTGTCTAGAAGTGATTAAAGAGAGGGAGAAAGGAGTACTTTGGAAATGTAGACTGCTCAGAAGTACAATCTTTATCCTATATCACATATGATCTCTACAGCAAAGAGATAGCTGTCTTTATCCTCCTTCCCTTCCATGTTCTTCCCTCTCTTTTTGGACCTACGTGTCCAAGTTGTGTATGGGAAAATGTCCAAGATGCATATGAGGAACTTTATGGATGCTGATGATTTTAGTGCTTGCTACTTATGACATAAAAACAAGTGCTCTCCCTTTCCAGGGACAAGGGTGGAACCCGCCTGAGCTAGAGCTGAAGCTGAACATGGTAGAGATGCATCAATGGAAGCAGCAGAGCAATTCTGTTCCTCAGATCTGCTGAGACATTCCACTGCACCACGTAAGAATATGGAAAAGTTTCTCATTGTAAAATCTCTTTCTTAACAAGCAGAGTGAGATGAAAGCAATGAAAGCAAGAATCTAAGAGAGGCTCATGGGAAGGTGTTGTGTGTCTGTTTCATAATGTGTGGCGTGGCTGAGCACTACATGGTAGAGACTCAATTTTCACTCTCAGTCTCATAAAGAACTTTTTATGATCAAAGTGAGAGAACCAAAGTGATGCTGCTTCAGCATTAATTTTCAGCAATATGGGAGTAAAAAATAAAAATCCACTCCATTGCACAGCTGTGCTGGAGGAAAGAGTATTGACTGACTTCTGATCATTTGCTTGTTTTACTTGTATTAAAAGTATTTTCTTGACCTACCTCAGTGGAACTACAAACAGACTGGTTTGATCCTTTTTTCTATCATTTTCAGTGTCAGTGAAGCCCAATGTTACAATTATCCTACATCTCATCAATTGTTAGTGTGATTTCTTGGCTAAGAAAAGTCAGTGGAATGTGGAATTTAAGCCTTTGTGTTAGACTGAAATTCTCCTAAATTTAGAGAAGTCGAGGCTGCTTAAAGAAGGGTGAATTTTTTTTTACTTCCAAAGTGTTTGTCACAGGAACAATGTTGGTACAGGCCCAAAATATGTCAGCATCAGTGTCAGGCACATCCATGGAAAACTGAACCCTGCATAATATTATAAAGTGATAAATTGGCAGAAGAGGTTTCATAACCTTCGTTTAGAACACTTTCTCATTTCTTCACTCAGAACAGTAATTTGGAAAATTAAAAACTTGTAACAAATACTTGCCAAACTGCACTAGGATCTAAATGGCCTGTTGTACTCTCTACTGGTGAGTCACACACAGTAACAACAGCATGGTACAAAATTACTCTAATTAAATGCCTCTAAGAAGACTTTGACATTTTTGGTATGCTTTTCGTCTTGCAGAAGCAACAGACAATGGTGCCTACAAATTATTTTTTTGCACATTTTTATTGCTAGTGTGTCTGGAAATGTGTTAATATATTTTAATAACTGTCATTTAATCTTAACTGGTTTACTCATATTGAACTTGCAAAATATCATAACTTTAAGAAGTGCCTACATTGAGGTATGAGACTGTAAGGACTAGGGCCTTTTGTCGTACAAAGGACCTGTGAAGAATATAATTCCTAGGAGAAGGTATATAGATTAACTCCAGAACAGTTTTTCAACAATGGATACAAAATAAATACCTTAAAATAAATAAATAAACAGAAAATCCTTTACTTGCTCTGCACTCACAAAATGTGTCTGAGTACAACTGTTTCCTAAACCACACTGAAGAAGCAGAAATGAGGGAAAGAGGGGAAAACAAACACCTTTGAGTTTCCTCAGACCATAAACACAGTGTGTTTATACGTTACTGGTCAATCTTTAGCAATTACAAACAGGACTAGTTCCACAAAAGTTACTGCTTCTCCTGGAGACAGTGCAGGTGTGCTGATGGTATTCTCTGGCATAACAGGGAACAGGATCAATTCATTCCAAGATCTCACAGTAATCCATGGGCAATTGTGGCAAAACAGAAAAATCTGCTAGGAAATGAATTCTGTGAGGAGCTGCTGGCCTTTGCATGGTGCCTGGTACTTATTTACTGCTATCATAGTATTATTAAAGGTTTTCAGAAATTTCTTACATCTGTCATTCTGAAACAGACTCTCAGCCACAGTTCAGCCATCAGCTGCATCCCTGCCACCCCCACTGTTTCCTCTACTGCTGCCTCAAGTCCTACCAGTGACCTACGCAGGTAAACTTGCTTCTCTGGTTCCTCCAGTATTATATGGGAGGTCCTCCAGCTGCACTGCAGGTCAAATCTTTGGGTTAGCACCACAGTCTGCTGTTGAACTTGAAATCAGGCTTTTTGTTAAGAGGACAGAGATATTTCCCTAACCTTAGGACTATGTTTTTATGCTGTTTTTAGGCTGTGGCGGTCTGTGGGTGCAAAGCGCTGTTCAAGAAATAAGAGCTGTGCCTTGGAAATATGAGTACTCAAGGAAGACCCTGGGTGGGATCCAAGAGAAAGAAGAGATACTTGGAGGCAGAAGAGATCAGTTACAGACTTCAGGAGCCATGGCCACCACCTAGAAGGACAGCAACTGCACAGGAAGCATAGTGCTACTTCCCAGGAATGCTACTGTGTCAAAGCAAAAGTGAGTGATGCAGGTCACAACCTGAGGAGAAGCACTGGGCTTTTTGCTTTTAAAGTTCTTACAAAATCTGACTTTTCAGACACCTCCTTTCATGCCTTCATGCAATCTGACATATAGAATCCTCCAGTAACTAGAATTGTAATCTCTTTTAAATGTGCTTTTATACTTTAAACCAAGACAATGAGAAAAAGAGGATATTTAGGTTTCTGCTCAACTTAGCCTCACATTCTTGTTTCTTCTTTGGAACTGGTTATACTTTTGCCAGGTTACTTTATCTGTCATCTTCTCAACCACTTTAAAATTTCAGTCAAAATAGCTGAAATCACTCAAATTATTCTGAGATGAAAAATAAGTCCTTTAAACAGAGGTACAAAATCTTAGCTGCTGTATATTTCCATATATCCATAATTTTAATGCATGAAAAACATAATGCAAAATATGGCTTTTCACATGATATATCCTCTTCTCCATTTTGGTTTCAGTCTGTGACCGCTATATTTAAGGGCCTTTGTATTTGGCTACCTTGGTATTTGTAATGGGAAAAGTTCTACAGCACCCCTGAATTGTTTCTCAGTTTTGTCCTTGTGTGGTGTCAGTTTTTTGTTGTTAAACCAGATTTACACAGAGACTGTGACAGTAACAGCAGCAGCCTGTAATACGTCAAGTCTGTCTGAAACGTCCTTCAGTTGCCTTTGTAAATTTAGCGCATCTGTATAAAGCCCCTTGTGTAAAATGTATGTTCTGGTTTTGATCAAATCCTCCACATGCTCACAGCAAATTTCAAGACACTTCTGGCAGAGGTATGCAAATGCAGAGATAGATTCAAGGCATTTTGATACATCTCTTTGTGTCATTTTCCTGCTGCAGTAACTGCTTTGCATTTCTCATTTTTTTGTGGTATATTGATGATAATGTTAACATGGGAAAGGTTGTAACTTTCCTGGTTTCTACTTCTCAGGCTCTTTTTATGTAGGAATTACCAACTGGTCCTCTCATATTTGTGTTTTTGAAGGTTGTTCAACATTCAGTTTTTAGGGTTATAGCTGAACATCTCCTTTTCTGGAAAATTTGGGCCAGGGATTTAAAAAAGCAGGCTCAAAAATATCTGTCTGTGCCTTTAATTGCTTCCATTTCCTATTCTCCTATTTCAAACTTCTGAGGAAATGACAGAAGGAAACTATCCAGGTTTTGACACTTTTTAAAAGAGATGTATGTCACTGTTTTCCATAAAGCATAGAAATTTTGGACTACTATCCACCATCTGTTAAATAGA
This sequence comes from Corvus moneduloides, assembly GCF_009650955.1. Classification (NCBI taxonomy): domain Eukaryota; kingdom Metazoa; phylum Chordata; class Aves; order Passeriformes; family Corvidae; genus Corvus; species Corvus moneduloides. Next base: position 95,771,515 of record NC_045477.1, read on the forward strand.
ACGACTCCCAGCAAAGTACTTTGCTGTCTGCTGGGTTGTCCACCCTCCTAATATCTGATAGATATCTTACTTTGAGGGAACACACTTAGCACATTGCTGAACGAGGAGCCACCTACAAGGAAGCTGTAAATAAACATAAATATACAGAACAAAACCCTTCTTCTTGTCTTCAAGATTCACCTCTTGAAGCTGGAGTTAGACACAAAACACATTTATTTTTTATAAAACTCAGCTGGCAAATGTAACTGTGACATTTCCTTCTTGTACTCTTCTGCTGAGGAGGTAAGAACATTCCTCTTGCATGTACCAGGGACTGGTTACACATCTATGACTCTGGAAGGTTCAGCTGACAAGCAGTGACTTCCAGCTGCGAAGACAGAGCTCCACTGCCAAGCAAAGGACATCTTTGCACATACCTTCCATTTTTTTCTGTTAAAACTCCATTTGTTATAATACATTCACAGTAGCCTGGGGTCTCCTCTGGAGAGGTCTCACCTGTGTTTTAAGACCCTGTCTGATAGTTATACCTCCTAAACCCATTATGGTTACAAAAGGAAATTGCAGGAATAAGTACTTTTTGAATTCCATCAGGTTTGACAAGTCTTAGACACGACTCGTGGAAAACAGTGACAAAAGAGGAGGTGCGACAAACTCCCCCATCCATTGTCCTCATGGATAGAAAAGCTGCCTTATGATGAGCCAGGCACTTTTCTTCCCCATGCTCTTCAGGCAGACAACTCAGTGCCCCCTTATTGGTGAGTGCTTAAGATTTTATAGCTCTCTGCTAGCAGAATATCAAACACCATGAATTTCTGGTATCTCCAGAGAAAGGCAACAGCTGAACAGGGAATTTTTAAGTTTTGTGTTTGGGGGAGGATATACTAGGCCTGACATGTAAGTAAACTATCTAGATCCATTTCTTGATCCATTCTGAGCTTTTCACCTCTGCTTCAGTTTTAAGCATACACGTACGAAACACACATCCTCATTCTTAGTAGGTAATATTAAGCATGTACGTGTGGTATTTCTCTAATTACTGATTACAGTAATAAGTGTTGCAATCATGCATAGATCCAACACTGAAAACTATCAATAAAGCAACCTACCATGTTTACACTACACTGGAGCCCTGTACATTTGCTTAAGCCCCAAAATCCCCAGAGCACTTATGATGCCAAGTGAGTCCAGCCAGATCAGGCACCATTTGGTAAGTCGTTTTTCCCTCAGTGAACTACCAGGAAATCCACCAGTGTCTTCTTGTTTTTAGGTTTTCAGGACAGCTAAGATTTCCATTCATAGCCTGAAATAAAAGCATACTGTTTTAGTGTCAAAACCATTACAAATGTCTCATTTGCTTTCATAAATGTGAAAAGTAACATTCATCTTTCCCCAAAAATAAAAATGAAACTTAGTATCCTACAAAATCTTTCCAGGAAGAGGAACAACAATATTTTTTTAAGTTTTATTGGTAGATAATGAAACCTATGAATGTCTATAAGTATCACAGCAGCCAACACATTAAAATGGGAAAGGACATACCAGATCAATTAGTTAATCTCCTTGCAAATTAAGTTCTATTTCACACTACACAATATCATTTTTGCTTTCTAATTCTTATTTACCACAATCATTCAAACGTGCAAAAGAAACTAATCACGTTAATGACAGGGAGACCTTTTTGAATGATTTAATTTTGGGGAAATTAAATAGTATGGAATCTGCAGAAATCAGAACTGTCAAAACTGCGTTGGGTGACCACATGGTGTTCAGGAGTTACTGTATCATGTATCCTTGAAATGGGCATGTTGGTATCTGAAATGCAAATTCCCCAGCTTTTATATATAAGATATTTAAACTGTAAAGCTCACAATAAACTGAGCTCCCCTGTGGATATCAAAAGGTTACAAGCAAATGTAAGTCAAAACACAGTTGATGTTGAAATTACAGTAGCCTAGTAACAAGAGAAATATACTGATGATGGAATGAACCCAGAAATAACTGATGTTAAATTAGCCTGGTAAATGGGCAATTAGCATGGATGTGGTGCGAACAAATATGCCTCAGGTATTACCATGCTAATTACTCAGAGGCTTCATCATTCAGACCTTCACCGCCTTTTGTCTGCCTTTTGTCTTTTCCTGCAGTTGGTACCTACGTGTCACATTGCAGCTAAGTTTTATGGTGGGAAAGGAAAGGGTACAGCAGCTTTCATTGATAACCTCCGTGTGACATCCTCAGTCTGCTCAGCCGTGCCCTTCCCCTGTTGGGGTCCCTCCCCCGCCGTGTAGCCCTGGGAGAGGGGCCCTGAGGGCACAGACACGGGGCTTCCCTGCCCCTGCTCAGCCTCGTTCCCATTGGTTGGTTTGTGTTCCCTGCGCGGGCAGAAGGACCCTTGGTCCCGTGACTGGAACAGTTCCTGGGCAGAGCTCCGGCCACGCGGCTGGAGAAATAAACATCTCTGAAACAGCTATCAAGAATCTGTCTGTCCATATATATTTCCTTTCTACGGGACTCCTGGTTTGATATATGCGTGTTGCAGGATCCCCACTGCAACAAATGGTGGAGAATGCGGGCAGAACGATCCCCGATCCCTAAGCGACTGATTTGTGTGAGTAAACCCTGGAAACTTTGGATTCCTCTTCTTGGTTTTGCTTTGCTATTCCATATCTAAACTATGGAGGAACAGTGGGAAGACTCTTGGCTCTCCGAGCCGCATATGGACATTTATCTTAAACTTAAAATGATTCTTGAACAACGATTTGTGAATTTTAGCTTGATTCAAGCTCAGAAAGAACTGAAACACTTCCTGGCATGGTTATTTAAGAACTTTTTCTATGTTTCTTGGGATTTAATTCTTACGAAGGGCTTTTGGAAAACCGTTTGGACACAGTTAATACTGGAGTCGAAATATATGCCGATGGAAGAATATTTTCGTGAATATTATTTAGTTACCGAGACTGTTGAGCAATGTCAGCTGTGTCCTGGCGAAGGCAAGCCTGGCGCAGGGACTGTGCGGCCCAGGCCACGTGCAACGAGCGCTCTGCGAGCAGCAGCGAGGCAGTTCCCGCGCGCGGGCGGAGCCACGCGAGCCGCAGTGTCGGTGGTGGAGCGAGGCGCGGCGGGAGCGGCGGGACCCGGCGGTGTCTGCCCGGTCCTGTGCAGCGCGTGGTGGAGCGAGCCCCGTGAACGCCCGACCGAGAGGGGCGGCGCGCGGGCGGCGATGGCGGTGGAACGGAGCCGCGCCGAACCGAAACACGCGCTGGAGCAGGGCGCGGGGGGGGTCGTCGCTCGGGGGCCCGGCCGAGACGTGGATGCAGCGCCCGGCATTGGCAGCGAAGCTGCGACCAGAGGAGGCGACGCACGGAGAACTGAGCGGCGCGGCCCGGCCCGGCCCGCGCAGCCCCGAACGCGACCCCGGGAAGAGCGCGCAGGCACGAGCAGCCCCGACAATTCCAACACGGGAGCGACCGAAGGAGAGAGCAAAGACGCAGCGAGACAGAAAACAGCAGCCACTCGGAAAAAGGAAAAGATCATAGTAACTAAGATCTTAGGGATAGTAAAATGGTATAATGTTAAGCAAAATTATGGTTTTATAACAAGGTGTGACAACCAGCAAGACATATTCGTGCATAGAACTGCTATTAAAAAGAATAACCCTGAAAAATGCATCCCAAGCTTGGGAGATGGAGAGGTGGTGGAATTTAATATTGTACTAGGGAGAAAAGGGTTACAAGCATCGCAGGTCACTGGGCCTGATGGTGTTCCTGTAAAAGGCAGTATATATGCTAAAAACCGTAGTCATGTTAGACAATATCTCCATTGTAAGCCCCCCCTACAGTCTCCCTTTCCTAATCCCACCTTTCCTTTTTACCCTATGTCCTATTACCCCCAGTGTATTCCCAATCCGTTTTTTCATCCATGGTTTCCCTCACAAAACCATGCTTTTGCCAATTGTTTCCCCAAAAATCCCTTTCCAATGCCGAGTGGGGGATGAAAAGGGGGAGGGAAGAAGTTAAACCCTCTCCTGCCTCAGTTTCCCCACAAAGCATGCTCAGAGAATTCTGTCTCCCTTCTGTCAGCCCTAAGATGTTCCAGAGAATCTGTTTGGACATTTAAAGACTCAGGAGGGTGGCTTGTTTTGTTTTGAAACTGTACTTGTAATGTTTATCCAGTTGTTTTCATTCTCCTTTTATTAAAATAAAACAGGTGAGGTGTTGGGGTCCCTCCCCCGCCGTGTAGCCCTGGGAGAGGGGCCCTGAGGGCACAGACACGGGGCTTCCCTGCCCCTGCTCAGCCTCGTTCCCATTGGTTGGTTTGTGTTCCCTGCGCAGGCAGAAGGACCCTTGGTCCCGTGACTGGAACAGTTCCTCAGCAGAGCTCCGGCCATGCGGCTGGAGAAATAAACATCTCTGAAACAGCTATCAAGAATCTGTCTGTCCATATATATTTCCTTTCTACGGGACTCCTGGTTTGATATATGCGTGTTGCAGGATCCCCACTGCAACATTCCCCTGGTGCTGTGTATAAGGACAGCTACTGCTTTTGATCTACAGGCAAGGGTTCTGCCAGGTGGGACACCAAGAATTGACAAAGTGAGTATATAGCCCTGGTGCACCTCGGCACATCAAATCTGGTTGATTAAGCTACATCATCCATTCCTAGGTATCTATTTATTGCAGCAACGATGTTGAAGACTTAAAAAAAAAAAAAGAAGAAACATGGTCTGAACTGTCAGGACCATTAGACTACTGAGACATTCTCTGAAGCTGAGGCAGATCATTAATGAGTGGTTTCAAGCCACTACAGTAATTTTATCTTTATGGATTTCCATTATTTGAGCAGCGGCAGAAATATATTAATTAATTATTCACTGATGCATCTAAGTAACCTTTACACACAGCAGACAAATAAAATCAACAGTGAAATCATGGTTTAATTATTTACCTAGCAACAACTTAGAATCAATACAACATCTCTTACTGACTGCGAGAACTTAATCTCCTTTCTATTCTCTTCCTTTTATGGGGTTATCATGCAATCAGGAGACAAAAGATGATGGGATTTTGCTCGCATAATTATAGCTCATCAAAACGGCCCTCATGAACAATTCATTCGTCAGATTTGACCCTTTATCTCTTGGAGAATTATCTCTGAATTGATCATGGCTTTTATTATTTGGTTGATGAAGAGCTTTTTCCAAACACATCTGAGCCCGACTATAACAAGTACTTCTTCAAGTGTTTGTTATTTAGAGTTCTCTGGTTGGATGTCAGCTCTCTCACATGGTATAATTTTTTAAAATGTTTGATTAAATAGATATCCTTTGCAAAGTGGAGACATACCAAAGAAAATACTACAGTGCTGAAATCTTCCCAGGGAGAAAAGTGAATATACTATGGAGACTTACTAGGAGATTAAAGGCCTGAAATCACTACGTGTAGGTAGAATGTGAAATAGAAATAACGACTTACTGGTGTGTTTTAACATTTTATATCTGTCTCAGTGTATCTCATTGTTGAAACACTGCCCAGCCTTCCAGAATTTCAGGACTTTTTAGAAATTATTCAACATTAGCGTCAATGCTGTTATATGCAGCACTTGATATCAAGTTCTTAATAGTTTTGAGTTAATATCAGAAGGAAGCACTTTCATCGTTCTCTAGAAAAAAAATGAATGTTCAGGGAAAATGCTGCAAATGGTGTAACACGCCATAAATACCAGTACAAGTGGCTTTCATGAACTTTTAGATTGCAGTCTACTTATGCTACTCCTACAGATTCCCGTCCTTCTACCATGCTTAGGTCTGTTGAAGATTTGTGGCTAAATAGGAAATGTCAGTTTTTATGCTTTCATACATATGCACCCACTTAACTTCATCCTCTAGTTTCCCCAAGACAATTTCTCAGTCATTGCAGAATGGTGATTTTAAGTGCTATGGTCTACCTGGGGTTTTGACACTTTCTATGAAAAGGGCAGCGCCCTCCCTCCTCTCTCTCTAAACCTATAAACCCATTACTGTCTTAAAATGAGGAATACTTTCTGACTTGTTCAATAAAATAAGTAACACTGAAATAAAATACTCTACAAGACGACTTAATAATAAAACTGGAATTATGCTCTCATCTCTAGCCAAAGTACTGTAAATTTGGGGAACGTGTTCTCACATAATGTGCCTTCTCATGTATTATGTGTTGTGTCTGTCAGTCACCAAGCCTCTAACTTGTACATTTTGCATCATCCCCGCCCATCTGTCAGTGTGCTCTGATTAACTCTGCTCTCAGAGAGAAAATGTGAGTGGAGCCTGTAACAGCCTGAAAAGCTTTTTCTCAAATGTAATCTTCCAACACATTTGCGTAAGCACTTACAAAGTAATGACTATCCTTTACGGCGGGACTTTCTGAGGTTTTACCTCACCACACTCTTGTTGAGACAAATAATGCTCAAGATAAAGTGCATGTCACTTCCTCTCTCCCCTGCATCAAACAAAATCAAACTGGTGCAATTTAATGTGGATGAGTGACACAGATTGAATGATTCATTTCAAATCAAGGGGAAAAAAAATAAAGTAAGAAAAGTGTTCTGAGAAAGAAAACACACTGTGTATTCTCCTCTGTAATAAACTGTGTCTCCCCAGTCTCCTTCATTAACTCACAGATCTTCCCTGTCTGAGGATGTGATATGTAGCTCCTTTCCTTGGTCAGAATACTAAAGACATCTCTCTTCTCACCTGCAGCTAAATTTCATTTAATATACTAGTATTTAATATTTTTGAGGTTTCTTTTCTTCCTCCATCCTTTAACTGAGGTCAGCCATGAAGTTTTACAGTTACAGACGAGATGAAGACAAACACAAATGTGCTCACCCATATCCTCTCCTTAGAAAATCAGGTGAGGAGAAATGGCTGGGTTCTGTCAGAACAAAAGATAAACCACATATCTTAGGTAAGGAACTGCTCACGTAGCTGTAAAAAAATTATCATGGAGTGGTAGGGTAGTGAAAAGAATGGAGGAAAATATTATTTGGTAAGAAGGCAAACAGTGTGAGCTGACCACTAGAGCAGGGATCTTTCCTCCCACTCTCCAGTGCCTCCCACACCCCTTCTAACAGCCTTGGGAAGCACTCTACATCTCCTACACATTCCCCGTGGCTATTCTCAGGCATTTTCCCCATCTCCTGAGTAAATTTGCTGCCCACCAGCTGGGGATATATATGTGCCATGGGCCTCCAAACAGCGCTGTGTGCAGGATTGGGGCTGCTGAGCTGGGCAGCCTGGAGGAGTGGTGAGTGCTCCCTGTCCTGCCCTCAGTGAAAACAGTTGGAGGTATCTCTCTTCTAAGCAGCCCATCGCCTTGAACAGCTTTGCAGGTAGTTATCATGTCCGAGACATCTATCTGCCTCTGTGAAATGGAATGATGGATTTGAAAAAAAGGCTGTTGTCACATGTACTTGAGGAACATGCACCTTTTTCCTTAGGAATTCAGACTAAAAGGGGTGCCAGTCTCAGGAACTCACCTTTGACATGAGAACTACTCAGGCAATCCAAGAGATGTGACAGCCTACAGTTCTGCTAAAAGTGTCATCTTAATGATCCTATGAGCAGAAGATTTTATTTAATGTGCATTATCATCATAATATTTTTAACCTAGCACATTTAATTCCCACATATACACACACACACACAAAGACACACACACACGCCCAACAGTTTGCATTTGGGTATTTAAAACAAATCTAAAGCTGTGCTGGTGTGCATGCATGTACTTACAGGTGTTTAGAGGTTCCTGGAGAGGTTCCTCCTATTTTCTGACCTTATTTTATCATATTTTATATCCCTCTTGGATTGGAAAAAAAGACAGGAGATTACAGCTCCCCACCAGCACTTCAGGGAGGACAAAAAGATAAGCCATGATCTCAAGGAGACTGAGATGCTATCTGCTCTTTCTAGCTGAAATGGTTTTTAATATTATTAAGCTTATTTTTCCATCAATACTGCACTGTTGACTTAACTCTCCCCTACACAGCTGTCAGTGCAGACCAAATAACTCATTTTAAATGCCAGTGAAAAGTACATGAGCCTAATTTGTTTGTGGATGGTAAAGGTCACATAAATATAATATTCATACTTTTTCACTTCTAAATAGAAGGTCAGGAAAATACAGCACATTGGTACAAATGTAGGAATGAGGCATAAAGTTTGGAAGGAAAATAACATTTTAATAACTTATGTAACCTGTTCAGATACCCAGATCAGGCTGATAACATAAGACGAATAAGCAAAATAATTTCTTAATATAAGATATAGTCTATATTAAATCAAAACCTAAGCCTGGCTGGTTTGCCACTTGAACAGAAGGTTTATTTTTATGTGCTCTATAATTTGATCAGACCTTGGGCTGCAAGTAATTGAGGACAGACAGGTGGAGGAAGAGTAAAGGCAGAGTTTTATACCAAGGGATGTGAATTTTGCATCATGTTCATAGCAGAAACAGAAGTCAAGGATCCCACCTCCCACCGGGACCCTCAGGATTAAAAACATGGGACTAAATTAAGTACTTTCAAACAGTAGACACTTAACCCCAGGCCCCTCATAGCCTCTTCAGAGGGTCTGAAGCTCTCTCCCTTCCTCTTTCCTCAGGCACAAGGAAGAGGCAGAGTTTGCAGCCTTTTGTCCCCTCTGCTTTTCTTGCTGGCCCATACAGGCAATCACTGGCACTTCCTACTGCCACACAGCACTGCCATGGCTCCAGTCTGTCACTCAAGAAAAATTTTGTTTGATTTAGACTTTGGGGATGATTCCCTGTGGGAAAAATTGGCTGTCTCTTATTATCTCAATGAAATTCTGGCATTGGGCAGCACAAGGGGCTGAGGAAGAATAGGAAAACCCAGCCAAATGTTCAGGAAAACCCTCCATGTTCTCCAGGGAGTCCTGGTTGAGGATGGCCAGGTTTGGCCGTGTATACTGTGCATGTTGTTGTGCTAAAAAGACGTTGTTATAAGACTTTAGAGAAGCTTTCATGAATTTTCATTGGTCAGCAAGGATTTTCTTCCCTTCAGTGACTGTCTTTCCAAACTTTGATGATCTGGACAGTTTCCTCTAGCGAGCAAACATTCTTCAAAGAAATGTTTCCAGAGGTGCAAATCCAGTAAGAGGAGATTAGTTAGGGTAGACTGAGAAATCTCCAGGAAAAATATAAAGAGTCTCTACTGGATCCACACAAACTGCTTGTCTCTCCCTGGCCGAATTACTGTCCCACTCCTCAATAAAGCACTTGAATTAGCAGTTGGCAGCTGGCCAGCATGTCTTTCATTCTATCCAAAAGGTGAAAAGCAGGGAATTTGTGAGCTTTTCAGAGCAAGCCAGTGATGAGTTTGCTCAGCAGAGATTGAATATCTGGTGAACAGCTTGCCACAGCTTTTGTCTGCCAATGCTATCATTTTGTCTATCCACCCTTTGTCCCTCCTGATTTCCGCTCACGCTAACACGGAATGACAGGCTTGCCCATTTAACTCTGCAGGCTAAACTTCAGCTTCATTACTATGTATTAGCTCTATTTTCACCCCAATTTAACATTAATAGAGTAATTTGCAGAGTTCTTAACTGTACCACAAATCTCTTAAATTACTTTTTTACTTCCTTTGTATGGATTCAGCTTAATATTTAACATTTCTTCTAATTCAATGTTTATGCAAATGTCACACTTTTGCTCCTCCTCTTTGCTCCCTACTTGGATCCAAGCTTAGAGGGCATCATAGTCATATAGCTTTACTGCTGTCTGCTCCCATTAGACTGATCTGAGGAATCAGCTGTGACCACAGCTTAATGCTGTTGGACCAGGTTACAGCCTGTGACAATGAACTTCTAAGCAATAATCCTTTACAGTAATTTCTTTTGTGCCTGCAGAGGAAGGGTCCAATATCTTCTTTCTCATTCTGGCTCTGAAGACATTGCCCTTTCCTTCAAGGATGCTACAATTTCTACCCCTAAATTGTGACTACACTTAAAAGAAGCAATGTGATCTTGAGGATCCCATGGCCTGGTGATTTTAACCTATGCCAAGCAGCCTGAAAGTGTTTGCACTGCATTTAGGAACAGCCTGGTTTAAGAAGTCTGCTGGTTGTGGCAGACAACACATTTACACTTGCCTAAACTGGATTGTCTTGTCCTTGTGAACAAAAGATTTTAAGAAACTTTGTAAGAAGCTGAAAGAAACTTCCTCTCTGTCCCTTCAGAGCTTTCTGGGTCTTGGACTGAGGCTTTTAACACAGATTTCATAAACACAAATGGCTGGTAAGCGTCTACTTGAGAAGGGACTCTGAGGAGTCTAACCATACACTGGTGTGCCACAGCCTCAATTTAACAGTGAGTCTTTATTTATTTATTTATTTGCAACAGCATCGTTTTATTGGAAAAAAAGTAGTTGTTTCCATTCCTGAACTCTTTAACTGAAATGCTGCTAAGGTTTAAATATTTCAACAGAAGTGTGGGGTGGGGGTGTATGTTTGGACTTCAATTAGTTCAGTTTTTGCCAGTGAGATGAACCCTTGTTCTGACAATGTTAATAACATGATTTGATGGTAACACTGTAATGTCTCATGGCTCTCAGAAAAACTGGAGCCCCCTTGTTTTTATCAAGAGATAAATTACCATTCAACCCCTGCACTGTAGCTCTCAGTGTTTAGGCAAGCCAGGTAGGATAGCCTTGCCAGAAGCTGAGGTGAAGGTTTACAGGGACAGACAATCCCATAGTCCTGGCTTTCTCTCAAGTGCCCCGCCCATGCCTGGGTGGTACATAAAGTGTCACTCAAAACATCTGGAAATGGCAACAGACATTGCTTTGTCATGAAGGTTAAAATGTCTGAGAGCTTTCTCACACTTTCAAGAAAATAACTCAGCATTCTATTTTAAAAGTACAATAAGCTAAAAGAAAGCTGCCACAATAAAAATCTTTTTATGTCAGGATAGGTGCTTTAGGGGTGAATGTTCCACTCTAATTTTGCCTTTCTGGGTGAAAGAGCCTTGGGATTCAATGTCTCCTGGCAGTCCGTTTGTGAAACTGCATTTCAGATGACAGGAAAGGGGCTTTTAAAAAAGCTGAGAAAAGGGACATGAAGGGAACAAAACTCTTTTAGAAGATAAAACAGCTTCAGAAGAATTAAAGTTCACACATTTGCAGCTGGAACCTACTCTCTGGTGCTGATGAACTTTGATATCACAAAGCGCAACACCCTTCCTTCTGACTGTTTTTAAAAATGTCAACCACCACAAATTGCTAAAGGTGGGAATAACATTCCTGGGGTGTGTTGTAGTAATAAGACCCACTGCTGTCATTAGGGGTTTGTATATCTGTTTGTTCTGGTATTCCTCTCTGAAGCCTTTCCTGCTGTGACAGAGAAAAGGCAGGCAGAGGAGCTGATGAAATGCTTCCAGAGCCCTGTAGCAGACATATACATCTTCTTGTCCTTTCAGTAGGCATTGCTCCTGTTCAATTTACTGAATCTTGTTCTTCAGAAAATGAAGCACTGTTCATTTAATCTTTTATATCACAAACACAAGAAACCTCATTCATATTGTCTTGTATTTGCGCTGCAAAGAACCGTTTTCATATGCTTTAAACAAAGTAGTATCTGCTTTTTGTGTATTTCAAATGCAGAGTGATGTTGTACCTGTGAGCTTCATCCAGAATGAAAAAAAGCTGAGTTCATGCAGTCCCAGGAGCCAGCCTCAAGATGAATGGTTTCATTGAGAGGAAACAGCTTCCTTAGTAGGAAAGAATATCATAGACTCATGGAGAAGCTCAGTTTGTAAAAGACCTTGACAGGTCACCTGCTTGCAACCATTCAAGGTAGGTCCAACTTAGATCAGAACATCACCTTTTCTCTGTTCCAGACAGCATCATCTAGAACTGTTTTATCTTTACATTTACCTACAATGGCCAGTGCTTTGGCAGAGCTCAGAATTTTTTAAGGGAAATATATCATTTCTTTAGAATAGGCAAGGAGAAAATGCCTGACACTTTCCAAGCACTCAACACTGTAAGCAAAATTGGAATCCTGAAGAATGAAAGAGAAGATAACCTTCATTAGAGACACTAATTTTACTATCTAGAAGCTGAGTCATATTAAGAGTTTGCCACTCTCAAAGGAGCTGTTAAAATCTGCTGAGAGAAGAGGAATTCCCCTAACTAGAAAGGAAAGAAACCTGAGATGCTTTTTTTGCCAACTTGACACACTCTCAAAGTAACAGCACAAACTATGTACAGTCTTTTATTAAATGAATTGGGAAAAAAAAAAACAAGGTAGGCAGTCACATCACAGTATCTGCAGTACTCCAGCTAGTGGTTAAACTCAACAGAACACATTTTCTAAACAGAATTAAACTGTTCTGGCAGTTCTGACCTCTAGATAGTCCTCCCTTTTGAAGGAAAATTGAAGTGACTCTTTAAGTATGAAAAGAAATTTCTCCTGCACTTGGGACTCTGTAATTGTGGTAAAGAGACCACAAGCTGATTACTCAACATATTTGGCCTCAGTCTGCAGAAAGAGAGAGGCTGAAGCAACCATGGGACTCAAACGGTAGGGAAAAGGAAAGGAGGAGAAAAATTAGAGAGTGCCAAACACAACTTCTGAACTAACTGGGCATATTTCTTCTAATTTTTGTGCCTCAAAATTTCCATCTGATAAAATAGTGTTAAACCCACTTATGGGAAAAAAACCTACACAAGGATAGCGGAGGAGGGGGTTTAATGCAATTTGTCAGAAGTCAGTAGTTTCGAAGAGCTTTTCTTGATGTGTTCAAGACAGGTGTATTTTATGTGGTGGAACTAGGTTCTCTTTTTAAGCTAGTATGCTTCAGGGCACATGATTTCCTTTCCAATCTTTGTTCACAATTCTGTGAGCACAATGACAATGTAAACACTCAAAACCTCAGGCTGGCAATGTTTCATGGACAGGAGTAAAATGACAGATATTCAGAGAAGTACAGTTATTTAGAGAAGAAAATCATCTTTTTTGAACAGCAGCAAAAACACCTACCTTCTATTTTTTAAATCATATATTTATTAGTTGAAGATAAAATTAGACAAACTTACTGAAAAACAAATGCCAGTGTGAATGGCAGGGGAGAACAGTTTCTCTCCCTTCTCTGTAAAAAACAGCATATGATTAAATAACATTGGGAATCTAGTGTGTACACAGTGTGTGAAAGAGACATGGAAAGAGGCAGAGCAAAAGGATCACTCCAGCATCCACCCCTTTAGGCAGTCTCCAAGTCCCTTGAGCACTGGCCAAGATGTGTTATTGTCTCATTGGCTTCAGCAGGACAACTCCCTTGCCTTATAAGCAAGAATTCTGGCATTTTTCTTGGATGGAGATTAACTCTGCCCTGATGCACACAGATGGCTGCTGAGAGGGTGGAGTGGTATCTAGACAGGAGCAACACCAGGATTGGGAGGAACAGAAGTGGTTATGCAGAGAGGGACTAAAGTAGAAAGAGGACAAATAAGGGTATGAAGTGAAAAAGAAATAAGATTAACAGTTAATTTCAGTATTACTTAAAATGTAAGTGTGTTTTGAATTATGAGGCTCTTACTCCATTTTGGAATACTTGTGTCTCTCTGAACTGCTGCAGACTAATTTTTGAGGTTTGCAATGTCACCTTTGATAAAATTGTATTTCCATAATTCATGGTACTTGTTAAATTGTTATATATAGAACTGTATGTATTATAAATTAAAGCCTGTAATAGGTTTTAGGGCCAGTGACTACACTGAAAAAAATACTGAACCCATAATTTATTTGATCTGGTTTGTCATTAATATTTGAATAAATTATTCAGTGAAGAGTCATTGAGCAGGTGGAGATGGTCAAAACCTGTCTGGAATATTTGCAGAATATATTGCAATATTCAACAACAAAAAAGGTAAGGTACATAAAAGAACATGTCTGCTTCTTCAGCATGTTTCAGTATCAATTATCTAATGGATTAGTGTTTTTCTCAATATTTCTTCATGTTTCAAGCCCTGTTTCTTTCCTGAGACCATTTTGAACTGAACTCTTTCATAATTTTTTGCAGGATGCAAGAGATTTGGGGAGATATATTTATACTTAGCCATTCCTGACAACAGAGCATTATTACACTTCAATACTAGGCTGTTCATACCAGAGCCTTCTAAGGCAAAGAAGGAGTTTATACCCTTGTATACTCTGCTACAAAAATATTAATGTACTGAGGATGTTTTTTAAGTTTGGGGATGCATGCGAGAAAACACATGACATCTTCAGATAAAGAAAATATCTCTCATTGGGCACTTCTTTTTGGAGGAAGTCTGAAACTGCAAATTACTGCCACAGTAACCCAGGGAATGCTCCAAAATAGCAAGGAAACTAAAGCAAAGGCACACAGAAGTTTGTTATTTTGATCGACCTTTACATCTCCTATTTTATCTAAATTGAAGAACAAACCCATATGAAATCATTACAAATTCTCTGTAATACATGGTTTAAGCCCCTCTTGATAGGATAACCTATAAAACAGAGGAGGAATCTGTAAAAAAAGATTGCTTTTAATCCTGTAGAGTCTTCAGGGGCAATGACTGGAGTTGGGAGCTAAAAAGGGCTGAGGTGATGATCTCAGGTCCATGTAGGACTGATAACTAAAGGAAAAGTGTCGGACAAGCCGAAGGAGATTTTGGCTGCAATTAAGGGAATTTACGTTTTACACTGTTTGGGGCCCAAACCCAGGATGTTCATGAATATCAATAGGTAATTACCAGCAAAGCTCTGACCACTGCAGTAATAAGTGATGCCAGGATAAGTATATAACAATAAATTCAATCCTCATAATCTTCCTCTTTGTTTGGTTGATCTGTTTTTTAGTAACTTATGTCACTTGAAGGTTTACTTGAGTAAGGCATACCTAAGCATTTAATTGTTTATCCTAAAATTAGGGATAAATTCTCTCCTATTCCTTTTTGTAGAACACCCATGAACGTTAATCAGAGTTACCTTATAAAAGGATCAAAAGCAGCAACTTTCTCATTACAGACTGTAACTCCCTACTGGCTGATGGAAAAATAGGTTTATGAAGTGAGCAAGGAGAGAAGCACATGTAAAGGTCAGTATAACAAAATAAAATGAGTGGCCAGATTTGTTAAGAGGGGAAAGGAAAAGACACAGACTATGGCTATTTAACCTTAATAATATCCAAATTTATAATTTTTTCTGGGTTTCTGATAATCTGAACAAGCCACTGCACCTTAATAGGGCTGATGACACATTAATCTCTATAACTTCTCTGAATTTTCTATGTGCAGGCAGATCAGTTAGTAGATGTCAAAATAATGATCAATATATTGCATTGACAATGAGTTTGTCATTGTAGTGTCTAAGAATCACTCAAGTGCTATTACAATTACACTCAAACTGAAGTGCAAATGTGGGGTTGTAACTTATTTCCTGAACATATGTTAACATTAATTTGACTGTGACTGCCATGCTGGCTTAGCCCCAGCCAGCAGAGAAGTACCACACAGCCACTCTCTTACTCCACTCCCTATCCCATGAGATAGGGAAGAGAATCAGGAAAAAAAGTGAAACTCATGGGTTCAGATAAGAACAATTTAATAATTGAAACAAAGTAAAATATACTCATAATACTAATAAAGCTAATGATAAAAACAACAATAATAATAAAGAAAAGGAGAGAGATGGGTTTAAAATCCAAGAAAAACAAGTGATGTGTGGTACAATTGCTCACCACATGCTGACTGATGCACAACAGCTAGTCCTCAAAAACTGATCAGCATCTCCCAGCCAACTCCCTTCAGTTTGTATTGTGGACAAGATGTTCTATGGTATGGAATATCCCTCTGGCCCGTTGGGATCAGCTGTCCCAACTGTGCACCATCCTGGCTTCTTGTGCAGGTCCTCACTGGCAGACCAAGGGCAATTGGATAGTCCTTAACTTAGGGTAAGCTCTGCATAGCAGCATCAGTATTACACACATCATGGTGTTATCAACATTATTCTCATACTGAATCTAAACCACAGCACTGGACCAACTACTAAGAAAACAAACTCTATCCCAGCCAAAACCAGGGCAGTTGCCTAAGAGAGAGAGATGATATTCTGTCTCCTCATGGTGCAGAATTAAATAACTAGTTAAATTAACTAATTAATTAAATTAGTCAACCCTAAATAAATAACCGTAATTGATAAATAATAATAATAATAAATAACTGTAATTGACACCATCTGAAGAATGGAATTCTGAAAGCTCTATTTCCATTTGGTTTATTTTCTGTATGCAAAACCAGTATATTTGACCTTTACTTATTTATTTCATTTATTTTACAGCTTGTCATAATAATTCTTCAGAAGGATAATTCTCCAGATATAATACTCAGTATCATACTTAATTCTTGACTCCTAAAAGAAACAAAAACTATTTCTTGAAGCAACTGTTAAAAGTACCTGAACTGTACTCCTACAGGTTATAGAATATAAGAAACAAGAATTAAACCCACAAGATATATTAAAAGAATTGCACTGGTGCACTGGAATGGCATAAATTATTAAGGACAGAGCTTCTGTGTTAGATTTATGCAGCTGAGAAGAGAAAACTTGGAAAAAGCATGCATTGAAATATTCAATATTCCATAAAGTGTAAATTAAAAATGAAAACTACACCATGGAAAATATTACTTTGAATGTTAATTGTAGCACAAGAATAAAGAGTAGCTGGAGGATGATAGTGTCTTTGTTCTGTGCAGGACTTATTTGCTCAGACTCACCACTAATATCAGTGGAAAGCCTTTGTCTGAACTGTTATGAACTCTGCTCAAAATGAATGTCAGGAAGAGTGGCACTGCAGGATACCTAGGCACCAACCTGTGGAACACTTTGAATGCCACATAATCACTAGGTATTATTCAAAAGCCAAATACACACTGAGAACCCAGTTAAAACACTCTCATTCTTTCTCATTATCTTTCTATGAGCCTGAACAGTCCCAGCATAAAATAAATGAGAATACTTTGGGGAAAGCAAATAGTTTTTCAGTGTTGTCAAAAGTGTCACAATCAACTTGGGCTGTCACTACAATTAAAAATAAATACATGTCTTACAGAATGACATTTACTCCAGCTATCCCCCCCCCCCGTCTGAGCCATCAGCTCTTATGAAAATCTGGAAAGCCTCATGTCCATACCAAGGTACTATGCTGCCCAGATTGGATGACAATGTTATAACAGCTGGTTTGACCTGATAGTTGTTCAGTTGTTCTTTATTGTACTGGAGAAGTGAAGATATATAGTAGCTGTCATGGGGTGTATAAATATTTTACAAATAATGAACCAACACACAAAGTCCTTACTCAATTATTATTTGGGCAAAATTCTTTTGTTCTTATAAATAAAGCTGGATTTGGCCTCAAAGCACTTATTCTACAGAACTGTTATTAGAAAACAATCACTGCAAATGCAATTATTTTCAGGGCAGCACAGAAAAGAATGCCCTATTCCCCAAGCAGAGATCAAACCAAATAATTAGGAAAAAAACCCAAAGAACACTCCAGAATGATTTGGTGAGTAATCAAAAGTAACAGAAAACACAATCTATGCCAGTGTATATTATTCCACTTCAAACACAATAACAAAATGAAATGCAAAAGCAAAGCAAATGCAGACGGGGACATGTGAGTTGTGTCTTATTATCAATCTGTATAAGGAATCACTGGTAAAAGGCAGAATATGTAAATACATATCTTTTAAAAACTGAAAGAATGAAAGGGGAAATGGCATGACAATCCATGGGCTATTTCTGTCAGCACGCAATTTTCATAAATATATGTTTTATGTAATCTGCTTTTGAGGAATTTTCTTTTCCAAATTTGGGTGTGACAAATGCTTCAATCAATTTATATCAAGCCACAAGGATTCTGTGAACAATCGATTCCTGTTGGAGATCCCTCTGCCATAAGTACTTATTCTTAAAATCTTTTATTCATTGCAGTATTCTCCACTGGGTCCTCCCTACCAGTTTATTAAGGGCCAATCTTAATAAGCAGTCACCATAAAATTACCATAAATACCATAAATACTTTAAACATCAGACATGAAAAATGGCGAGTGACTAAGATACCACTGTGTGTGAACACTTAAAAAAGCTACTACCTGTAGCACTGAGACCTGGCCAAAACACAGTTTTGGGATTTGCTGTAAATTTCCTCCTCCTTCACTTGGTTCAAGTCCCAGCTGAACACCTGGAAGGGTGGATAACCACTAAAGCTAAAGGATTGTGTTTTTAGAGAAATGAATTAGACACCAACAAAACTAGGGCCAAAGGAGAAGATCAAACACGCCCCTTAGGGGTATGCTGTTCTGGAATAACCTCCTCTGGGTGTAATAAGTTTAGGCAGCAGGGTCTGCAGGTGCTCTGTGTGGAAGGGGAGGATAGGAACTTCCTGGGATGCACGTAATGGGTCTAGCCAGCTCTGACCAAGGTGTGAGAGATGCCAGGGCAAAGACATCCCCAAGGAACTGCAGCCATTGGTGACCCACAACAGAGTAGAGGAAAGCTAGTAAGAAGCAGAAGTTAACAGAAAGAAACCAGCACTCATGGAGCAGCAAACCAAAACCATCATGCACACAATCCAAACAACCTGCACTCCCTACGTCTTCACAGAAGACATTGGGAAAGTCTGAGTGTAACTGCAGCGAAAATAAGGGAATTTGACGTGAGGATGAGAGAAGAGTGTTTGTCTGAAGTTGAGCCTGGGGAAAGAAAAGCTTCCAATTTAAATGTTTGATTGTATTATTTATTTCCTTTTTTTTTTTTTTAATGCCAAAACTTGTGATCAGAAGCTTGTGTTAATTAAACACAACAATTGGATTATTGTGTCAAAAAGATTAAACTAAGTACAAATTGCACAAGACAAGGCAGTTTTGCCTGCAATGGCTGCCAGTAGCAGCAGCAGGACCAGAGAACCTGTTCTTACAATACTCAGTCTTGTCACGTACAGTGCGAAAAGCTCCCACAGAGAGTACCTGCTGTCACCTGCCAAGCTGAGTCTCGTTTGCAGGGTAAACAAACTTGGAGGTTAATGCTTAGGAATGAGGGCCTAAGACCAGCACAAGGCTGGGTCTTAGTGTGCCAGAAAGGAATAAGTCACTGGAAAGAAAGCCCTCAGGAGCGTGCCTTTGCACCTATTGGAAAACCAAAAGGTTTAATGTGCAACCTTTGCTTCTGGACAAAAGTACTGCAGCAGTACCCGCATTGTCAAATCTTTTAACTCCATTTATTGATGTCAAAATGCATTGGAAACCAATCTGTCTTTCTAAGATAGTGGCATAGATAAAACCATCAGCAGGATTGTGCCTCCTTTGCTACACTGCACTCCTATCTTTAAATAACATTTTTCTGTGACAGCAAGGCAGCAGACTTGGTGACCAAGGATCTCTCTTCTAATCCTGCTTGTTCTATGCCTGTGATCAGGTTGCTTTCACTGGCAACAACATATATATTCCTCTTAGGGTAAAAATATCACTCAGAAAGAACTAAGTAATAGGACAGAAATCTGCTTCAGGATAAATGTGGACCTTTCTTAAGTATCTATTGGGGCAAAGAAAAGTTATCCAGGATAATGCATATTGCTTCTCCTTGAGGTGCGTGGAAGTGCAATCACTTTTTTGGAGCTGGTCTCTTGCTGCATTCCTGCATTTTCATGTACTCAGCAAATTCCCATGGTAATGCCCTCAAAGAAATCCTCTGTGGGAATATAAAAGCAAGTGCCAGCCTCCAAGGGAGCAGCCAGCAACATGTCAGAAGCTGACTGACATCAGTGGCAGGGTAGTATGGAAGTGATAAGAATGGAAATAACCAAATTAGTGTTTAAGGCCACTCTACATGGTATCAGCTTTTCTTTGAGTGGGAGGTATGAATGTTCCCTGAGCTTCCAGGGAACAGGTAATACTTTCAGCATTTTGCCCAAAGGTTCAGCAGACCCATGTGAATCGCCTTAGCCTTATCCCAGAGATTAAGTTAGCCAGCTGTTATCAAAGGCTGACACTGACAAAGTTAAGTGCACATGGGTTTTGGACACAGTGGAGCAATGCTGGAAATAACCAGGTTATTTTACGCATTTCCATAAAAGTGAGAAGTCTGCAAGTATGAAACACAGGTCCATTGCTCTGAACTTTTTTTGATAGCAGTTTGGATGCCAAAACAAATCTATGGATTCCTGAGTACCTTGGACCTTGGATGTTTTTCAAGGCACTTTTTCCCCGCAAGCCTTATTCTCACTGCACTATTCTTACTGACAGATTCTAGACTTAATATCTGAGGGGAAAACAGGGAAAGTGTTACCAGAAAGTTCTGGAACTGTAGTACTACAGAACACAGTCCTATAGTACAGTGAAGGTCCAGACTACTGACTTCTACGTGCTTCTCTGCGTATCTCCCTGGTAATTATGTTTCACTCTTTCTCTCTCATAGTATTCTCTCACCAGCCTGCCCAATTCTTACTTTTTCTAATTGGCTTCTCTTTGTACCAGTATATCTGAATTATCACCCCATATTTCTGAACTGCCACTCTAAGTCTGCAAGTACAACCTAAAAAACTGGCTTCCTATATGAAAACATGCAGCACAGTATTCCTTATGAGAAGTAAATAATAGGTTTTTAGGTTTTAGTCTTGGACACAAGGAGATATTGATATGATCTATTATGACAGAGATTTAATTTTCACTACTATCAATTAAAACACCACTCTTAAATCAGGAATGAAGAGTCTTAATAAACACTAAGATAAAAAACGACTTATCATGTCTTTCATTTTGATGTATGTACTTAATATTCTCTTTCATCACTGCAAGAAGATAGTGATCTTGCCAAAAGCTAGAGCAGCAAAGGGAGTGGGACTGATAAAGAGCCACTGCTCTCCAGCTAACTGAGGAGTTTCTTTAGCTGCAAGATCTTATT
Organism: Corvus moneduloides; assembly: GCF_009650955.1. Classification (NCBI taxonomy): domain Eukaryota; kingdom Metazoa; phylum Chordata; class Aves; order Passeriformes; family Corvidae; genus Corvus; species Corvus moneduloides. The sequence goes on from NC_045477.1 coordinate 95,792,491, forward strand.
AAGACTGTACCTTGAGCTTCTAAAAAAATTTAATCTAGGTGCCTCTTGGGGAGAGGCAGCAAACACTGAGTGATGGGCCGCTGTTCTTTTTCTCTAATTCCCACAGCATAAAATAAGCAAAACCAATTAGATCTTTCATGCAAAACAACAGCAGAGATTGCCGTGTGGTGAGATCCATGGCTGACTTGGCAATGCTGATGGCAGGGTGAGAATCTGGCACTGCAGAGACTCAGCTTTAGCTTGAAGCAAAAATAAAAGGTAAAATTCATCAAAAAAGGTACATTTGGGAATGGATGACTGGAGAGAATGGATGAGGTTGCTGGCTGAAGCCTGACCTGCTTTGGTAATGACCAAGCAACTTTATTATCTGGATGTTTCACATGATCTATTGGGTTCATATTGTGTTCAAACTTCTATGCAAGCTGTAAGTAAACAGAGAAACTCTGAACAATTGATCAATTTGATCTTCATAGCAGAAGCTCTGATTCTTCAGCTTAACAGTTTTCTTCTATTAATTGACTCAAATGTTCTCCTCTATAATAGGATATATGCAACAATTGCTCTTATGGTGATTATAACTTCACAGTACTGACACTGTGATTCAAAATGCACTTTCAAGTCCCTAATTTCAAATACTTCTGTCATAAGGAAAAAGACATCCTCCAATCTCATAAAACAAATTTTATTTTTGTTTACCACTTTTTAAATATCACAACTTGACCAGCCTGCTGTCAGGGAGAAACCAGGGATGGCGGCTCCCAAAGAACAAGGGAGCTGAGGCTGAAAAACCAGCTAGCATAGTAGGAGCCTTCTGCAGTATCCAAGAGAGGTAAGCATGGCAGGTCCTGAGAGAGCAGCCAGCTTGGACCAAGAGTTTGGATATCAGACTGGGTGTGGTGATGAGGCAGATACTGGCTCAAGCTAGGAAGTCAATCAAAAGATTGAGATCAGGTCTGATGAAAACAAATGGAGTAAGACAGGCAGTTATCTCCTAGGCAAGTCCACAGTGACAAGAAAAGTCCTAGGTCAAGCTGGGAGGTCAGCCCAGGGGTCAGAGTCCAGATCAGCAGGTCCCATCACCAGGCAGAGGAATGGCTGTGGCTGAGCTGGGGACCAGTGCTCCTCTGACACAGTGGGCAGAGAATGGATGCTGAGGGCTGAACAAAACCAGCTCCTGGGCCCAGGAGCAAGAGTGGGGATGAAAGCCCCAGGTGAGTTTGGTTGGAGCCCAATAAAGCATATTAATGACCTCAGGGCCCTGACAGACATTTCATCATGCCCTCAAGCAAACACCAAAATCAATACTACAAGCATTGTCTTTCACATTTGTATTTTTGTAACATATATCAAAACAAACAAAAATAACCCCCTTAAAAAGCCTACTCTCTCTACAAAGAATTTTGCAATCTGACACACATGTATTTAGCTTAATGTATTTTATTCATATTTATTCATTCATTCTGTAATGTCCTTTATCTATTAACCAATAATAGATAACAACAAAAGATTATAATGCAACTGAGCAGGAATCTTCCAATATGATCCTTTGACTCCCATGAAACCAGCAGAGCTAATGAAGATATCGACATCCAGCAATTCAGCTACTGCACATCAGTGCACATCTGCACCAATCCGAATGGGAAACTTCAAATCAGGCATCACAGCAGTTGTACAGATGCCAGATCAGGTCTGAAAGCAAATTGACCACTTCGGTACAATCGGTGTTATAGTTCTGCTACTTCCAGCTGTAGTCTGGAGATCCCTGCATCATCATAGAGATATATTCCACTGAGCTTTGCTTAGACTAAAAAACAGCAGGAGGGTTTTTTCGCCATCTCTGGCTTTGTTTTGAATACTGAGTCTGTTTCAAAACTGTGAACACCATCTAAAATTCCATGTTTTTCCAATCAACATCTTTGGTTACAATGCATTTAAAATTAAGCTGTTTTTCATAAGAAACTTACCTCAGCTATCTATGCTATACTTTGTGTAAAAAGAATGTCATCCAGAGAGTCTGTAGAGGCTTGTATTTTATATATGGTGATTACAAATACAGAAATCCAAATATTTTAATGTATCAGTCTTTAATGGCTAGGAGGCAGGACATTATATCCAATGCCATCTCCACAGTTAAAAGATATCACCTAATTTTTGTGAAAGAGAAAGAAAAGAGATGAAAAATCTATTTTAGCTTAATGTTAGCAATGATAAATACTGTCCTTCAGGATACAACTGAATGTTTATCTTTCTGCCTTTGCTTGAGGCAAGATGATGGGGTGAGTCACAGCACCAGGAAGGATGAGTTTGGGATTCATGGAAATGTTTGATGTTTGATGGCAGCTTTTGTCAGTCCAATGTTATAGTCCTTGTTTTTTTTAACTGCATCATGTGCAACCAGGTGCAACCAATTCAGATAAGCCTGTTGCCATAAGTGTAAATATCTTAAAAATTGAATAGCTGAAAAGTGAAAACTAAAGGCATAAAAGTCTTCATATGTACAAGAGGGTTTGAGTTACAGCTCCTGGAGGAAAAATAGCTCTAAGCCTCAAACTTAGACAGGAATATTTACTGGTTTGTTTTAGTTTCAATTGTACGTATATTTCTTATGAAAGAGAAAAGTCTGATACATCAGTGATGAACTACTGCACAGATGCATCTTCCTTCCACTGTGCTCAGTTTTACACCAGGATAACTCCATTTATTTACAGTAAATTTCTTGCTGAAAATGATGGTTAAAACTCATAAAAATAAATTGCCTAACATTTTCTGTTAAAAAATATTTGGGGGGCATTTTCTAGAGAAACTCCTGCTGTTGACATTACTCAGATCTTTCTAAACCATCTGGGCTCAGGAAACACTCTTTAAAATTCTTTTCAGGTTTAGCTGGCACCTAAAAATAAAAAATCTAATTCTCATATTTGAATTGTGATTCCAGCTCATGCCAAAGAGTGGATGGACATAAACATTCCAGTCTCACTGAGGGTCCTCAAAGCCACCAAATGAAGCTCACCTCAGGTGAAGCAGCAGAGCAGTGCACCAGGAATGCTCTCAGGGGGCAGGTGGCTCAGCAGCCCAGTGTGGTGCAGGGTGACAGCTCCTCCTTGGGTTAGTTCTTTGCATCAGGTGGCAGCAGCTTATTTTGAAGTTCAGGCACTGACATGCCATGATGTGTTGCTAGGCTTCCTATTGCCTCCTACTAAAACAGTGGACAAAATTATGTTCAACTCATACCCTCACAGCAAAAGAACTACTCAGCATAAGTTGCCAAATCAAAAATTTGGAAGGCAGCAGATGCCAAATACAGTTTTCATGCTGCTTTTACACTTTCTGTATCTATGCTACCATCTTAATTGTTTTGTAACATCCCATGTTTCCAAAAACACCTACTTTATTCAACACACATATCAGGGAATTCATTTGTAATTATTTAGTGAATGCTGCTATTAGGAAGTTTGCTGAAAGCAAAGTAAAAGACTTGGGAAAGCAAAGAAAGGCACCGGTGTTAGAACAGGTGTCCTGATATTAAAATTAACTGTATTTTCTCCATGTCTTTGCCATTTGCAGACTATTGAGAAAACTAAAACAAATTACAGCAAAGCATGAAGAGCCAGAAAAAGCTCTGGGTTTGTCTGTGTTGTATTCAGGATCACTAGGAGCAACTGGGAACAGAGCTGACCATTTCCTATTGCAGCACACACCTACAATATGGCTGTTCAGAGTCTCTGACAATAGACAGGCACAGACAAGATGAAGCAGCAAAGAGCTCTCAAAGGGAAGGCTCTGTCATTACTTCACAGGGGCAATGACAATTCTGAGGGATGAGAACACGCTGTGGGGCACCTCACAAACTGGTTCTTACACTCCATTTGAATACACTGAGAGGCTTTGGAGAACATCATGACTCATTTCTAGCCTGCACAATTGTTTACAACTCCATGCTGGGTAGTACTAAATGGAAAAGTTTGCATGCCCCTGGACCTCATTCCAATGTGAAGCTGAAACTTGTCTAGGGAAGACACTAAAACCCATGAGCTGAAATCATTCCAAAGCTACAGGAGGTCATCATCATCTGAATTAGTGAAGATAAGACACTTTTAATCTTCGTTTGCTCTTTATAATTGTGGATTTTTATTAACACAGTTAATGGTCATGAAACTAGGACATCCATGAATGGGCCCTCGAAGGACATGTGAAACAGAGAGGACTTTGAAACATCCCAGGGTGGGAAAAGGGCAGAGCACACCAGAAGAATGAACTGTGGTAGCAGGCAGCATGTCAGTCTGCATTACCTTTCCATGCTTGGTGTTACATAGGAAGAGAGAACATGAGTGAAAAGCATTGGGAAACAAAAGAGAAACAGCAAGTGAAGGAAGTGGAACACTGATAAAGAACAGAATAAGAAGAAGATGTAAAAGTGACAGAGAATCCATCTAATTTCCTCCTCTCATCAATCAGAAAAAATCCTGTGTCATTTTCATGTGTAGGTTCTGATTACCTTCCTGTTCATAATTTTGACTTTGTTCCTGCTTTCCCCACCATGAAAAAGTAAAAGCCACAGCACTGTTAGAATACAACATCAAACTGGGCCCAAAATAACATCAAAGACCCACTGAATGGATTCTTGCAGTATCAGCATAAAACCATATCCTTGGCTGGCAAATGCTTTAGCCTGAGTGATCCCACTGAATCATTTGTATAAATGAGTGTTTGTCATTGCCCACAAAATTTCACAGATAAGTCCTCGTTGAAACATGTAACATATACACATTACACTACAGGTAGAAAAGCAGACAAAAAGAAAAACAAAACAAAAATCCCAAACAAAACAACAACCAACCAACAACAAACCAAACAAATCTGTGTACCTTGTGTAGATTTACATAACTCCACACAGACTTCACTTCCTAACTGTATTAATTTGCACTGGTTGCAGATCAGCCTGAGACCTTTCTACCTGAAGCTTACAGATGAAGATTCTCATTCTGCATTTCTTGCATTCCTGAAATTCACATTCAATTAAGAATTTATGAAAGGAAGGCTTAAAGCCTAAATTGAACCATTAATTCTCTCTTGTGCTAACAGATCATAGCAGATTAGAGAGAAAGGAAACAAGACAAGGAAAAAAAGGACTTTTTTTTGTGGAACATAAATTATCTTTGACTATACGCTCCTTGGGAGGTGGGAAAGGCCATTATTGATTGTTAAAGTATTGGGTGTGGAACAAAGACTAATGGTAAAACCCTGTAGTTTTTGCTAATATTAAATCATCAATACCATGTACCTTGAACAGCAGCTCAGAGAGAGAACTATATGCCCAAAGTCTACTGTAATTTTTGTAACTGCATTAACTGCCCTAATAAGGGAGGTTATTATCTCCCCTGTCCTGGTTTTCAGCTAGGGTAGAATTAATTTCTTCTCAGGAGCTGTCACAGTGCTGTGTTTTGGATTTGGAACGAGACTGGTGTTGATAACACACTGGTGTTTTGGGTTTTTTGCTAAGTCTTTGTCGCGGGTTGGGTTTGTAACCAGGCAGAAACACCAATTTAGTGTAGTGGTTTGGTCCAAAATACTCATTACTGTTTATCTGCTGTGAGATAAGAATTAGGAGAAATGCAAAACAGGCACCAAACTTGAAAGAATATAAAGAAGTTTATTAACAGACCTAAAAGAAGAAAAAAAAATTATACCACCTTCAGAACTCTCCTCCTCCCCCCACCTTCCTCCCTTCTCCCACTGACAATGTGAAAAGACAACCCTTTAGATGTTCAGTCTGTTTACCACTTCCATAATAACCTTGTTCAGTCCATTTAGAAAGAGAAGTCTCTTCTTGCTCATGCTATGAAAACATTATCACAACGAGACAGCCGCCCACTTCCAAATATTGTTCAGTCCATTTAGGAAGAGGAGTCTCTCTGCCTGCGTGTGAGTCCTTTCCCCCGACTTGCAGCTTTTCCCGCAACTGCTTTCGAGGGTCCACTCTTGAAGTTTTTTGGGGTACAATTTTAAGGTCGAGCCGTTCAGAAACAAAAACAGAGGCCCTTCTCCTTCCCTGGGAGCAAAGGGTCTTCATCATCTTCATCTTTAGGACTATCTCTGGGAGCATCTCTAGGAACTGAGGTTTTCTCCTTTCCCATTTGGAGCAAAAGTCCTCATCTGGTTCATCTCTACGGACTGAGGTTTTCTCCTTTCCCGTTTGGAGCAAAAGTCCTCATCAGGTTCATCTCTCCCTGTCCAAACTTCTCATGAAATTACAGCTGCGTCAGCATCTGCCTATCTCAGCGCAGGTGCTTTTGCTCACGAGTTGAACACTCCACCCCCCATATCTTCATGAAATTACAACAGGATACTCTGATATATCATAGCTTCACAAGAGAATTTCAGCTTTAAGCATCTCCTCTCTCTCTTCCTTCAGGTTTTCAGCTCTTCACAGCAATAAAAAGGGTTAGTCTCACCTCGGCCTTGCAGCTTTGCAGCTGGAATGTTGAATTTTTCTTATCGCAGTGGAGAGGGGGGAGAGCCGAGCCGCTCCGGCTGCCCACGGCAAGGCAGTGGGGGGGGTTCCATGGCTGGAACAGGTCCATGGCTTCAGGATGGCCGTGGCCCGGCCCGGCCTGGCCCGAGCAGGGCCTGGCCGAGCCCACTGGGCCCTGCTCGGGCCCTGCAGCCACCTGTCCCAGCGCCGGAAACGAGAGAGAGCTTGGAGGGGGAGTTTGCCTATTCTTAAATGTGGATCACAGAGGTGATCACAACTTTAAGTGGCTTAGAGAATTGTCCATATTCAAACTGGCCAGCTGATAGGTTCTATCAGTTCCCAGAGGAAACTGTAAGCACCCCTTAGCAAGGACGTCCCTTCCGGGACTATGCTTGCTAACCTATGACAGTCTTGTTTATCCAAAGTCAAGGACTTTTTTTCCCTTGTCTCATGCTCTGCCAATGAGGAGGGAGCATAGCTGGGACAGATGACCCTGGCCAAAGGGATATTCCACACCACAGAACAGAATGCCTAGTATGTGAACTAGGGGGAGTTACCTGGAAAAGGCCAATCTGTGTTCAGGAAAGAGCGTCTGACATTGGTCAGCAGGTGCTATGCAACTGTATTGTGCAGCACTTGGTTTCTTCCTTTTATTTTCATCATTACTATTATTTACCGTTATTATTATTATATTTTCCTTTATTTTAAATTATTAAACTCTCCTTATCTCAACTTACAGGTTGAACTTTTATTCTCCTCTCAATTCCACCAGGGTTGAGGTGGAAGAAAGGGAATATTGGACAAGCTGTGTGATGTTTGATCTCCAGCTGGGCTTAAAACCACAACATCCCCACAAACATTCCTCAGTAAGAGGCAAACTGCATATATGTGTATATGTTCTTGTTATCTTAGTAGTCTTTCTTGCTGGAGCTGTATGACTGCCTTACAAGAAAAGTTTGAAAAGCAGCTCAGCAATGGCTAGGAGGAAAAGTGGAGAAAGGAGATTGAAAAAGGAGAGATGGAGACTTGTGAATGCATTTTGGATCCATTAGTAAAAATGCAACTGAAAATCTACAAAAGATTGCTGAAGAACTAGTAGGGATAGGGAACTGATGGTCATATTTGAGATAAGGAGAAACTGCTGCTCTTGGTCTGAACTTTTTTTGTGGAAACTGTATTTGCTGACCTGTAGGAGAAAGGGAACAACTCCCTCTCATGTCTTCCTGAGCAAGTCTCCCAGCCTGGCATTATCAGAAGTGGGAGGCTTGGTGAAAGGCAAGGACAAAGGTAGATGCCACTTTCTGAAGGGAACTGCCCCCACAAGCTGCAGAGTCAGGAGAAGAGAACAGGTGTCAGGGGGAATGGTAAAAAGAGGAGTTTGTCTGGCTGCAAGATGAAACGAGTGTTGTGACCAAGGCTTGCAGAGCCATGGGACCAGGCCATCTCCATGCCAGTGTGGAAGGAAAGACCACATGCCATATATATCTATAGTCAATGTAGTTGTGACACTGCAGTTGTGACACTGTCCAGGAGCCCAAGAGGGACACTAGTAACAAACCCACTAGTTCTCCAACACCATATTTCAGTCCATGCATATGCTCACCATTAATTTTAAACAATTGAGATGTTTACACCTAATGTAGTCAGATGACACACTTGTAGTCAAAAGAGCAAAACCAGTACTATTAGCACACAACTTATGTGAGTTATTCTAGGCACCTGTAGTATGGCGAATCACACTTCAAAAGTGCCTATTCTTCCTGTTGCTTCCAAAGGAAACTCAGTTTGCATAGATGGTGAAATATTTCTATGTTTGGCGAGGTGAATCTAAACTTTTCAGCCCCTCTCCTTAGTCATTCGCTGTAAAATATGTCAGACGTGTGTGAAGGAGTAGTTCCGTAGTTATCCATTTCAGTCATAGACTGTATCTCCTCAGCTTAATCATATGAGACAGCCCAGTCATTTTGATTATGCTCTTTGCCTGACTGAAATGGCTAAGACTTGTTTGCATGTAACTACGAGCTCTGCAGCTGGAGCAACAGCTTCAGCACACATTATGCAGGTGCCTGTACCCATTATGAAAGGAAAGTTTTCAATCATTTAAGCTATGTGGTTAAAATTGTATCTGAAAAACTATTAATTAATCACTCTGCATAGGCATGCCATTCATCTGCTCAGAGCCCAATTAAAGTACACAATGGAAGACTATTAATGAACAATGCCTTAAATGCTGAGCAGAACACTTATGGCTTGATAAATAGTCCCATTTTATTGGGCACTCTTTTTAAATGCACCATTTGAATATAGATAAAAGCGGAGTCAATTGACTTGCAGATGTTGCTTTCATTAATGGATTAATGTGATGTGTAATAGATTATACTGATTTCCATTAAATCAAACTTCAATAGATTAGCTGACATATTTGAGAAACTTAGTCATTTTCTATGTAATGATGACAAGATGACTCATCAGCATGACACTTTATAGACAGAAGTAGCACTTTTGTGCACTGTTGGCAGACAGTTGGCTCCTGTACCACCTCTACAGCTTGGTTTTACTTTGAGGTTGACTGATTGATCCTATTTAATCTTGTTCAGTGTAACAACAGTGACCAGAGGTGAGGGGAACATGGTCTTAGAAGCTTTCCATTTGTGAGCTTTCCTCCACACTCCCCTCAGTGACAGTCACGTCTGTCTGGCTCTGGGTATAACCACTTGTACCTCCTCGGAGAAATGTAGCTCAAGGCCAAGTTCAACACAAGACTTTTTAAATCCTTATTACTGGCATCAGTGCAATATAACAGGAGGCCAAAGAATTTTTTCTCTTAAGAAGTTGGTGCTGACATATAAACATGAAAAGTAACCTTAAAATAACTAGAAAAGATAAGCCATTTTTAAAAAGTTTTTTTTACTATTTTTCTGCAGTTTATTTTCCTTTAATGGTTTGGTGTACTTTTTCACCTACTTCCCTTAAAATTTTGGTATGCAAGATAAGCAATACTCTGTGATTTTTTGGTATAATCTTGCACTGTGTACTGACTACAGGGACAAAGTAGAAAAGTGTATACCATAGGGTTGTTCAAACAATAGGTGTCCTTGAAGAAAGTATTTCTCTCTTAAGGGAAATGCACTGATGAGATAAAGCCACATTACAAATAAATATTCGTAGTTCCAGCATGTTCCTAGATATAGCCTTATACATTATTTTAAAGGACAAAATCTCCTAAGGTTCAAGGTAGGCATCCTCTGTTATCATCCTGAACATCCATCTCACCACTGCAGGACTGCAAAGATTCTTATTACTGCACAGCATTATTAAGAGAAAAGTCCCTGTACTGTAACAAACATGAACTATCTTCATTTTTCACACTAAAGGATCACCAGTGAAGTCCCTTTTTTAAGATCTGAGATGCAACTATTTAGACAAAAGATACATTTTGAAGGGAGGCAAGAGCCTTTTAAACCTTTATATCTAAGAGTTTACGCAATATCTTCAAAAGGAGAAACTATATCTTAAGGAAACCTTGACAAAAAAAATGAGACAAAAAATCTATGGCAATTTTGTACAGTCATAACCATATGAGTTAGTTTCTTTTTAATCTCAGACTATCTTACACTAGGTTCCTGCACATGTATTTATCCAGCAGTAGTACAAATGCACATGGGGATTTACAAATAGGTTCATTATTGGGCCCAACTCAGCTTCCACAGGTATATGCAGAGATGTAGATCCAGTGTGAATGAAGTGGCTTTTTCCAGGTGGCATAAAACACACCTTCCAGTATTTGTATATTGTCATGGGGTTATATCCCCACTTACTAACCATTTCCCATCTTCCCTCAAAGCAAATCTACATCTCATATTTGTCATCCACTTCACTAAGAGAAGGTTTACAGAACATTGAGCACTTCTGAAAATCCTGCCCCAAAGGAAAAGTTTGTATTGTGATATCTCAAAGTCAGGATCAGTGGGGAGTACAAATATATCAGGCTAGGTTTATAAGTACCTTTTTTTTGTGTGTCCTTTCAGATTCATTTAAGAAAATAAACCTAGGATTTTGCAATTTATTTCATTTGTTGAGAAAAATTTAAATGTGACAATTTCATCTCTGAGACTTTCCTTATTCTTTGGAGACAGCACTCTCTGTCTCATTTGGTTAATACCCTCATCAACATGTTTTATGTTTATCAAAGTATCCCAGTGGGCTGGACACATGTAGTGGATGGCTTGGTGAGCCTTGTGTCCTTCACCCCGTGCTTATTGGGATGTTAAATCTTCTTCATATCCCCAGTGCATCAGCCATTAGTTTGGAGGCATATTTTAAAGCTTTTATTCACAGAAGCCTAAAGCGTGATCAAAAATTGTCTGAAATCATCAAGGTCTCTGCTGGCTCCTTCACCACTTCAGAAGATGCTCTTGTCAGCATGGTCTGACTCATCAGTCTATTCTCACACTGATGGTTCATTAGAACAAAATAAATGAAAGATCCCATGGATCTGGCAAGTCAAGATTTTATAGCCAGTGTGTATTCTGCATATAGTACTCACTCACAGAAACTGGACAAAAAATCCCTCTTTCCTTTTTTCAAGGCAAAATGAATTTCTCTGTTATAATTCTGTTTCTTTTCTTCAGTCTCCAGGCTGGCATCTGGTGTCTTAGATTACTAGAAGGACCTTGAGGCAGAAGGTCAGCCAGGGGCACTGCTGGGGACTTCAGTAGCACAACACAGCTGCAAAATCTCCTTTGCTGGCAAACCATCAGCTGGCTAGACCTGCCAAGGGGTGGCAGTGAAAGGATGGACGGGAGACGTGCTGGTTATTCTCTCAGCAGCATCCACTTAGCACATCTTTTATGACGAGCTTGGAAAGGTCTTGTGCATCACTAAGTCACTCTATCCTATACAGTCTAACAGAAGAAGCTAAGAGTTGAGTAAACCTAACTTACCCTTTCATCTCCACAAGCAGTCTCCAACGAGTAGCATTTGGAGTCATGCCCTGGATGAGGCCAGACTGATTGCACAAAAATTGTGTTTATCCTATTGCTTGGTCAATTTTCCAGTTGGGTGAAATCCACTCAATATAGACTGTTATAATGTTAAAATACAAGTAAAATCACCTTATAAAATTATTATTTTCTTGCATTGAACACATTAATAACAAATACATTGGAAGCATTGCTCTGTACCAGACCTTTGTTGTCAGAAGGGGTTAGCACACTCAGCTTTAGCAGAAAGCCCCACAGTACAGAGTTTAAATTAGCATCCCATTGTTGAGAGAGGGATCCAAGAGCAGGAGGGGCAACGTAGAACAAGACCCCATAGTCCAGACTTGGGATAACTACAGCTGCAACATGTAAGAAAAGATGGTGAGATCTGACTGAAGAACTTTGCTATTATCCAGTTTCTAATATATGCCAATTTCTTTTCCTAAACCAGAAAAATATTCACCAATACTGATGAATAGAGATTTTTGAAATAGAAAGAGAAAACAAATAGATTTATTACAGACAGGACTTTTTTCCTCAATTTTCTTGTACAGAGTCTTGTGGATTACAAACAGTAAACAAGGCCCTATGCCTTCATACCACTCAAGCCCTGGGAAAAGAAAGGAAAGCCATTTCAGAATCATCCATCAAAAATGAAAGCACATAGTAAAGATGCAGTTTCCTGAGAAAAGTGTGTACTTTTAAATGAAAATGTGCTTTTGAAAGGGCAATTTATCAATCAAAAAACACTCTAAACTACCTTTGTGTTTTTATGCAGAAGACCATAAACACTTTATAAAGCTTGGATTAGGTACTTGTGGATACAGTGAAGTACACAGAGGAGATGCTGTTGTTTCCCTGTTAATTTTCTGATTCTTAGGCAATGTTCTCTGCTTCCGACAGGATAATTTTTGTATTTTTGGCTCATTAAATTTACCAGAGAAGAGGTTCGACTTTGTATGAGATTCTTTGTATCATTCTACTCTTGATAAAAAATTTGGTATGACTTGTGTAGGTTTTTGTTTGCTTGAAGAGTGAGGGTTTAACAGTATATACTGTAGCACATATGATCCAAATTTGATTGTAAAGGAATTTTTTTATTTTCAGGTATCTGCTGCCAAACCTTACGGATTTCTGCATGCACTCCTCCCTTGTTAGCAACCATTAGAGCAAAGGAGTGACACAAAATATCAGGACACATTGTCATATTAAATGTTAGGACACGGCATATCTGTGCATATTCTGACAACAGTTATGGGTTAGAAATATATTCTAGGAAAATATTAAACAGCCCTATTACTCTGTGTCTCTTGGCTGATGTGAAATCAGACATGGGCTATGGATCTTTCTATTACACCAGCTGTTTATGTCAAGCTTGGGGCGGTCACAGCAATTAGTGTGAGTAATATTCATCATCTTTCCAACTCACTTACCATCGACTCTGGCAACAGCTCACACAAACGACATCAAAGGCAAAGTCTGCCTCAGATGGTTTATAAAAGCCTGGTCGTCCAGATGAACCCAAATGAATCATAAGTTCACAAGAAATTCCTTCAACTCCATTCTAGGGAAAGCAGTTTTGCTATTCATAGATTCAAACAATCATAGAACAGTTTGGGCCTTCGGAAGGGACCTTTAAAGGTCATCTAGCCCAACTCCCCTGCCATGGACATCTTCAATTTAATCAGGTCAGAGCCCCATCCAACCTGACCTTGAATGTTTTCAGTGTTGGGACATCTGTCATCTCTCTGGGCGACCTGTTACCTGTTTGTAAAAACTTTCTTCCTTATATGTAGTGTGAATAGACTATTCTTCAGTTTAAAACAACTACTCCTTGTCCCATTGCAACAGGCCATGCCAAAATGCCAATATTTTTCTTATAAGACCCCTTTAAGTACTAAAAAGGCCACAGGGAGGGCTTTTTAGTAGGTTCTCTAGGCTGAACTATCCAAATTCTCTCAGTCTTTTCACATAGGAGAAGTTCCCTCTGATCATTGGACCCGGTCCTCCAGACCCACTTCAACAGGTCTGTGTCATTATTGTGTTGAGGACCCCAGACATGGGAGCAGCACTGCAGGTGGGGCCTCATGAGAGCAGGTAGAGGAAGAGAATCATGTCCCTTGCCCATGCTGCTTTGGATGAAGCCCAGGACACTGTTGCCTTTCTGGGCTGCAAGCACGCATTGCTGGCTCATGTCCAGCCTCTCATCTACCAATATCCCCACGTCCTTCTTGGCAGGGCTGCTCTTGATCTGTTCTTCCCCCAGCCTGTATTGATACCAAGGGTGCCCCCATCCCAGCACAGGACCTTGCAGCTGGCCTTGCTGAACATCATGAGGTTCACAGAGACCCGCTCGATACATGAGAAACAAAGCAATGATGGATAGAGAAACAATATAAGAAGACGTAATCAGGGAATGGTTTAATATTAAAGGTAAAATACCAAGTAAAAAAAATTCTAGAAGCGTAGGCTGGACACCTGTTTAACTATTCTCCTGAGGCCATTTTTTCTGGAGTCATCACGGTAAATTTGGTGTTTATTTTGGCAGGGCAGAATTCTTTTGCAGGAAGAATTGGAAAGACAAAGAAAAACGCTAAGTACAGTAAGTGATTTAAGGCTAAGAAAGTAATGAACCCCCTTAATGAACCAAGAAGTTTTAATTTCTTTGTTTAAAGAAAAATTCAATTCACCTATATTCTGTATATCAAGGAATATTTTGCCTGACACACACAGAGTTGAAGAGCTCCTGTGTACTGCTATAAATGAAAAGATTAACATATCGTCTTCTCAAAGGCACAGTGAACAGCTGTGTATTGAGAATATCCATTAAAAAGATATCTAACACAGAATTAATTTTTGTTCATTATAAATTCATAATAGGCAAGTCTGTACTTTTCATGCTGACTCTAGTTTTATGCTGTCAGAGCTCTTTAACTATGCTACATTGCCTCAGCACTTCATTTTACTGCAGACTGATTGTGTTTCTCGAATGGCTCTATAATTCCTCAAAAAAATCATCCCATGCCAACAAAACAAATAGGTTTTATGGAGGTATTTTTTCCCCAAAGTAAGTTAAAAAAAATCTTTTGAAGGCAGCTAGCTTTTGAAAGATTTTGTGTGTGTTTGTTCCTCACTGGTTCATTCTACCTTTCCACGGAGGTAAAAAAGGCAAAAAATTTTTTTCTAAGCACAGACCAATAGGCCAAAAGGTTTTACCTTTAAAGTACATAACTATTCACATCATGAACATGATTTTAATACACAAAGTCTTGCATTTGTAAATATTTCCATGTATCACTTTAAAGAGCTCCAATAGCATTCTTTTAATACTGGTTTGTTTTCAGTTTTAGAGTCCCTGTAGACTGCCCACATTTCCTGAGGAGAACCTTCAGGGATATTCTTGTTCACACATTAGGATGAACATTTGAACCTTGAAATGTCCTCTGGGGTGATTCAACAAACAAGTTTAAGAGTATCCCGTGCTTGGAAAACATTGCAGAAGCCATTACATAGCCCAAACAGCAGTACAGCATGGGCTCCTTTCCCAGGGGACTTGCTCACTCATGCCTGGCACATCTCTTCAAAAAAAGACTCTGTTTATCTGGTATACCTCACAATGCAAGTGTCTCAGTGATCTTGTCTGATGTCTTTGTCCTGGGCAACAGCCACTGCTTCTGGTCCTCACTGGGAAACAATTATGTATCTATGGTGTCACCTTGTCTCCTGCTGTACCCCAGGGCAGGACATTAGTTCCTGAACTCACACCACCTGTATGAGGTGACGGGGCCTAATTCCTCCTTCATCATTTTCTTCCCCTGCACTTAAAAGGTTCTCTTGGACCCTCTGGCATGACCAAATCCCAGTAGGGTTTTCAGGGGCAAATTGAGGACATTCCAGTGGTCTGGGGCCCATCGGGCAGACCAAGTCCATGTGAGTGTGTCCAGATTTGCCAGCCCTTGCTTTAGCTGCCAAGAAGACACAGATAAGTCTAGTGGGAGCAGTGGGAAGTGCTGGTAGACCAGGAGGGTCCAAGTAATTTCATTCTGTAAACCCACACATTCTCTTTGATGCAATGCATTGTTTTATACAAAGCTGCAGGGTGGTCATAACAGGATGTGGGTTACACAGCTGAGTCAAGCTGGAATGAAAACACCTGCAGCTGCTCCAGGAACATCTAAGGATGCCATGCCAGAGGTACGCCCTCATGCCCAGCAGCAGTGGGGGCGTAAGCCCTGTGCTTATGGCAGGTTTACAGCAGGATGTTCTGCACTGAGGAAGCTTCACAGAGTCAGTCTTTGGGGGAACCTTAGGCTGGTGTGGACATAGACCCTTGGAGACTGCCTAACACACCCTGCAATAAGGAGAAGTCTGCAGTTATGTTTGCAGGGCTGGAGGCAGTAGCACAGTGTTTATGGCATAGGTCCTAGTGAAAGGAAGGAGCACATCCCTTCCCTGAGACAACTGCCGGTGATCACACCCTTCTGGGAGCACAGCGCACAAGATCTTGCAGATCTGCCCAGTTCCAGTGCCCAGATCCCTGGTCCCAAGGCCAGCTGCAGGTAGGATGTAGAGTTATAGGATGAGTTAAGAGGGTTAGAGCTGTAAGGTTAAACCTCAATTCAATGGGAACAATTTTATAGTTCGGTCAGTCAGTCAGCTCTTCCTATTGGTTTGCATGGACATTTACAGGTATGAGTCTGAAGTTTTCAAGAGAAAAATTCAGTTTGGAAATAGCTGCAGGGAGATTTTGGCAGCAATAAATACACACAGCCTTGCTAACAATTTTTCTTCTGAGTCACATTGCAGAAAACAAAAGATAATTAAAGGTAGTTAGAGGCTGACAAATACTGTTTCAGAAAGCAATGTGTAATGATGGCTGAGACGGTTCAGTGATTGAACTGCCTTTGTAAACATACAGTCTGCCCTCAGGCCTCAATCTTCTGGGTTGAACATATTTGTCAACAGCCTACCAGCACTTTTTAGGTGGCATTTGGCACTACTCAGAATTGGGTATTAGAGCCATGTTTGTGGCAATGATATATTGCATTTATGAAGTCAAATCACTCTTCCAGCAAACTTACAATGATATTGTACTGCACAGACTCTGTGACATACATATTTCCCTGACTTCAGCATATTTAGCATTCTTTGTGTACATTGCTTTGCTGGATAGGCTTGTCTGATCACAGAAATTAATTTTCAAAGGTATTTTAACTTACATATGGAAAGCAGAATCTGGATTCACAGACTCTAAAATTCCATGGATTTAAAAATTAAACAGAGAGAGAGAGGACTCTATTTCTGAATGTTTTCTGCTGTCTAGAGCATGAATGAAAGACACCAAAATGCTTTGGGAAGTGCTTTATTTTCAAACTTCTGACCTATTTTGTTGCCCAGGTAACCTTCAGCTGAACTCATAAGCTGGACTTGAGAATCTCATGTAAGATATCTGCATTAATTTGTTTCGATTCAACCAATCCCCAAAATAGGCTGAGTATTTTTCATGAAATTCCTGTAAACCTCCATGTTTTCAATAATCATAAGTCTCCTTTGACAGTGGGGAAAGTTGCCATGATACTTGGATATGTCTGTATAATCAGATTTTCATCATCTTTCAGCAAAGAAATTTTTCTACTCTTGCAGGAGGTGTGTGTGGTGAAACAAAGAGGTCTGTCTCCAAAAATACAAGACAGTTCCCCATGAAAGAGGAGTAGCAGGAAAACATGAAGGAGGCAATGGTGATCCATAAAGCACTTTCTAGAATAATTACTAGTAATTCTTGATTACACTGCCAGGAAGTTCAAGATGTAGTGAAGGGTCACTGATGCAAAACTGAAGAAGTGAAGAAGCAAGCAGATTTATGCAATTTTAGTCAGCTGAATTAGCTAAAGTAATTAAATGCAAATGTGGATATTTTTTCCCTCCCTGAATTTATAGTATTGAATAGAAATCAAACTGACAGTTACTTCTTGCTATTCTGCTTCTTTCTTTTTGTCTGCTGCATGTTTTGTAAACTATATTGAACAGGGTGAATAAATATGATGATCACCAAGTAAGCATCACTCCCTTGTTTCCACCTCATGTTCTCTTTGAATGGGTTTTTCTCTGGACTGCTGTCTTTTTTCTTAAAGTGAGAGCACACACGTAAGTAAGAGCAAGGAATACAAAAAGGCAACTTAATGTGGCCAATGATCAATATTCAAGACTATCAAACATGGTCTCTAAAAATGCCTATTAAATGTAATTACATCAATAAAAGAGAAAGTTCCCATCTGCCTGCCCACCAGTCCCATGACTCCGCAAAAGGAAGAAGGTGGTTACTACAACTGTGAGAAGTTCGCAAAGAGATTCTTCCTTTCCATCTGACTTTATGTGGTTTTTTTTTAAGCCAATCTTCTTTCAAATGTTCCACAGCATCAGGGAAGAGAGGAAAGGTGGGGACAATAAATTAAATCTTGTTGTTGTGAGCAAGCATGAATGGTACCTGTGTATTTTAAGGAAGAGAAATCAGGGTGAGAATGCACTGCACGATTAAGCCTGCCCAGGCACCAGCATCTGAAGTGACTCACCTGTTTATCCCACTTCTACACATCGATGCAATAAGCTGTAGAATGCAGTCCATTATATCAGGAGAATATTGTCAGATTCCTGACTTAAATATGTGTGGCTTCAATTCTGCATAGCCCTGAGAAAGATCCATTCCCCTCTCTACATGTAGCAGAAAAAAGTGGATGAAAATTACATGCCAGCATGATATTGGGAGGAAATATAAGAGGAAAATAAACTAAATGGGAAGTGAATTATATGAGGACCCTTACTTTAGAGCACACTTTCTTAAATACACTGATGAAAGACCAAACTTTCCTCTCTCTCTGGTTTATGATTCATTGCACTCTTACTCCTGATCTAATATTATCTATCAGCCTGGGTCAAATTCTGACTTCAGCAATTCAGGTGAAAATTTAAAGCCATCTGAAGTACTTCTGCAAATAGTAATGGATTTCTTGTGGATGTATAGGGGTGTAAATTGAATAAAGTTCTGGTCAACATCTATACCTGACATCCACCTGTTCTAGGATCTCAAACTACAAGTGTTGGTCTAGAAGCCATCCAGTTTCATTATTAGCATTGTTTTAATTGTTTTAGGACCCAAAATATTCTGCTTTTCAGACCAGCAGAAGACATAGAGTTGCTCCTGTGGTGTAAAGTAAAAAAGACAAAGGGTGATTGAAAGAAACATAACACATAATCCAAGAGATGTCTGTAGTAAGGAGAGTTTTATCAGAAATGTATTGTCCTATTTTAATTATCATTTTTAAGCTTATTCCTAAGCTTATTTTAAGCTTATTATTCCTAAGGAATTGGATCAAGGTGATTAGTCATTGACTTAGTGGTCAGTTATGCAGGGAAAGTGTTGAGAGTTCTATTGTCTTAATCCTTACCTTGCTATGCGTGAGGGATTCCAGTAAGGCAGTGTAACCTCTGTAGTTTCACTAGGGTCTTTAAACGGTTGAGTTCAAGTTCCAACCTTGGTATTATTTAATTAAAAAGTCAATCAACCATGAGACATACACTCATTGGAAAGCAGGCTTCATTAATTCTGAAACTGATATTCATAAACAAATTGATTTTCCCTCTCTGGTTTTCTTTCCATGGATCAGTTCTCACACCCTTCTGACCATCCACACCAATAAATCATCTTTACACACAGGGTAAATCAGCTTTACATCCTCCCTCCTGAATTTAACAGATTTGAGCCTTAGTTTCAAAACCACTTTTGGATCTTGTTAGTTAAAATCAAAACTATGGGTTTGAGCACGGTAATGAAAAGCCCTGTCTCAACAGTTTTCCATCGCAATCCTGACTGCTGTTGGTGCAGAACATGCGTGCACTGGGGAAGTTTGCTCTCTTGTCTTGCAGAATGAAAGTTATGCCTTGCCCTAGTATTATAAGTAGCTCTCCTTGTGCGAATTTCCTTGTGATAGGCAGGCCTTAAAGATCAAGACATGCAATCACTGGTCTTCATTCCAAACACCCTGAAAACTGGCAGGGTCCACCAAGCTTGACAGTTCTGTGTCAAAGAAAGGTTATATGTCATTACTGTTTTACAGAAAGTTTTGCTGCAGCCAAAGAGGTGACCTCACCATAATTTAAGTATATTCATATATAGCTTATAATAGAAAAGTTGGCAGTGCAGTGAGGACTTCTGCAATTTGTGGATTAGTGTAGGCTGTCAGTCGACTTGGGACTGAAGGAAAGTATTTGGAAAGGTAATATCAATATTCGACTGCATTTGGTGAAGCCAGCTTGGGTGTTTACAAAACCTTCCATCATGTGTTTCAATGAAACATAGACAGATTTTTGAATCCCTGAGGAGAAAAGTGCTCAAGGAGTCTCTGCGCAGCAAATGTAAAGTACATTTGAATAATACTGTTGTTCTGATAGTTCTAGCCGAATAGTTCTAGCAGAAGCAGTTCCAGCATATATCCCTTCATGCTATGAAAACATGTATTTCCAGATCTCAGCGATTAAGGTAAGAAAGTTTGAGGGTGTTTTTTGCCAGAATATGCACGAGGCTAGATTAAAGTTGAACAGTGTTTTTGATCCTTTCTCAAGCAGTGCTTTGCATATCTGTGTTCCACTCCCAATCTGTCAGATGGTTTTCCATTATTAAAATTTTCTTGGCATGGCAGCCATCCATAAACTACATCTCTCTGTAGAACAGTTTTAAATTGGTTAATATTTCATTCTTCTTAAAGTAATAGTTACCACTTGTATACAAAAGGAGAATTCAATATAAGGTGCTGAGGAGAAAGTCCAGCCCAGATGGCATTTAAATGCTTAACTAAGATTCTGTTTCTTCTACTGCTCCAGAAAGACTCATTGCTCTCCCCCACTTTCTTCCTGTACATGTCTGGGTGACATTTACTGCTGGCTGCTTCACTTTCAGCCACATACCAGTTCCTGGGACAGTTCTTTCCCATCTGACTTTCCTATAGTATATACATCTGACAAACAAAAGCACATCTGATTTTGTTTATAAAGAGCCCTGTCATTCAAGGGTTTTTTTCATGCTCCTTGGAACCTGGCTAGTTCCAGCCATCTTGAGTGGAATGCAGGGATCATGCCACCGGGAGATAATGAGAAGGGAATAAAGTTATCACAATCCAGTTGACAAAATTGCAGTATTTCGGAGTATAGCCTTTCTTCTTGGATTCTCTGAGGAAACCACCTTGCTTTCTCCTGTCACTTCAAGCACTGGAATACAATACAGGGATGGAAGGGGAACCCTGAATCCTTGAGCTAATGTCTGAACAGTGCTCTTAAGATAGCTTTCCTTCTCACACTGCCTTAAATGCATAACTAAGGTTCAGAGCAGAGCAAGAGTTTGCACTGGTCCACTTTGCAAGTAAGTACGCGAATTGAGAGGTGCTGAGGCATGGACTAAAGCAAGGTCACACCAGCTCTAGCAGAGCTTTATTTTGTTCTCAAGGCCTACAGAGAAATTCCATAGGAAAGATTAGTTGAGACCCTCCAGACAAGAGGTTTAAGTAAAAAGAAGAGTAGGTGGAATGAAAATTTTGTAAGAAGGAACAGATTTATTTTGGCTGCCCTGTATTTGTGGGCTGCTTGAAGAAGATGAGAATGCGGAGGAGGTGGCTGGGATGATGAGCAAAGGGTGCTAACATAGGAGAATTCAGGTGTTGTTAGAAGACCATCTTTACCCAAGAACCACATCTAAAAATTGCAAGCATTAATAATTGCTTTCTACACCTCAAAGGACTGTGGTAGATTAAAGTTAGCTGAATGACAGTTGCCCCTCTAGCCATTTTCCCGCTCACACTTCTCACAAGACAGAGGTAGAAAATACAATAAAAAAGAAAAAAATCATGGGTTGAGATAAGGACAAGGATATCACTCACCAATTGCCATCATGGGCAAATAGACTAGATTTGGGGAAATTTTAAATTGGATTTATTGCCAGTTGTCAACAGAGTAGGACAGAGAGAAATAAAACAAAGCAAAACCAAAACTAGCAACACTTTCTCCACACCTCCAATTCTTCCCAGCCTCAAATTCACTGCTGACTCTCTTCTCTCCTCCCCTTAGCAGATCACAGGAATGGGAAATTGTGGTTATGGTCAGCTCATAATACTTTGTGTATGCCAGTCCTTCCTCCTCATGCTGTTCCCCTGCTCCCACATGGAGTCCCTCTCGCAGGATACAGTTCTTGGCAACTTTCTCCAATATGGGCCCTTCCCACAGGATGCAGTTCTCAAAGAACTGGTCTAGTGTGGGTCCTTTTCAATGGGGTGGAGTCCTTCGGGAACTGCCCCTGGTCCCCCACGGGTCACAGGTTCTGCCTGAAAACCTGCTCCTACAGGGAGTTCTCTCTGTGGGCTACAGCTCCAGCATGGCCTCTCTGCAGGCTCCAGCTTTCTTCAAGACATCTCCACCAGCTCTGCCGTGAGGTCCTGCAGGGTCACTGATGGGCTCAGCTTTGGGCAGTGACAAGTCTGTCTCGGAGCTGTCTGGAACGGGCCCTGTGTGTCTTTTCACTGAAACCACCTCTGCAGCCCACCCACCGCCAAACCTTTTCAATACAAAAGGACAGCACTTCTTGTCCCTCTGAAATAATTTAATAGGTTTAATTCCTTCGGATCTGATTGCAATGGTGCAAATGCTTTCAGCAGCTAAAGAAAGAGGATTCTTCTGCACAGAAATATTGAAACCCTCCTATGCCAATCCATGTCCCAATACATCTGTGCTGGCAAACTGTCACCTTTCCTGTTGCTGCAGGTAACTGGATTACTGCTCAGTGGAGAGACTGATGGAAAAGGTAGTGAGAAGAGATGACTAGGAGAAAATAGATGTTTGCTGCCATCAACAGTAAACTGGATGACACCTTTAATGTCATCCATTGTCTCATAAAAAAACCAGCATCAAACAACACATTATATATATAGCCAGACTTCTTGGGTTCACCTCTGAACACTCAGGGTAACTTGAGAAAAAAAATTAAATGTGAATTCTCAACCATAAGGCCCACAGCTTTTCAGGGTGAGTCACTCAGCAGAAAGCAGCTACCAGGTGATTTTAAGTGGGTGTTTGCTTCTTCCTTAAATGACCAACTATATTAAAGCATTTTTTACAAGAGTGCAATCCACACACCAAGAAAAACTTTGCCTTCTCTTTTGTTTGTTTCAGAGCAGCAAAAAATACCAGATATCTCTACCCTATCAACAGTAGCAAGTACAGAAAGAATTGTGCCTTAGCTATTAAGGTGAGCCTGGAGTGTTTTAAAAAAATAAAAGAAAACTCTTATCTCCCTGTTTGCACCATATAACTTTTATACTCCTGAAGCTTAGCTTTACTGAATAAAATTAAATAGATTGCTTTGAACCGTACAACTCTCTAGAAGTGAGCTTTTTGAAGTTAAAATATACGGATGTTCTTAAAATGTTGTTAGTTAAAATGCAGGGGTGCATATAACATGTCAGCACATCATTAAAGCCACTATGAGATCCATGAAAAGCATATTTTGAAAGGCAAATTGGCCTCTTGGTTTCAGGTGGACAAGTGCCTTCCATGGTTTAAGGTCCTGCACAAACAGAATTCCTGGTTTCAAGGAAAGTTCTGTATATTTTAAGCTTTGATTTAAATCCACATATAAAATACTATCATAGCTCTCACTCAAAGGAAACAACCAACCAAATGGTCCAGTGACTGCATTTTAAAAGCATCTACTTCTTCATGCAGGTGAGATGAATGCATTCAACTCAATCATCCCTGTCCACTGATTCAAAAGACATGTTTCCAGTTAGATAGTTATTTAAATCATAGCAATGGCAGATTAAAAGATAATGATATTTTAGTAGGAAGGGGCCTCTTTTAATTAAAATCTCTCTGACAAATTAAGGGAGGGACAAGATTTGTATTTATATTAAGAGTCTATGGAAAAACAGTATTCAAGGAATGGCTATCATCTCTGGAGGAGCAGCAAAACTTTTTGAAAAAATGAGATGGAAGACAAGAATATAGGCAACTGACTGACGAGCCAGTTTTGCTGCGTATACTGTGAAATACTGAATGGGACTTAGATCCGGGACACCGATACATGGTGCTTATTGGTTCTCTCCGTTTTGAGTTCCAGACTTCAGTGTCATGGTTATCTTGATAATTTGTTTGATGGACTGAGACTCTGTAAAATCTACCTGAAACAGATTTCTTTAAAAGTTACAGGGAAGGGGGGGAAATTGGTATTAAAATCTGTTACTTCTGTTAGGGTTAAGTTTTGACTGTAAAATCTCCTCAGAGGAAGTTGTAATTTTTTGTCAATCTTTCCATATACTATGAGTTTTAAAATGTGATTATGTCAAATTTTGCTAGCTGTTTTCTACCAAAGGAATGCTTACTGAATACTGAATCTCTCAGGGTTCTCTGAATGTCTCTTTTCAAAATATGTCTTATGTATATGCATGGCTCAGTCCAAATCATAAAATTAGATACTTGTGGTAAAAAGGTTTTGCAAAGCCCCTTCTATGAATTATTTTACTCCTTAGATTCAGTAAAATAAATGCAAAATCTCAAAGGAACCAATTTTTTCTCTATTCCTTCTGAAGGTATTCCAATATGACTGCTGGGGGTAGGTGGTGGGAAGGTAAGTTACAAAAGAAAATCAGATGGGTTAAAAAGACCTCTGAAGAGTTTCAAGGCCAACTCACCATCAGAATATCTACCTTAATCCTCCAAAATATGAAAGATGGCATGATTTACAAGTGTTAGCCTGCTGAATGTTATTTCATCTGTATAAAATATTCAGAGGAATGAAATACAAATAAGCAGTGAGCTTACATCTCTCTAGAGGCTCTGGTCTCATAGCTCCAGCTATGCATTAAAAAACTCAACTTGACCAGTACAGAAAGCTCTGGTTCTCTGCAGAACCAAGTTGGCAGCCCACCTCCCACTGCCTGCTGCCCATTCACTCTGGCTGACTTCAAGAGTCTCACATAATAAAGTCCTGGTTATGTGACCTAACAGTGCCAATACTAACATCCATTTTTAATAAAGGTGTAACGCCATGTCATAGTAGAAAAGTGCTAGCATTTCTTCTCCTGTGCTCCTCCTTCCAATGGATACCAAAAATACACCCATGCTTCATAATTAGCCAGCACATCAACTCTTTATGGTTTGAAAAATTTTGCTTTTAGCAGAAAGTAGAGGTGGGAATAAGTTGTCTTCCTTTCATGTGTAGGTTATACCAACTGCCGCATTTCAGCTTGCATTTATGTTTTTCTCAAACCCCGGTGATATCCCCTTGGTATTGTGTTCCTTCACTTAATGTCATCCAGAACTTACATCCAGAACTACTTAAAAGACCCCTTCCCTTTTTTTTTTTTTTTTTTTGATAAAATAAAGCTTTCCACTCTTCTCAATCACTCCTGACACAGGACTTGCTCTGGGTAGCTGAAGCCACTACATCGAAACAGTTTGCTTCCTAGCAGTATGGTAGGACTTCCCTTTGGGAAGGGACATTAATCGTCCAATTTTTCGTGGACCTTTCCAAGTCTGTCTGCTGTTACACAGAGAATACTTTATGCCACTATAGCATGAGGAAAACAAAGGTGCTTGGATTTATGCTTCAAATCTGAAAAGTATTGGTGTATCTGACAACTTCTCTGTCCTTTTTCTAACTATATTAAAGTGTAAAAAAAGAAGACATATCTTCCCTTTCTTTGCCATGATAAAGCCTGAATTTTATCAGAGTACCAAAGTAACAGTTTTTTCTTGCAGAAATATTACTCTTTTCAGCTGGAATTTCACATGAGTGGGGGTGAAGGTCAAATATCACCAGAAGGACATTTCTGACTGTTGAGAACTACCTTCTGCTCTCCTTGGACAACTTCTGATTTCTTATTTAAAGCACGAAGTAGCTGGTCACTCCATGCTTTCCTGAAATTCTCACTGCAGATGTCTCCATACCAATGATATAGACGAAGCTCAAGCATGGTGGTTGTTGTGGTTTAGGAATAGTATTCCCCAATTTAGCACTCCCACTAGACAGAAAACCACAAGCTGCTACCCTCCCACACTCCAGTGGAAGACAAAAGAATCTGGTCTTGGTAGACCTTACAATTAATTAAATTTACACCAAAGAATTGAAAGAATTTGTGGAATAGCCATACAGAAATTGTGGCATTTTCTATCATGGAAAGCCTCTTGATATTTGGAGTCCTTTTTTTATGTTTAGAAGAATTTTCCTAAGATAAAACCATAAAGAGAGATATGGAAATTGCTTTCAAATTTATGAAAATCAATTAACAATATAGGGTTCCTTTCAGGTTTCTTACACAATCACAGCAAGGATATGGTTATGTATTCCAAAGGATGGGTTAAATCCTTAAAAATCATGACTCTAATAAATGTCTTTAGACAATGAGTAGGATGGATTACAATTAGCAGGAAACCTCACTGCTGGAAGACTCGTGCTAAATTTTTGGGAGGGTGTCAGGAGTACTAAGCCTATTGATTGAGAAAATATACATATGCTATGCATTAACACCAACAGAAAAGTAGAGATGGATTCCCAGAGATGTCATTTGGTTGTTTTCAATAGCTCAGAGCAAGTAATAGCCTTGGCTTTATTGTCTGTTGGCTGCAAGAGATTAGTGCAGAAGCAAGAGACATTACTGTCTATCCCACAGAGGTGCTATGTAATAGCACTGTCAATGTATTCAATTATGCTGTGACTTTACCCCTAAAAATACAATCTTCATTTCACAGGTTAGCTTCCAACATGTGGAATACTTTGTTTTATACTCTTCAGCAGGGTAAAAATTGAACAATTTCTTTTTGCGACTGGTTAAAACATAAACCTGTGTCTTCCACAATAAAAGGGGATGTTCACATGCACTACACCACTTTAATTTAGTTTAAAATACATGGGAGATGACTGAAATAAACAGATTTACACTATATATATATTTCATATAGGTGAGTGCCTCCTGTAATAGGAGAAAGTAAATGCCACTATTAATATCTTGGTGATGATGTGAGCTGAGAGTTCATTGCAAGGCTCTAGTATGAAAGTAAATTTCTCTAACCTATCTGCAAAGGGGACTTTGGGATATCTACCTCATGTATGATTCATTGGAAAGCAACTAAAATCACATATATGAAGGAACACGGTCACTGGAGATGCTGTCTTGTGCAATAAAGGATCACCCACTGAACAGCTATCACTTATGACAATACTGTTCAGATCTCTATTGCTACTGACATCTCTTTAGCAAACCCATTATCCCCTCCAGCATTGGCTATGGCAGTAGCTAAAAGCAATTCTTTCAAATATGCAAGTGTACTTATTAAATGTTTATGGAAGTGGGCTACTTCAACCCCACTTGCCATGACCAACATCTAACTTAGACTACTACTCTCCTTTTCTTTTCCTAGGCTTTCTTCAATTCACCATGCCCACGCATAGGGTCCAGGAAGCCATAGAGTAGTGGGGATTGTGAGAGAAAATTCTCCTGCCTTCTAACTCTTTGGCTGGCTCTGCCTAGGAAGCAAACTTGTGAAGACCAATGCAAGTAACATCAAAGAACTAACTTGCCACAGTGAGGACAATGTGATTTGAAGCATTGTGGCTTTAAGAGAACAACTCCTCAAAGGGATTTTTTTCAAAGCATATCACCATTTTGCACATCTCATGAGAAAGGAAGTACTATTCTAACTCTAATAATCTTAAAAGTATGTAGCCAAAGTAATGAAAATCTGTGGAAACTCCTTGGGCTGTCAGTTGACTCTTGTATCATCGAGTGCTTCCCAGTCCCGAGCTAGAACTATTCTTGGCACTATTCTTGCTGTTGCACAGCACAGACCACGTCAAAGTAGGACTAATTATAAATTGTAAACTGCTTCCTTTGCAGGAATATCATCCAAGATGAGCCTACAAGAAAGTGCAAATAAAGAAAAAAGACTTACAGCAAATTCTGCATGACCTTTCTTTCTCTCCCTAGTTGATTTCCTTATGGACACATTCACAATCCAGCCAAGACTCATCTGCAAATTATCCAGAGCATTTATTTTTCTTAGCCCTATATCATTTTGGAAGGTTCCTCTGGAATTTTTCTGCCTTGATGTCTAAAAATCTTTTCGTCTCCAGCCTCTGCCTACTCGTGGTCAATTCATATCTATCTATTCCTGAGTCTTTGAATGTCAAGTTCAGGTGCTGTGCTTTGGTTTGTAGTACTTTCTTCCCAGTTTAAACAATATATTATCTACTACCACAGTCTCTGCTGACTTTAGTCAGCTTCCTAAGATAGTGACTCCCTTCAGGATAAGCACCTCTGCAGCCAAGTGGGAGTAACATCTTCCCACCTTTGTCTTGGAAGAGCCATGTGAGGGCATATTAAGACAGTGCTGGCAGTCAGCTGGGGTTCAAAAGAGGTGGTGCTTTCACTGCACCTCTTCCCAATGCCCCTACTTTGCTGTGGGTTGAGTGAAAGCATTAGACAAGCCCTGCCTTAGGTTCAGATTTTTGGCAGCACTTAAATTCAAGTGACCCGCACCTAAACCACCCTGGCTCGCAAGCTCTTAAAAATGGCAAATGAGTTATTTGTTAAATAGAAGAAGACTAACAAACAAAAGGCCTTAAACAGAAACATTTATTACACGGGTTAAAACCAAGAACAACTAGTAGATTTACATAAAACAGTGCACAACATAAAGTTACCTACATTATAGCTAACAAAGAAATAGTATAGATTAGCAGTCAATGTAATTTACCACCAAACTGATGATGGGGTACACAGATTCCTTTCACTCAAACCCTGGGAGAGTAACTCAAAGGCCGGCATCCCAAACCTTGAGGAGAGATGAGGAGGGATCCCCACACATTTCCAGGGAATCTGCAGAAGACTTTTGCTTTGTAAAAGTTTTGTGTAGCTTTTACAGTTTGTAAAGTGAAGTGTCTGTCAGTCAGAAATTCAAGGCTTATCTCCTTTCAAACTGCTCTCAAGCCGAGATGTTTATTGTCAGCTGGGAATGCCACCTCCATGGTGCCAGAGATAACTCACTACTGGACAGATGTCCATCTTGGGTTATCTAACCAATCAGCAGATTCATGTGAGGGAGAAGATGTCCTGAGCTAACACACCAGCTGGTAGGCAGAACAGATAAGTCCTCCTGTGATGGAGAACATCCTGCTATATACTTCCCTCTGCAGAAGATGAGTTCGTTGTCCTGAAAACATGGTTAGACTACTTATTAGCCTAGCTAATACATCTGTTCAAAAATATTTGTACTACTGTTGTCAGTGTAGTGTAAGCAGTGTTTCAGTTTCTTTGTGATGACTTCCATTTTCCTGTCCTTGTTCTGGCTGCTCTGTCTCCAAAAGTCATTGGCCTTGCACCTCTGCTTGCCACTGTGGCATGTGTTATCTAGGGTAAACCAAGAACAGCCCTAATGTTTTTCCATGTACATATATTCATTATTGTCCATTTCGCTTCTTGGTCTCCCTATCTGACAGCTGAATAATCTTCTCTTTCTTGCTTTAAGATTAAAAATTATACCTAACTTGTCTCCACCATGGCAAATTGTTGCTGCATCCATATATTACCTGATTACAGCTTTCTTTGGCCATGTAAAGACTGAAGTTTGTTCAGGGGTGCTGGTCCTGCAGTGACTCAGATCTGGCGTTTCTTAAAACTTGCCTTGTCACAGTAATCAAAGTGCATTTGGAGGAAGAAGAAAGGATGGGATTTGGGATGCATCAGAAGCACATACCCAGACAAAGGAACTTGGAATTGTTCCCAGTCAAATAATGCAGTCATAGCCTGAGCTGATCTGCCCTTTTTCACTCCTTCCAAGCTCTCAGCTTCTTTCTAATACCTCTCTTGAGAAGGAGGAAAAGATTACTAAAGCAAGGAAGCCTGCAACTTGCTTGTCATGCACATTCCTGACTGGACTTTGTAGCTTTGATTCAAATAAATCCTAAATAACTTCATCATTCTAGTCCCTATTTTCTGAGGTCATTTGAATTTCCTAATCAGTATTCCTAGTTTACTGAAGTTTGCTCTCTTTAGAAAAACTACTGTCACTTAATCCAAGACTATCCTCCACGACCTTCTATGACATTCTCACAACTCTTGAAAACCACATCTAACATAACGCTATCTCAACATTTCCAGCCATTGTTTAGTGAATAAATATATCAGGTGTTGTGCTCGGGAATGTATAGCACTTGGTTCATGGACACACTTGTCTAGGACACAAACGTCTTTTGTGCCACTGCTAGTTCCAGTATGGATCATAGATAGAGGCTGTGTCTTTGCTTCCCTTGCAAAATACCAGCGCTGGTGTGCAGGAGTGTTGCTATTCTAAGTGAATGTTCTAGGTGAATTCTAGATGGTGCTGCAGCAGCCTCAGCTGACTGTGATGATGGCTATGACTAATATGAGCTGGCCTCACTAATCAAGGATAGCTTGTCTGGCAATCAGTTATGTGTGTGAACATAAAAGCCAAGCTAGTCCTTACAAGAATTAACTTTATTCAAAGCTCAAGCAAAATAAAGAAATAATCTCAGAAGTCTCCTATGAAAAAGGGGTAGGCTTCTATTTAAAAAGAAAAATCAAGCCAAACCAAATCTTTTTCTGAGCTTCCTTCTTTCTTCTTCTTCCAGTGGGACAGATACCTTGTTACTGTGTCCTAGCTGTTACCTATGGCCTGGCTGATTGATGTACTCTTCCACAAATTAGCTTCCTTTGGAAAGAATAGTAGCTTTCTCATACTTCTTGTTATCACTATGCTTGCACTGGACCAAAATTGAATAGGTTATCTTCCACTATTAGTCCAGATCTTTGATGAGAATACTCCTGTCCCTGTTGCCCTTAAAACTGAAGCAAACTGCAAGATTCATCTGTTTTCAGGAGCTCTGACAGTCGGAGGAGGTCTCCCATGACAGGTCTCATTCCAGTGAGGTCTGGGTGGCATCATATGTGTCTCTCTTTCCACAGCCCTCTGGTGAGTTTACTGTTTGGAAAGGAGAGAAATGCATGGTTCTTAGCATGGAATTAGAGTTATCTGTGGTAATGTCTCTTACAAAAGAATTTACTTTAGGCTAGGCTAAGAGATTAGGGACCACTATTGTAAACACATTAGATTCGGCATTTTGCTGTTGGTCTCAGGATGATCAAGAGAGGAATTTGTTCTCTGAAAAGATGACTGGGGAAGGGGAGACAAATTAAGGAAAGGATGGAGAGATTGTGGACAAGGCAGTGACTCCATGGTGTTTGTGGAACATGTATTGCATTGCACTTAAGTGTTCTTTCCTTCCCCAGAGGCTGCTGTCACTTATGCAATCCCCCAAGTTTGCCTAAGGCTAGGTGGGATCCAGTGGATCAGCTGGCCTACCTTCAGCTGCATCACTCACTAGCAGCATGTGAAATGTGCAGCAGGCCATGGGGATGATGTTGCTCTTCACTCTGCCAACAAGCTGATCTCACAGACAGTGACTTGAGCTACCCAAACACAGAGCTGATGAACTCCTGGCAAGGATCCCTGGATCAGACACCATCTGTTACCACATAGGGAATAAATTCTGCCTCTGAGCTTCGTATCGTCACATCCCCCACATCAATCTTGTGTACAAGAATAAGGTGATATGTTGTAATAAGATGAAGATTCCAGACTTCTAAAATAAATTTGCCACAACTTTAAGCAAGGCTTTGGCCCTTCACAATTGCAGCAGTTGTGGCCTTCTACTCCGCTTCCTCCTCCCTGACAGCCGGGTAAGACTATCTCTCCTACAAACAACCTAACAGACCAGAGCAGGGTGCTCTTCCTAAATGATGCTCAGAGTGTTGTGGAACACATTCAGCCAGACACAGTACATGATGTTGTGCACTTCATAGCACTGAGACACACAATGGACTCAACAGAGGTAAACCTGTGGGAACAGTGGCCTGGTCAGCCTCTTGAGAAATTTAGTTACCCAGCACTGGACCAGGAAAAGACCCTGGCTGCTCCACAGTCAATGCTAACTCACTGCAGCGGCCCTACTCAGTCAGAGCCTCACAGCTTGCTGAACAG